>NC_133775.1:87525615-87829711 GCF_003597395.2 Chelonoidis abingdonii
GTTGGTGGAGTTCCGGAATCGATATAAGCGTGCTCGGGGATCGATATATCCCGTCTAGATTAGACGTGATATATCGATCCCCGATCAATCGATTTTAACGCGCCGATACGGCGCGTAGTCTAGACGTGGCCTGAGCCTTTAAAATGGCTGTGTGTTCAACCAGAGAAGACAAACGCTCAAACTTGCTGCTAAAGCTGGTCAAAATTTGTGGAAAAATGTGGACAAGTTTGACATGAAATTTTCCCAACCATTTCCCCTTGTTTGTTAAAAATCTATAAAGCTAGTCAATAAATTTTATTTTCAACAGGTGAAAAACTACTTTTTTTCCAAATAGCTTCACTTGCCACATGCTTTGGAGACTTCACTAAATGCCTAGACCTGCTAGTCATATAAAAAAAACTCCAGAAAATATCTAAATCTGCCCAGTATTTCCACTTGTGATTTTTGTTGTTGTTTATTAATCTAATTGGGACACTAAAATGACCCCCCCCTCCCATATTTTAAAAACACTGGGATGTGCTTCTTCTGTCACTTTGGCTTTTGGTGGGTATATGTAAATAAAAGTGCATTGTTAATTTGAAGTAATGGCTCGTTGGTTGGTTGTTTAATGCCTTCTTAGGCTAGAAATGGTTTTCACCCTAATAATTTGGTTCTGTCCTATTAACAGACGTTCTTTCTCAGTGTAAGCAGAGTCAGGAGGAGATCTACCCTGACATCTGGTGGTAAATTATGCTGAGTGTGGAAAGAATTTCAGGGGCTGATCGTGTTTTCATAGGCACAGCCTCCCCACCTAGCATAGCCCACGGCAGCCTAAAATGGTTACTTTGACAGCTGTGGGATCTCTAATTTCTTTGTTATTGGGGCAGGAGGAATAAAGTGTTGGCACTCTGATTATGTGAATGAGGAACTATGAAACTGTTTTATGACAGAGGGTTTCACCGTTAACTAAGTAGCACTCGCTAGACACGGGACATGGGTTCCAAAACCCAGTGAATTGAAAGAGGCTGGGAACAGGTATCTGTACCTGGTGGTGTGGGCTCCTTACGTGAGCCAGAAGCACCAATTGCACACCCTCCTCTCTCCACTGTTGAATATCAGAGCTGATTTTTGATTCCCTTAAGAATCTAGTTACAGGTTACTGAGCTGAACTCACTGTGGACTAATGGTGCACCAGCACTGGGGCTCCCCTACTATGAGCTGAAATCACTAAAGAGCTAAAATTACTAAGCTGAGAGCACTGAGTGCTGTGCTAACTAGTGGAGGAGCCTAAAGCTATATTGTGGAATAGAGCAGCTGGCAGAGTGGAGCGGAGCAGTTTGTGGGGACAGTTGGAGTGCCCACGGAGCGAGCGGAGCTGAGCGGTCTGCTGGGGCGGCTGGAGCGGATCACAGGACGTTTGGTGGAGCAGAGAAGCTGGCAGAGAGGAGCAGTTCGTGGGACAGTTGGAGCAGCCCACAGAGTGAGCGGAGCCAAGCAGTTCGCGAGGACGGCTGGAGCGGATCATGGGATGGCTGGTGGAGCAGAGCAGCTGGCAGAGCGGAGCTGATCAGTTTGTGGGGGCAACTGGAGGAGCAGAGTAGAGTGGCTGGGAGAGCGGAGCAGTTCGTGGTGAAGGTGGAGGCAGAACCCCACGAAAAGGCAGGGCAGTCAGCCCTGGACCACATAAGGTGCCCCTTTCTACCCAGGCTGGGGGTGGGGGAAACCCTGCTAATAGATTCTTGAACTCTGGGGCTGCACTGACCCGGGAGAGAGACTTTTGGGTTGTGGGACTTCTGGGACTGTGGGTGATTTTTGGGTTGCTGGACTCTAGGGATATTTGGGGTATTGGACTTTGGAGTCTTGGGGTGATTTTGGGGTTGCTGGACTCAAGAGCCCAGGGAAAAGAACATGGCCCAGTTTCCTGGGGTGGGTCTTTGCTCATGGTTTGATCTATGAACTCTAGTTGAGGTGTTTTCCCAGTTTAATGCTGTGTTGTTTATCTCATGTTATTAAACATTTTCTGCTACATCAAGACTCTCGTGCTTGTGAGAGGGGAAGTATTGCCTCTTCGAGGCACCCAGGAGTGTGTGTAAGATTTTCCCAGGTCACTGGGTGGGGGTTCGAGCTGGTTTTGCATTACATTGTAGGGAAGGGACCCCTATGTATTGAACCCGGCCCTTGCTGCTATTAAATCAGCCTAGCAGAAGGGTTACATCTGTCTTTGGCAGACTGCCGAAATTAGCCTGACTATTTTCTGTTGAACAACAGCCATATCTTCAAGTTGTCAAACGCCTGGTCTTGCCAAAATGTTTTTGTATCTGTCCTAGTTTCATCTCATTGATAATGTCAGCACAGCTCTGAGAAGTGTTTGTTACTTAACTGCAGCTTTCAGACCAGGAGGGTTAGGTACACAATGTGTCGTTTGTAACAGCCTGTTAAAATATAGGCTATCATTTCTTTTGATTTAAAAAAAATAAATTGTTGATGGAGGCGTAGATTAAAAAGATTGAAAGGCAAGAAAGAAGTGGAAGGCTTCCCCCATCAGATCAAATCAAATTGGAGGAGAATTATATTTAGTCTAGTGACTTTAGGATAGGATATGGTTTGAATCTAGAATGTAATGTTGGTGTAAACTCAGAATCTAAGCCTTGATTCAGCATTTAAGGAGGTCTGTAACTTGAAGCCTGGGAGTAATGATCCCATCCTTATTCGGCAAAGCATTGAAGTGAATATTTAGTCCTTTGAAAATCGATGTATAAGCTTTTGCTTAAGTGCATTGCTGACCCAGGGTCCCGATCAGTACTAGGAGGGAGTCAAAAGTCTTTACAGTCTTAGTTGTTCAGCAGCTTCTGTAAGTGATGGTGGTTCTCATTGTCTGGTTCCTAGTAGAGTTGTTTTCACTATCAGAACTGGTGCTAATTCATATTCTTGTTGGCAGTCTCAGTGGATACTGGAGCACAGAGTGGAACACTTCCTTATCCACTGCAAGGCTGATGATTCAGGGCTGAGGCATGCTGGCAGGGTGTGATGTGGGGAAGCTTACTGAGCTGCTGTGCATGCTAGACCAGTTCTGTAGATCAGTAGAAAACTTCAGTCTCCCTTGTTGTAAATTTGAGACCTTTATTAATCGCAAAGATACATTTCAGTATGAATGTATGGGATTAACACTAATGAATCATCAGTTAGCAGTCCACTTTTAGTATCTGTAATGCATGTCCTCAACTTCTCTATGGAGCTTGATGACTATACTGGATGGAAAATTGTTTTCCGTCCCCATGAGGATTTTGAAATATTTTTCCTCTCTCAAGTTGGGACGAAGAAAATATTCTGCAAACTAAAAGAGTCCCCTTCATTTTGGGCAACTGAATTTTTTTTATTTCAATTTTTGCACCCTTCCTCCCCATCCAACCACCACCACTTTAATTTATACTTTAACAAAAAATTAAAGTTAAATTTTGAAACCAAATGTAATTTTGATCCAAAGAAAATTTCATTTTGAAAATGTCAAACTGTGACACTTCAATAATTTCAAAACTTTTTCAAATTGGGAAATTTGTCAAAAGTGACTCTTTCCCTCAAACAGTTTTGGTTTTGACAAATTGGCATGGGGGTGGGGGAGAGGAAACAAAAGTTTAACTGAAAAATTCCTGACCAGTTGCACTAGCAAGAACCTTAAATCCTGTTCACTGTTATATCTATATGCATAAATTCATAACTTGTTTTGTTTGTTATAACTCTGCCATTGTTCCATGTATTTTATGTTTTGTTATAATATTGCTATCTGTTAGTCTTCATTTTAAATGTTATCATCCACTTAATAAACAACTTTTGGTTTCTAATGAGGGGAGAACTATTTCTTTGTGGATTACGGAATACAAAATTTCTCCTTCCGGACAGAAATGACTAGCTGTGAGACCAGAGCATATGGAAATCTGCTCTAGGTTCTGGAGCTCATGGGGTCATTTGTGGTTCATACTGTTTCCAATCTAACACGAGAGTGGGAGACTCCTGTGCATTACTGCAGGCATGTGTTAGACACAATGATGAAGTCTCCCTGCTGTGTAGTTTTTAATATGCTTATATGGCAGACAAGTTTTAATGAGTATTCTGGTAATTAATTCAGACTAATCTGTTGAACAATGAACAATCTGGTAATTAACTGAACTTGATATATGATAACTAATTAGTTGATATAACAAATAGCCAAAGTACAGCTAATTTTTTTAAACAAATATTTTAATGGTATTACAGAACATCTTTCAAACATGTTATAAATAGTTTGTTCCAGAGGGATCTTTTATTTTAGGACTCAATTTTTTTTTGAGACTAGCCATGCAGATAGGAAGGTAGTAAATTTAGCTTTTAGCACAAGGCAATAACAGAGAGCACCAATCCTTAATCATGGACTTGCTGTTAGACTTTGGGAAAGTCAGCTGACCTCTCTGTTTCAGTTTAGCCATTTACAAAGTATGTAATAACAAAGTATTTATTTACTCTGCAGAAGTCCTAGAAGAACTAATGTTTACAAACAGCTTTGCAATGCTTGCCTGACACAAGCTTCCATAGTATCCACTAAGAAACCCCAACATGTGCCTCACATTTATCACAGGTTTCTTTAAATTTAGAAGGAAACCACATATCTGAAGTCTGAGATTAACACAGTAACTATTGGCAAATGTGGTGGTGTTGTTTTTTTTTAATTGCAGTCACTGTGTATGAGTAGAAAGTGTTGTTAGAACTGTTCAGGCCACTGGTTATAAATAATATTCACTGAAAATGTAGCCCTCTCTTTTATTATAAAGCAACCTGATTTATGCAAATCCAGGCCAGTTTAGACATGTGTAAACTAGTCATGGTTCAAGCACTTCTTCAGCCCCTGAGCCAATGGATGTTGGGAGTAGGTGGTGGATGGAAGGGGACAAAGCAAGGATGACTAAAGTAGCAGTGGAAGGGGAGAGGTGTAGTGAGCTGCTATTTTTCATCTTGGTCAAGACTCCTGCTGGATCCTGAAGACCTTGGGTTTTGCTGGTCTCAGCTGCTTTGTGCAACACAGCTGGTACTCTCTCACGACCTACTTTTGGGTCATGTCCCACAATTTGAAAACTGCTTATCCAATCCATCCATCCTTTTTCTGAACAGAGCTATGAAGTGGGGAAAAACATTAAATTGTTTATTCATTTTTTTTTTTTGCTTTAATCCTCTGGGGATAGGTAGAGACCCTGGGGTGGGATTTTCAGAAGTGCCATGGGTTGGCTTAATTTTGTTCCCATTGAAGTAAAATCCTATTGACTTCATTAGGGATAGTGTTAGGCCACCATTGAGCACTTTTTAAAAATCTCACTTTCCAAGCCCCTGGTTTTGTCCAGATTTTCCCATGCTGAAGAGAAAAAATAGAAACTGTTTTCTCAGGATGCTTAAACTGAGATACAAAGAGAAGTCTCAACTTCTTATCTTTAAGAAGTCCTTCCTCCTGGAGTATTCCTTAATCCTTTTACCTCCTCCCCACTACAACCTGACACACAAGTGTTTATAGGTTTGATGAGATATTTTATCTCGGGCTGCATGTGTGGCATGAAACTTGTATAAATCCACTGCTGATGCCTATTTGAATAATAAATACATATTTTAAAATCCCCATCCTTTAACACAGGAGACTTCATTTCAATTCTGTGGGAGCTTACCGAGATATTGAAGCATGGTGAAATTTTCAACTCCTAATAATCAAGGTTGAATGTGGGATGACCCTTATGTGTATCCTGAATGGGTTAAATTATCCTGACATAAAGGACATTGGTAACTTCTGAGATCATAGATCTTTGAGGATTGCCTTTCCAAGAGCATATGGTGTATGTTTCAAGTCCTAATTCTCTAGCAGGAGTTGCGTCCGACTGTTTGAACAGTTGCTCTTAGCAAATTATATAAGAGAAGAGGGTTTTGCCTGCTTTCCTTTTGAAGAGATAGAAATGATTTAGAAATAAAAGAGGAAGGGAGCTGAAGAAAAGCTTTTTAATTAACAGTCTTGGTTGTTATATTGTTTCATGGGGTGTGAACTACCCATTTCATCATTTCCTTTCTTTATTGCTCTAGTCACACGGGAAACCTCTGCACAGTGTTCTTCATTGTCTTGTTAGCTGATTAGATTAAGACAAGTTTTAGTGGAGTTAATGGTGTTAATTAAAAGGGTGATCCTGTTGAAATCTGGAAAATAGCCCTATTTATGAGAAGATAGGGGTTGGTTTAGCAGAACAGACCAATGATCCAACTAGTGAAATATCTTGTTTCGTGCTGTGACCAATACTGCATGCAGTCGGGACTCAAAATCTACATGAAGCATCTCATTGTCTAATGGTATACAATACTGATCAACTACTGATCAACTTCAACTACTGATCAACTTATTTTCTAAAGCATTTCCCACTTTTAATTATTCAAATGTAATATAGCCAAATATCAGAAGCTTGTATTATAGATACATAGTCACAAAGTAGGGTTTTTTGAGGGGAATGGGGGGTTGAGGGCAGGACAAACAAAACCCCAAGAAAATATTTCAGTGAACTTTGGGGGCAGTCCTGCCCTCACTGAAGTCAGTGTTCATGTCAGTGGTACGGGGGTTGTCTTAGTAAGTAGAGGAGTCTCAAAAGCCATATTGAATATTTTTTTCAAATTTAGCTTTGTGAAATTCTTCTCCTTAAAACTGCTGCTTCTCTTTAGATTTTTTTGCTGACTTGCTAACATGAATCATCCCATTTGTTTCATTTAATTTCTCTCTGATGTGATATAAATCCCCCACAGTCAATTCTGCATATTAAAAATGTGATAAGAGAAGCTTAGAGGAAATTTAAAGGCAACAATCATGCTCTCTTTGTTCCTCTCTATCACTTTTGCAATGCGCATTCTGCATCTACATTAGGAAAGCTGCTCTGTGGGTCTGGAAGATTCAGTGGGCCGGTTCTGTAGACCAGCAGTTCTCAGCTCGGGGATCTGGGAGCCATGAGCAGGTTTCAGGAGTCTGCCAAAATAAATCGGGCTTCAGCCCGGGTGGCGGGGCTAAGGGAGAGAACTCTACCTCCACCTTCTGGGTATGTCTACACTACGGGATTATTCCGATTCTACATAAACCGGTTTTGTAAAATAGATTGTATAAAGTCGAGTGCACGCGGCCACACTAAGCACATTAATTCGGTGGTGTGCGTCCATGGTCCAAGGCTAGCGGCGATTTCTGGAGCATTGCACTCTAGGTAGCTATTCCATAGCTATCCCATAGTTCCCGCAGTCTCCCCCACCCCTTGGAATTCTGGTTGAGATCCCAGTGCCTGATGGGGCAAAAAATGATAGCAGGAACATGGGAGTGTTCCGTTTTTTTACCTGTACCGTATGTAATGGATAATCTACGAGGCGGTACGCAGCGCACACAACGCATTCATTGTTGGCAAATAGCAAGTACTTCATTATTCTGTACGACGCATGTATTGAAATGGATGATAAGTTATAATCGTTCTTGTACATGCGCTGTCATGGGTGTCCGCTGAGTAAGACGGGACGAAAAAGGAATGATTGGTCTTCCCTCCTTTCGTTGTCTAAAAAGAGTCAGTCTATATTGGGCATAGTGTGCTAAGAACCTGTATAGAGACAGAGAGCAAGCCTCCTTAGATCCCACAGAATGAGCTGCATGCATTTCGGGGGTCCCTGACAACCCACACGTTGCTTTTGCTCCCAATTCTGATCCATGCAGTGTCCTCATTGTGTGATGAAGTAATAAGAGAGAATAGCGAAAACATGCTGTAGGAGTAAAATGAAGGGGGCAGCCCACGCTATGATTAGTCTGCAGAAATAAAGGTGCGGGAAGGAGCACAGAACCCGCTGCTATGGATAGTCAGCAGTAAAGATTTTCTTTAACAAGAAAGGAGGGGCATGAGCTAGCCCAGTTCCTATGAGAAAATGATTACTCGTCTGTACCATTATTGGAATAGACCAGGATCATCCTATTTTAACCAGCCGGACTACCTGATGGACAGGAAGACTCACATGATGATACGAGGAAGCAGTGTATTTGTACCACGAACCGGGAGAAAGAGTGCTGCTGTCAGTGCGCACATCATTAACAGTAATGAATAGGTGCATATAAAAAAATCAAGAAACATTTTTCCATTTCTTTCACGGAAGGGTAAATGACGAGCTATACCTAGAACACACCGGCATGTGTTTGACCGTACAGGATGGAGCTCAGCAATAAATGCATCTTTTGGAGACGCGGGGACTGTGGGTAGCTGAGTCTCATACCTCCTACTCCAGAACTCATTGATTCTTTGGCTTTCTGTTACACTTGTCACGCAGCACTGTGCTGAGTCCCTGCTGTGGCCTCTGTCTGGAGATTTTTTTCAAATGCTTTGGCATTTCGTCTTCTGTAACGGAGCTCTGATAGAACAGATTTGCTTCCCCATACAGCGATCAGATCCAGTATCTCCCTTACGGTCCATGCTGGAGCTCTTTTTGGATTTGGGACTGCATCGCCACTCGTGCCGATCAGAGCTCCATGCTGGGCAAACAGGAAATGCAATTCAAAAGTTCGTGGGGCTTTTCCTGTCTACCTGGCCACTGCATCCAAGTTCAAATTGCTGTCCAGAGTGGTCACAATGGTGCACTGTAGGATACCACCCAGAGGCCAATATTGTCAATTTGCAGCCACGCTAACCCTAATCCAATATGGTAATACCGATTTCAGCACTACTCCTTTTGTCAGGGAGGAGTACAGAACCCAGTTTAAAGAGCCCTTTATATCGATATAAAGGGCCTCGTGTGGATGAGTGCAGCGTTAAATCGGTTTAACGCTGCTAAAATCGGTATAAACGCGTAATGTAGACCAGGCCTATGATTCTATGAATTTAAACTCTCAGGCTCGGCCTTTGAAGGTGTTGTGCAGGTTTCTTTCGAGGATAGGGATGATTGATCAGATATAGAGTGATCACTTTGTGAAAAGTGTTTGCCTACAGGTGACAGGGAGTTTTTTGTCTTTTGTAATTTTCCTGTGCGACTTTATTTGAGAGCATAGTGATGGTCTGGTTTCACCCACATAGTTGTTGTTGTTGTTGAGGCATTTAGGGCACTATATGAAGTACACCCCATGTTGTGATAGGCATGTGTAGGATCCATGGGTCTTGAAAGAAGTGTTGTGCGGGGTGTTGATCATTGTAGCCGTGGAGATATGTCTGCAGGTTTTGCATCTGTTGTTCTTGCTTGTCTCTCTGAAATAATTTTTTTTTTTAACAGTAGTGTAGTGTGATGGGTAAAAAGTCTCAACTCTTCTCCAGGGTGCATATGTAGAATCAATGTATCTTGCACTTCATAATGGAAAGTAGAATTGAACTCCTTATTCTGTGGAGAAGGTACAACTTTGGTATGATGAAGAAAGAAGTTTACCTTCGCCTGAGATCTGGGATTTGTACTATTTAGTCTGAAACGGTCTCTCCTCCCCTCTAAAAAAGCCTTGCTGGATGGAGTAACCTTTACCAAGTTTTGAGGAATGTGATTCCAAGCTTCCAGAAGGCATAAAGAGTGGTGCTGGGGAGCTGCATGCTTTTCAATTATTGCTACAAAATTAATGTCAGGCTTTCGTTTTCCATGTTATGATCTGAGGGCAAAGAAAGTAGATGCTTAAGAAAGTTCCAAAGCAGTGAGTTTTCTCTGTCTTGGGTTCAGCCCATGTACTAGAATAGATTCAGTATGGGGTTACAAATGTTGCAAACCCTAGGACTAGCGTCTGCATTAATGTGCTGTTTAGGCTGCAGAAAATGTAAATGCTGCCCACTCTGTGTGCTCATGCTCTATGTGTTGGCCATGTGGTCAGGTTTAATATCTGATGGCTAATCTTGCCCTGTGTGGAATTTAAATAGACTTTCTACGTAGAAAGTGTGTGAAGCCTCAGTGATTAGAAAGCAGCTGGAAATACAGAACTCTGTGCCTGCAAGTCCTGGTGCCGTGCTCAGTTTAGTTAGTGAGCTGACCACAGACTGTGGAAATGAAATGTTTTGCATGTATATTGTTTGTCCTCTCTGCAAGTGAATTTTAGTGGGAGTTCATCCTGGTTTGAATTCAGTGATTTAAGGAACACTTTACTAGCTTAACAGAAAAGCTTCAAAAACAGACTCCAACGAGAAACTGCTGTGCTTGAATTAATATGCAAATTAGATACCATTAATTTGGGTTTGACTAGAGACTGGGAGTGGCTGGTTCATTACACATATTGAATGTATTTCCCCATGTTCAGTATCCTCACACCTTCTTGTCAACTGTCTAAAATGGGCCATCTTGATAATCACTACAAAAGTTTCTCTCCTGCTGCTAACAGCTCATCTTAATTAATTAGCCTCTTACAGTTGGTATGACTACTTCCACCTTTTCATGTTCTCTGTATGTATATATGTATATTCTTAATATATGTTCCATTCTATGCATCTGATGAAGTGGGCTGTAACCCACGAAAGCTTATGCTGAAATAAATTTGTTAGTCTCTAAGGTGCCACAAGTACTCCTGTTCTTTTTGTGGATACAGATTAACACGACTGCTACTCTGAAACCTTTACTAGCATTGTTTTGTCTCTGATCATTACTGACCATCAGTCACTCAAACAACCAGTGGATCTAATAATGGGTTGCTTCTTTGCATCCATTCTATCTCTCCCCTTTCAAGTGACTATACTGCAGGTAGACAAGTGCCAGGTTGATAGCCATAAAATCTAAAATCTTCTATTTGTAGGACAGAAACAGCATATGCAGCGGAAGTGCAGACTCCAACCTTTTTCTTTTCAGCACACTTCCCTTTCAGCATGCTTCAGCCTGATGTGAAGGGACCATCTCTAGTGACAGAGTAAAGCAATTTAATCTCTGACCTTTCTGCAGATATGCTTAACTAAAGTCCCGGTTGCAATGGTGATGTTAGTCATGTGGCCATATCCACCAGGAACTGGATTGAGGACACTAATTCCTTTCACACAGGCTAGCACAGATCCATCAGATGATGATGACTTTTGGTGACTATTGACCTAGTTGAAATTGAATCTTATCCTCTAGAGACAAGTCTCAATGAGTTTAACAGCATTTTCTAGAGAATGGCATCTCCAGCCTATTTGAATTCTGCAAACTGTGGACCTGATCACATGAGTCATGATTTGCAGGAAAATTCAACCTCCCAAACTCTCATGAGTGAAGATTTTTTCAGGTCCTAATTTAGCATAATTCCAAGAAAATAGTGCATCATATTTGTGTATGTTGAGAATTCGCTTAATCAATTGTGTTTTTGATTTACACTCTAGTTGGTCTTGAACTTGCTGTTTGTCTAGACAAGCCATAAATTATTCCAGATTATGTACTGGTGATGTGGTCGCAAATGACAGGAACCCACCAAACTGATCTTTTGTGATTTAAGCTAAGGTCACATTCCAAGTCAAGTGATGCTGAAATGCTGGCAGATAGTTACATGAATGGCATCCTTTCACCACTTTATTTTCTTTGTTAATTGATTGACATTTTGTGCAATTTCTTCTGAACAAAATGTGAGTAATTTGCCATGCCAGAAAAACCAAAGCTACTTCCAAATTCAGAATAACTTGCTCACAGTGCACTGATTTCTCATTAGGAATTGTTGTTTTTTATATAATATGAACCAGCAAACTTTTGATAATATGCACACTTCCCCCGCACCACCATCACAGGGTGTATAACTTAATTCAAGGCTGTGCATCTCCTCTCTGTGCTGAGACACAATATAAGGTTATGCCGATCTCTTTACTTTGCAGAGGTTATTGAACCCTTTTCTGCTTCTTGTGGGTTCATAAGCCATAAATTTCACATTGAATTATGGGTTTCCATGCACCTAAAGTCTTAAAGCAAAATTCACCCAGACTCAAGGGGCTTCTATTGAAAAGTAACACTGGGATTTTCAAAGAAGCCTATGGGAAGTAGCTGCCCCAAATCTCTTTGAAATTCATTGGAGTTTGGATACATAACTCCTTTTAGGTCCCTTTGAAAATCATATTTTAAATTGGCCTCGTTTTGCCCATCTCTGTAAACATGACTTGGTTTCTCAGTTTATAACACAACTGGATAGATTTCACTTAGTGTCTGATTTCATGATTTAAGTACTCCATTCCTAAGAGATCTTATTCTAGTAAGCAGCACCTCCTGTTTCCTGGGCACCCTTACTAGATTTGAAATTGACAATCTAACAAAATTATCTATTATAATCCATTTCATCGCAGGTCAACAAACAGCTAATTCTTCCAACCATCCCTTCCCAAACATGGACCTTGTGACAAAAGATGAAAGTTGAAGTTTGACCAGAAGGTTTGAAACCTACAAGTTTCATTTACCTCTTAGTCATATATGAAAAACTTACTGTCTGGCCAAGACAGAAATTTCTGTTTCTGATTCTTTTTACAAAATTTGTTCTCATGTCACAGATAGTGTTAATTTAATTAAATTTCCTCTGCTTGGAAATTTATTGAGACACTGTAACAATTGATTATTTGAATGATTACCAATATTGTCAGTTACTGCTACTTATTTAGTAAATGACAGTGTTTCTTTTACTGTTCAGAACTTGGTTGACCATAAGTAACCCACTGCTCTAAGGAAGAGTGTAGTACTGCTCTAGGGGCTAGCATGGATGTGATTAAACTCGCGTAACCCATGCTGTTAATAGGAGTAACATTTATTACGTTATGTACTGAGTTCTCTGTATGACTGTACTTAAGAGATGATTGCTGCAACAGGGTAAGAGTTTCCTACTGTTATATAAAAGCCTCAGCATTTATGGAAAATTTGGAGGCAAAGCTAAGATTTTAAATGCAGAACCACACTGAATCCTTGACAAACTTCTGTTGTACCATTATTTTGGTTATACCAAATGGTTGAGGAACTGTCCTTCATTGATCTGATGGCAGGGACAAGTGAGTCCCTATTTTGCTGGCCGCCTAAAGCCAGCATGAGTTCTAGGAGATAGAATGGGTGTCTGGAGAGAGAAGGCTCAGGTTCCCCCACTGTGCTAAACATGCAGTGTGTGACCTTGGGCAAGTCAGTTAACATTTCTGTGCTTCCGTTTATCCGTCTGTGAAATAAGGATAATGATACATACTCATCTATTAAAAGTGCAAATCAGAACCTACCTACTTTAGAAAATCTGAAATAAATATGGGGAAAAGTGCACTGTGCCTCAAGGGATAAGCTAGTTGATGACTTCCTTAAGTATTGTCACTCTTCAGTTTATTTTTAGGCTTTTATTTGTGAATAATGGTCAGCCATCCACAACTGTGACTTAGTTGCGCTGCTTCCTTTTGGGGTCTTGTAATATTTATCCCACAGTGAGTCATAACTGAGAACTCGCTTTTAGTTACAAGCAGAAATGCCTTAAAATAAATGCAAAAAGAACAGGAGTACTTGTGGCACCTAGTCTCTAAGGTGCCACAAGTACTCCTTTTCTTTTTGCAGATACAGACTAACACGGATGCTACTCTGAAACCTATCTTAAAATAAATGCTCTGTTTAGGGCACTAGTATTTCTTATATCCATTTATAGATATATTATTATATGCTGTAAGTCATCATCTTACAACACATGATTATCGCTGGTTAACTTCATGTGTAATCCTCAAATGAGTGACCTCAGTGTAACAATTGGGCACCAGTTTGCAACTTCAAGGACTGGCAGACGGTCTAGGTTCCTGACAGGATGCAGGTACTAGTTGCAGAAAATCTGATTGCTCCTCCTATTACATATAGTAGGTACCCGTCACCAGAATCCCAGTGTAAGCATCCCACACACTTACTGTATCTGCACATATTTAAGGTGATTCCACTTACAAGTATAAAAACACATGTTCCTGCTATATGGGTTAGAAGTTTATTTTGTAAGACTTGTGTACTTGGATCCTACATCACATTCAGTGATTCTTTCAGTGGTTAAGAACCTTTAAAAGGTAATGGGTCTGGCCCCTGTACTGCAACTGGCAGGTCCAGAACCTAGCTTCATGTACTTTTTGTATTTGTGCTCAGTGTCTTAGTGTCTTTCTCTCTTGCTCTCCATGCTAGCGCAGGAGCCATCACATACAGTCTTTTTTTCATTTATTTATGAATGGCACCTGCAAAGCAGTCTAATGCTGTGACTCACTTGGAAGAGATTTCTTTGAATTAGGAACTTGTTTTGCTATCATGATTAACATGGCACAAAACAAATTGTATCAAACACTTCTATAATATTTCATTTCCAATAGACCATACAATATGTAGCTATTTAGCAGAAAACATCCAATTAATATTATTGAATGTATCTATTTACATAATAAAAGTCCCATTACTTTTTGCTACATCACAACTCTGTAAAATCTATCGCAAATGCGCTCTGGTTGACTGAATCCAGATTTAAACATCTGAATGCTGGCAATAGCTGTTTAAAAAAATCTGTTTGCTATGGTAAATAATGAGATAACACTTGAAAGTTCAGAGGGGAGAATATACAGTTTATTCCACAGCAAAAGAAACTACCCCTAGAAAAATAAGCACTGTGTACAGTGTGTGCATTTAAAATATTTTCCAAACATTTACAAGAGGCTAAGTTTATTATGTTGTGTCAGATATAGTTTTGTTGTTAAGTTACACTTTGCAGTGTGGTGGCTGTAATTATCCCATGCAGTTATAGTGTTGTTACATTTACTCTTCATATCTTTTAATTTTATTAATCCATATAACTGGAGGGCCTACATCCATGAATTACTTATTATTACTCATTTGGATACATAATGAATGCATTTGAAGATAAAAATGCATTTACTATATTGTGTCCATGATTGTGGATTTATTTTTAATGTAACCACTACAAAAAGTGTAACTTCAGCAAAGTCCCTGTGTGACATTCACTCTGGTGCAAAAGACCAGCAAAAGGTCCATGTACCACTTAAGACACGTCGGCTTAAGCACTACTTGAGTGATTCATAAGCCTTGAACTGGTCCTCCATAGAGGAATTCATCTGGTCATTTTTCTACGTCTGTACCTAGTGTGGGATGTATGCGTGTCTGACACTAATTTCATTATTTTAACTACTGTGAATTTACTGTACCTGGAATCTAAAATATGTGAAGGAAGGAAGATCCAGTGGTTAAGGCACTGGACTGGGACAAGTCTGGTTCTGCCACAGCCTTCCTTTGTGACCTTGGACAAGTCACTCATTCTCTCTGTTCACTAACTGTTCAGTGAAGATGCTTCTTTTCTCCTACCCTTTGTATTCTCTTTAGTACATTTACTTCATTACTGTTCAGTAGTGCAAGGCACTCATGTCACATGGCTGAGTGCAGCCTTCTGCATTGCTCCCAGCCCATGAATCAAGGACTGGAAAACTTAAGCCTGGGTTTTTGTATAGCGTTAATTTGCATTGCTAGCAGCCTGGACAACAAAATGCATACAATAATAGAGGTAAGAGTGTGTGGGAAAGAAAATCAAGACTTGCTTGAGTCCATTGGCAATATTTCAAATTGAAGCAAGTTTTGAGAGATACTGTTTCATTTGGCTGTTTTAACTCTGAATACCTCTCTGTACTAGTTTAATCAGGAACAAAATTGTTAGTGCCAGCATACACTGGAAAAGCCTCTTGCAAGATTCTTATCCTAGCTTTGAAGACCTCAAAGATTCAGATAAACAAAAGATTTTTGTGCTTCTAATCCAAGAAAGAACAACTTGAGGTTTACCTATCAGAAATTTAAATTCAGCAATATCTGGCTCATTCATTTCAGCTAGTCCCCATTATAACTTTGTGGCTCGTGTTAAACAAATTGCCTTTCTCAAGTTCCTTAGATGACTGAGTGATTTAGGAATACCTCAAGTAATAACTTTTCAAAAATAAAGCCCTTTCCATGTGCCCTTCATCGAGCTGCATATTATTTTGTTGAAGACTCCTTCTAAAAGATGCCTGTCTTTGCTTCTGCAAAGTAATAAAGTTATGCAGTAATTTCTTCACCAGCTAGTGTAGCAAAGCCTTCAGCCTTAATGAGAAGCAGTGAAAGGCATTCAGGCACTGAAACAATATTTTCCAATGCAGAGCTTTGATTTTGAATGGGGGCAGTGAAGGTTATGGCTACAGAATTAACCTAAGTGTACATGTAAGGAATGGCAAAATAGCTTGAACTTTTGAGAGGCCTTTTGTTTTTATTTTTTAAAGGATGGCTTAAAAATTCTATTAAAATCTTAAATGTAGATAGGCATAAGACTGGAAATTGCAGTTGTCCCCTCTTGTAACCTTTGATATTTTCCCCCCAACCATTCTTCTTTGTCATTAATTTTTCTGTGCTAATACGTTTTCCTTATCTTCTAATTAGTTATTACTTCTAGCATATTTATGATGGTGTGTTAACATCTACTCAGATTTCTCGCTCTTCTTTCTCATATTGGTCCCCAGCTGTAATCAACATAGTTGATGCTTTGACGCTGTTGAACCATTCTGAATCTCAGAGGAGTTCAGATTTAAATTTCTGAATCGTAACCTTTCCCCATGGTTTTGGTTCTGGGTATGATACAAAGTTAGGAGGGAGGCCTATTTTCTGGCTTAGCTATACCTAAAATATCATGTCTTCTGCTATAATCTCGTGAGACCAGCTTCTTTTGAGATTTCTGCTATTTTGAATGAAAATAATCTTGCAAGGTCTGGTTTCAGAGTAGCAACCGTGTTAATCTGTATCCTCAAAAAGAACAGGAGTACTTGTGGGACCTAAGAGACCAACAAATTTATTTGAGCATAAACTTTCGTGGGCTACAGCCCACTTCTTTGGATGCATAGAATGGAACATATATTGAGGAGATATATATATATATATATACACATACAGAGAGCATGAAAAGGTGGGAGTTGTCTTACCAACTCTGAGATGCCAATTAAGTAAGAGAAAAAACTGTTGAAGTGATAATCAAGATAGCCCAGTACGGACAGTTTGATAAGTGTGAGAATACTTACCTGGGGAGATAGATTCAATGTTTGTAATGGCTCAGCCATTCCCAGTCTCTATTCAAACCTAAGTTGATTGTATCTAGTTTGCATATCAATTCGAGTTCAGCAATTTCTCATTGGAGTCTGTTTTTGAAGCTTTTCTGTTGCAAAATTGCCATCCTCAGGTCTGTTACTGAGTGACCAGACAGGTTAAAGTGTTCTCCTACTGGTTTTTGAATGTTATGATTCCTGATGTCAGATTTGTGTCCATTTATTTCTTTGCTTAGAGACTGTCCAGTTTGGCCAATGTACATGGCAGAGGGGCATTGCTGGCACATGATGACATATATCACATGGTAGATGGGCAGGTGAATGAGCCCCTGATGGCATGGCTGATGTGATTAGGTCCTATGATGATGTTACTTGAATAGATATGTGGACAGAGTTGGCATCAGGCTTTGTTGCAAGGATAGATTCCTGGGTCAGTGTTTTTGTTCAGTGGTGTGTGGTTGCTGGTGAATATTTGCTTCAGGTTAGGGGGGTTGTCTGTAAGCGAGGACAGGTCTGTCTCTCAAGATCTGTGAGAGTGAGGGATCATCTTTCAGGATAAGTTGTAGATCTCTGATGATGTGCTGGAGAGGTTTTAGTTGGGGGCTGAAGGTGACAGCGAGTGGTGTTCTGTTATTTTCTTTGTTGGGCCTATCTTGGAGGAGGTGACTTCTGGGTATTCCTCTGGCTCTGTCAATCTGTTTTTTTCACTTCAGCAGGTGGATATTGTATTTTTAAGAATGCTTGATAGAGATCTTGTAGGTGCTTGTCTCTGTTTGAGGGATGGTTCTCTTGATATTTCAGCTCAGAAGAACAGGCGCCTTTCAAGGAAAGATTTGCCAAATTTTAATACTGTCAAATCTTACTCTAACCCTGTGTCTTCATGTCACGGACAGTGTAATTTAAGTGTAAAAAATAATTTAATCTCATTTGACCACTGCCACCTCCAACGCTGCTCTAATAAATGGTTCCCTGTGCTAATAATCCACCTATGGTACCTTAGAGGTATCAATGGCACTCTTTGTATTACAATTTTCCTATATCTTTCAATTCTGTTTAAAACTGTATTGTTAGAATTCTGATTCCTTTGGCCTGTTTTGTGTATCTAGTGTTGTGAAATTGCATTGTTTGGCATGGTGCTCTGTAAAAAACTCAGAACTTGCAACTAAAATGACTTGCAACTAAAATGGTGGGCGAGAATAAATAGTGTTTTCAGTATAGGCAACTGACTAGATTAGAAAAATATCTATTAAAATGACACCTTTGTTGTCTTGTGTTTCTGGGTAAATCTTCTACATGATTCATCAATAGTTTTTATTATCTTACAGTGCAAATGGCAGTAGTGATTTTACTCTCCTGTTTTTCCAGACTCTTCTAAATTACTATTCTTGCACAATGGAGTAAGATACAATACCTGGCCAGATGTGCTGCGGTTCATGGCCTTGAATGCTTCATGGTCTAGGGAGGTCTTCGGAAGTTTTTTGAAGGAAGATTGTGTATATTGTGGAGAAAATGTATATGGAATTGGGAAGCCATTCAAAGTCCTAGTAACACTGTTGCACATTTATTTCAAAACTCCAGTCCTCAGATCCTTTCCCCTTTTGGGGAAAAATAATTTAATGGGAAGCAGACAGTGCTGCAAAAGGAAAATATTAATAGGAAAGAATGATTTGGATGCAGTTTTCACTGTATTTAATCTGCTTTCATTTTCTGGAACAATTTGGCCTTTCAGATTTCCAGGCCTTGATGGCAGGCTTATGCTTTTCAGCTTCACACATTAGAAATAAAGAAATGTATTGCAGCTGTGAAAAGGGTGTTGCAAAAGATTTTTTTTGGCATATTTCACATTAAAAGTGTAAATTAAATCAGGGATAAATGTTGAGGGTGGTGATGAAGTGTTCAGACCATGAGCAATACTGCATAGAGTATGTACATTTAATTATACAACGTATATAGTTACTTAGGTTCAGCTGCTCTATTCCATATATCAGTGTCCTATTCGCACAAGTTACTAAAACTGAAAATTATTTTGCTGCTGTTTACCTACTGGTACAAGGTAACTTCTTGGTAAAAGGAAATCTTATTAAAATCAGATTTTCAAGTTACCTGTCTGGGAAGCAAATGTTACTTTAAAACTGCCCATAAACGGCTATCTGTTAAATCACAGAATTCCTTATTTGCCTCAGGAAATGTAATTGACTACATCTCTGTGTGTAATTTGGTTTAGGAAGCTAATCTTTTTTTAGTGGTGGTGAAAGAAACATGGCTCTATCTCCAAATCCCAGATTAATTCTGGTTGGTAGGAAGATCTTGTTGTGATTACTAAAATGAGCAAATATGATACTGAATTTGCTGTCTGAGGAAGAAAAATAGAACTCCAAGATGCCACAGTTATTTTTCTAGCCATAATTATGGTCTAAAAGGATACATTTGTAACTAATATTATGCAGAACAGGTAGTTTGACCAGCTCTGCACAGAAGTATCAGCTATTGCAGAATGTAGCTACCTGCTTTTTGAGTATGGTAGTCTTTCCAGATCATATTACAATGTGTTCCCATTCTCTGCCAGGTAACTTTCAAAATGAAATGTAGAGGGTATATGTTAACATACTGGCTAGATGGGTGCGATCGTGTCTTGCCAACCTGTCCCAAGGATAAGACTGCATTGCTACCATGAGCAGGGGAAGTTCTTTTCACTACCTGTTTCACAGTTTTCTGACGTTACAGTGCTGACAAGGTTTCCCCATTTCTAAAGCTAGCTAGCATACAGCCCAACACTCATGAGCATACAATTATGAACCAGGTTGTCAATGTTCAGTAAAAGCAACAAAAGCCAATAAAAAAATTGATTCCATTGCAGTCTTTTTAAGGGGGTTATTAAATAGAGAGAGAGTCCAAATCCAAAAGCCCAGGCTTTGACACCCTCAAGTCAGTTTATGACTTAACTGTTTTTGGCTTTATGTAAAACTTTTTTCTCACATTCTCATAGAAATTGATACAGAACGCAGTGTCTAGCTCTAGGTATCTGTAAGGAATGTTAAGAACAACTTATAAAGTTTGTCATTCTTTCTTACATTCTATAGAATATTTCTGTACAGATGGGGAAATCTATAGTTTAGCTTTGTGACTTGACCCGTTTGTATTTACAAGCAGTAGCTCTTTTTAAAATGCTGAAGCCTATTTTGATATTGTCCTTTTAAATGTCCTTTCACGCTTTGCTTTTTGAACAGATATTTCCCCCATTCACTAAAGAAATCTTCCATTGTAAAGAGTGAAATGAACTTTCTGTTTATCAGCGTTTCAGTTTATCGACTCTATCAACTGAAGACCTTTTCTAAGAAAATCCACCTTTTGAGTTGCTGAATTATGATATAAATCTTGCAGTTTTTGTTTATCTCATTAATTTAGACCATTTTTCATTCCCTGAAAGCACTTTCAAGAACCTTTAGTATGCTGGCAGGAATTTTATGTTAGTGAGATATAAATTAGGAATCAATATGTTTCTGTCTCGAGTTTATCTAAGGTGACTTTATACTACAAGAACCTATAACTGCTTGCAAAGTAATTTCTAGTACAGTTGTTTACTTGAGGGTATCAGCTGGACATCTGAATGCATACAAAAAGCTAAGCAAGCATTCAGACAACTCAAGACTCCAGTTTGAGCCACTTTTCCTCTAGTCTTCCTCAAAAATAAAATAATAATAAAATGTGTTACAGTGTCCGTCAGTAACAAAGTTTGTAGTTTTATCTGAGAAGGGGAAGGACTCCACAGTTGTTACTTGTATAATTTCTTACCTCTCACCATGTCCCTGGCAAATCTGTTTTGCATGCAATGGGGCAGACTCTCATTGTCTCTCTCACAGAGGCCAACTACCCTCCATGTGCACAGTTTGATCCAGGTTCTCACTAGACATGGCTCCATGCAATGATCTCCCACCCTCCTTCCCCGCAACACACACACTCTCCTCCTCCCTTGCGGAGTATTCCTCCCAGAAGGATAAGGATTCTCTGCTAGGGATATGCATGCCGAATCTGTTGGGTTGGGTTCTGTGTGTGTAGAAATATGAACTACTACTGTTGCCTGGAGGGTACATGGAGTGGAGTATGTAGGTTTGGAGAGGGATGAATTAATTCCACAGTCAACTCTTTCACCTGCAGCTTTCCATTTTTTATATATTGTCCCTTCACCTTTGTAGAGAGAGGTTTTTGGAAGATTATAATTTAGAGAAGTTCCCTCAAAAGTGGCAGTATTATGAATATTGGTATTTAGAGATGTGTCCTGGAAGCTGGGATTGAGAGAACAGTGTAGCTGTGTACAGAAGTTTGCCAGAGAATCACTGTAGTTTGTTTCATTAAAAGTTTTATTCCTTTCTCATTCACTCGTTTGTTGTTTGATGAACCCCAAGACCATAACAACCTTCACCTGTTTAATGCTAATGTTAAAGTGTGTGTTACTTGGAGGTGGATAGTATCTCAAAGTGTCAGGATGGCACCTGGGCAACTCTGAAAGAGCATAAGTTTGAGCTCGGAGCATGGTTGACCTTTTCTATGTCAAGGTAAATGGGTGGGGGAAGCCGCTGGCTCATGTCAGTACTCAACTTCATATTTCACTTAGTCAAATGTTTGAAGGAGGTAAATCACCTTCCTGTATCATGCAAAAGCCACACTGTTAACATTGTCCGATATGAGTACGTGGCCTTGTCTCTTTCAAGATCCATATACTCTTAATGAAAATATGCCAGGGATGAGTGAGGTTTGAGACCAGTTATCTTTCTAGAAATTCCAGTTTCACCTGTTGCTGCAGCAGATCCATTATAGCTGTTCAAACTGTTGCAAGTGAAGTAAGGTGAGGCTTCTTTACTACAGTATCCCTTATTTTTTTCAAAAGGACTGAGAAAGGATTGTTTCCACTGCCAACCTCTCATCCTATCAGAGCTAGTACTATGTGACAGCTTACATAAATTCATTGCTGGGAAGCTTCAGGCAAATGAGTTGGGAGGAGAGGCAAGGAATCTGTTCAGTAAGCAATGCCCCTACCCCCCGAAATGGGTTATAGGAAATATGCTTTATTACATTATTCCAGATAATCAATCGTTGTTCAGAGTACCTACTACATGTCAAACACTGTGCAGAAAGGTTGTAAGAAATAGCTCCTTCCTCAAAGAATTTACAGTTCTAGTCAGGGTGTCTTATTTGCTTGTACATGTTTGTATTCTGCATTTTTTATTTCCTTTTGTCATGTTAATTTTCACATTTGAAATGGAGAGAAATAAGTGGATCTTTGAGAGAGGGAGAACTGCAATTGAGTAGAGAGTAATATTTTATTTGATTTTTTGAGGGGAAAGTTCAGATAATTATCTAGAATATGCAGTACTTTTCTGTCAGCCTTGATACATAATGAGAAATTTCTGGTAGATATCCATAGGGAAAGTTACCTTGAATTATCACATTGAATTTTATACTGTACAGTTTCTGTTTGAATGAATAAATAAAAATAGATAGAATAGTTGAACATGTGCATATGGTGAGTCACAACCAAGACTGAGAAAAGATGAGAGACACACTATCTTGGATACTGATCTCCAGAGAGAGATAAAGAGACTGACCCATTGCAATGGTAATGCAGCAACAGGCAGTCTCTTCAGTGTTGCTCTGAACACAAATGGATTGTTCTTGGAAAGCTATGATCGGGGAGTTTCCCAGTAGAGAAAAGGAACTTCATTTGTCTTTCCAAAAGAATGGAAACATGTTGGGGAAAAAGGCTAATAATGGATGACATCAAGAAAGCTGAGATGTTTAATGCCTAATTTGTTTGTTTTCTCTTAAAAAGACGAATGGTGACAGGTACTCAACGCAGTTAATATTAACAACAAGAGGGAAAGAATGCAAGCCAAAGTAGGGAAAGAGCAGGTTAAAGATTAATTAGATGTAATCAAGTCAGCAGGGCCTGATGAAATTCATCCTCGGGTACTTTAAGTAACTAACTTAAGCAATCTAGGAGCAATCTAGGAGCCATTAGCACTTATCTTTGAGAACTCTTGGAGTACAGGTGAGGTTCTAGAAGACTGGAGAAGGACAAACACAGAACTTATCTTTAAAAGGGGGAACAAAGAGGACCTGAGGAATTATAGACCTGTCAGCCTAACCTGAATACCTGGAAAGACACTGGAACAAATTATTAAACAATCAGTTTGTAAGCAGCTGGAGAGTAATAGGGCCAATTTCCTTCTTTGACAGGATAGCTGGCCTAGTGGATATGGGGAAGCAATAAATGTGATATATCTTGATTTTTAGTAAGGCTATAGTAAGGTGATAGGTACACAACTGGTTGAAAGAGCATAACCAAAGGGTAGTTATAAATAGCTTGCTGTCAAACTGAGAGGGCATACCTAATGGGGTCAGTCCTGGGTCTGGTACTAGTCAATATTTTCAATAATGACTTGGATAATAGAGTAGAGTGTATGCTTATTAAATTTGCAGATGACATTAAAATGGGAGAGGTTACAAGCCCTTTAGAGGATAGGATTAGAATTCAAAACAACCTTGACAAATTGGAGAATTGGTGTGAAAGCAAGATAAATAAAGACAAGTACAAACCATTTCACTTCAGAAGGAAAAATCAAATGCAGAGCTACAAAATGGACAGTAACTGGTTGGGGCAGTACAGCTGAAAAGGATCTGGAACTTTTAGTGGATCATATATTGAATATGAGTCAACAGTATGATGCAGCTGTGAAAAAAGCTAATATCAATCTCGGCTGTATTAAAAGGAGTGTTGTCTGTAAGACAAGGGAGGCAATTGTCCCACTCTCCTCGGCACTGGTGTCCAATTCTGGATGCCGCACTTTATGGAAGATTTGGAGAAGTTGGAGAGAGTCCAGAAGAGAGCCACAGAAATGATAAAAGGTTTAGAAAATCTGACCTATGAGGAGAGGTTAAAAAACAGGGCACGTTTAGTCTTGAGAAAAGAAGACCAGGGGACAGAAACCTGACAACTTCAAATATGTTAGGGGCTGTTCTAAAGAGGACAATCAATTGTTCTCCACATCCACTGAAGCTAGGACAAGCAGCAGTGGGCTTTATCTGCAGCAAGGGAGAATTAGGTTAAATATTAGGAATTTTGTTTTCTAATTGTAAGGGTAGTTAAGACCTGGAATAGGCTTCCAAGGGTGATTATGGAATCCCCATCACTGGAAGATTTTTAAAAACAGGTTGGACAACAACTGTCAGGGATGATCTCAGTTTTCTTGGTCCCGCCACAGTGCTGGGAGCTGAACTTGATGACTTCTTGATGTCCCTTCCAGAAGTGTCCCTACATTTCTATGATCCTATGATTCAGATGGAAATCTTGTCTGTGTCACCTTGAAACTAGTGTGTTCTATGTGGGGCTACCTTAAATCTATTCAGAAACAGAGGCTTTTTAAGGGCATTTTGCTATAGGCACACTAGATCTGTGCTCTGGGATGTTCATTGGTTGCATATTGGCTTCTGAATGGAGTTTAAGGTGTTAGTATATTGACCTATAAAGCTCTGAATGGCTGGGGGACTCTCTCTTTCTCCTCCTTCCCCACTCTCTTTCCCAGTGACACTACTGCAGCTGTGCTCTGCAGAACCACTCAAAGTTAAACAATGTTGGTTTAAAAAGAGGAGATGCTGCAAATGCTTTCTCCATGGGGCCATTTGACTTTGGAACATACTCCCTTGATTGGGTCTGAAATTTTTATATATTTTTTTTTTGAAATGTGTGATCTTGAGTTGCATCAGAGCCCGTCTATCACAGCCTTTGCAGAGGATGGGGTATTATTTTTGTGTGATTGATTGAGTTTTTGGTTGATTAATGCTGATTATGAAGTATAGGGACAGATTTTTGATTTGTGTGTATCTCTTTGTGGATGGAATTTTCAAAAACACCAAAGGGAGTTAGAAACACAAATCCCATTGATTTTCAATGGGATTTGAGTCCCTAAGTCACTTAGGGCAGGATTTTCAAAAGTTCATGTGTTTATTTTTGATAAAAAGCATGAGGAATAGGTTTTTTTACATGGGGGGAAAAAACACCTACACATACTAATAAAATATTCTAATGCAGTAATTCTGCAAAGAGTACCACAAGTTTTGTCTTTGCCTCCTAGCTGTAGGTGTTAGACAAATGAATCATACATTCAAGCAGTTCTTAAGCTCTCATATCCTATTTCTGCAGTACTGGGGATCTCTAGAGTATATTCAAATGTTTACCTGTAATGTTGTTTTGCTACAGATTGTGTCTCAAATGTTCTTGTAAAGTTCTCCTGACTTTAGAAATGGTAACCCCCGCCATGAAACTCTAGTCTTGTTCAGATGTTGTGTAACTCTTGCTAGAACTCATTAACTTTTTAAGGAGGCTTCAGTTAAAACACACAGATTTCAGGAATCCACCATCTTAAGAGCCAAAAATACCAGCCAGATGTTTATTACAAATCACAGTAATTGCACTGTCTTATTTTGCCCGTATTCCTTACTGAAGGTTCTTTGGCACTATGTTAAAAAAGAAAATGGGCTACTTGGATCTGAATCTTAATTCTAGCCTTACTGATCACACAGCAGGACACAATTTGTTAAAAATATAAATTAGTTCTCACTGTGTAAATTTCACCACTTTCTAATCTTTCCCTCTAATTTCTATATTGATTTGAATTAATTATTATTCGAGGAGTCACAAGCTCTTCCCTATGATCTTCTCATGACTTGCACTGATGCTCTATCATACTTGATTTGCATTTTAACTGTCAACGATTTTTCAGCATCAGTTACTGGCTAGAAAGGAGATTTTTGTTTGAGTAGTTCAGCTCAGCACTCTTTAAAAGTCTCATATTTCAAAGATCTGGAGTAATCTATTTTTAAAATATATTTAATGTTTTGATAGAGCTGAATTTAAAACAGTGTGATGCTGTAGTCTCTTGATTCTGGGATGGCCAGGTGCAGAAGGTTAGCCTTGTGCTTAAGGCACTAAACTAAGACTAGCACTGCCATAGACTTCCTATGTGATGCTGGCTAAATCTGTAAATTTCTCCATGCCTCAGTACCCAATTTTCTGTGGGTAGATTATTTCTCTGCCCCTCTTGATTGTATAAATTGTAATGCAGGGATATGCAACCTTTGGCACGTGACCCGCAGGCCAGGCTGGTTGGTTTACCTGCTGTGTCTGCAGGTCTGGCCAATCACGGCTCCCACTAGCCACTGTTCGCCGCTCCAGGCCAATGCAGACTGCGGAAGTTGTGCAGGCCGAGGGATGTGCTGGCCACCGCTTCCCGCGGCCCCATTGGCCTGCAGCGGCGAACAGCGGCCCATGGGAGCTGCAATCAGCTGAACCTGTGGACACGGCAGGTAAACAAACATCTCGGGCCTCGTGCCAAAGGTTGCTGATCCCTGGTGTCAAGTCTTACAGAGTAGGGAATATTTTAGTATTGCTGTGTGTACATGGCTTTCCACAACGGGGCCTGTAACTGGTTTAGGTCTCTAATATGTAATGTAATAAATCTCTTAATAGCAGAGACAAGCAGGCTAGGGATGGTCTTATTACTAGATTTCTAATAATTGACTAACTTTCAGTGATGTCACACAGTCTCATCTAGAGGGTAGAGCAGAAGACTAGCTGTGTAATAAGTCACTTAGCCCATCTGTGGCTAAGGGTTTATCTACGCAGAGACTTAGTGTGCGACAAGCTGGGGTGTGAATGTATAGCAATTAGCCTGCTGCTTGCTAAGTTGCTGTGTGGATCCTGCTACTGTGCACTAAAAGTTCCTCAGTGCACTTTGAAGTGCATGACATAGTGTGAAGTTCCCAAATGGTTATAGATCTGTTTATAAGTATCTGAAAGAGTACTTGAGAGTATCGTGCCAGAGTGATTTTTCAAAGCCTAGGGTATCCTAGAGACCGTCTAGAACAGGCATGTGGAAATTAGTTCTTTATATGGAGCTGCAAACACCTGATTGGTGGGTTAGAGTATCTAATTGAAATATAGTGAGACTGTCATTGAGACTTACTCATCTTTATCTACCCAGGTGGTACATTCAGATGCTTTAAGCTTGCCATCAACTGTGAAACAAATAAATAGATGAACAAACCAGCCTGCTCTAGTACCATTGCAATGTCAGAGTTCAGAGAGTTACTAAAAGGCAACTGGAAAGAGCCCACAAATTAACTTGATCATTGTCTGTTTTTCAGGTATGCAAACTTCCAGTTAGAATAACTTACTTCGCTGTTTTTCTGCAGCCTGTTGATTAAGAGACAGTTTAACCTTATGATTTTAGGATCAGTGCAAAGATGATCTGTATGTTAGTATCTCCAGAGACTACTGGACTGCCGGTTTGCTTGCGAGATGGATGACTGATCTTTTGACATGACTGTCTGAAAGTGTTTCTTTCAATTATCTGAGTGACTGACAACTCAAAAGATTACACATGGAAACATCCTTGGTTATGTATAAATCAGTTTGATCAGCAAACATGGAAGTGCATCTGATTCTCTGTATTTGCTAATGATGTGCACAGATAAGGATGATTGGTTATTTCGACTTGCCTTATCTCACATGATCAAACTATAATCAATAGCTGGTATGGCAGGCTATCTCAAACAGCAGATTTATGGATCTTGGGCATGGTATAATAGCCAACATATGAATTAAAAACAGTACAAAGTGCCTTTACTTTTATTCTCAAGTGTCCTTGAGATGCATTAGTTGAACTGGATAATATAACATAACAAAATAGAGAGAAACAGATTTGTAATAAATCTAAATGAAACAAATTGGAAATAATTAATGGATAGGATAATCTAGACATTAGGTTGAAATGGAAGCCTATAGATTTCTCTTTCCCTCTGCAAAGTGAAGCTTTTTAGCAATGTAAATATAGCCAGTCTGTATATTCATAGTACTGAAAACAAATGCAGCTTGCTGTATTTCCTTACATAGAACCCTTTAGTGTTGTTACTTCTGTCGCTTCTAATTTGAGACTCTAAGATGGAAAGCAAGAATAGAGGTTGAATACCGTCTGTTTAGTACAAGCTGTAAAAGTGAAACATTGCATGCTTAATGTTTGTTTGCATTGTAGTGATGTGTACAATATATAATACCAAATGGCAGTTCCACAGCTTCATTAGATAGCAGTTAAGAAAAAATCTTATATATTTCTTTAAAATATGTTTGCAGCACATTTTTATTAACCTTTTGAAATTAGTACAAAACCTGTACATTCCAGAATTGTTTTGTGCATTGCGAAGATGAGAAAATCGCTGTAAGTTCAGATAAATTTGAGAACATTAGTTAAATGATCACAATACTTATGTATATTTATGTGCATTCATTTCACTTTAACAGTTTTTAGTGTAACATACTTTTGACTCTATGTTCCTCTTCTTAAATCAATGGCAGTAGGCGAGTCCTGTAGTTAGATTGTGCCTCTTCCCAGTATAATGAACAGGTTATTCTCCTCCCGCCCCCCACCCCCCTATTTGGAAGTTACCATTTTGTGCTACAGAATTTTTTTTAAAAAAAGTCACTAGCTCTTTTGATTGAGAATATAACCTTTTAAAATTGGGACAGAATGAAGGGTAAATGGTGAAATAGTTGAAACAATAGCTTTGAGAATTATGGTCTTCCCTCATTCATCTCACAGTGGTGCTAACTCTGAAGTCAAATGACAGATTAAATATTTCACACTGACCAAAAGGGGAGGAAGGAAAAGACAGTCATACAGACCTGTTGCCTCTCTCATTATGGCTGGGAGGCTCCATTTTATAGCTACTTCCCAGATGGCTCTGACTAGGCACTTCATTCTCCTGGTCTGGAGAACTGAAGTGATATCTTGTGCTGTTTCTGCATGAGTGGGGCCACTCTAGATGGACTCTAACAATACAAACTAGCTGCAAGAACTGTCTACACAGATATATAGGCTAGAGCACAGCCCACTACCCAGCCATAGCCATAAACTTGGAACTGGGACTAGAGCAATGCTGGATAGTGCTCTAGCCATCTCTCTTGGGCGGTAGAGGCTTACTATCAATTACCAGTAAACAGCAGGCAGAACACTCCAGCAGGGGAACAAAGCACAGTCAGAGCTGGGCATTTGTTTATGGCAGGAAGCATTTGACCCTTCACCCATGCTGGGACAAGAAATAACCAGTAACCCAGCTAAAGCCCTCCACTGCTCCAGGACAAGGAACAAATAGGGCAGACTCTCAAGGAGCTGCTGGAGTCACCCAGGGTGATTCCAGAGCCAGCTCGGAATAGAGCAATTCCTATGTTCCTGCAGCTATATCACACTTAAGTTCTGGTAATTATTGTCATTTATGTAAATAAGGCAAGGTATAGTCTCCAAATATGCAAATTTGGGCTCAGGTAACTTAAATAGAATTGCCACATTTCCTAACTTCAGCCTTAATAACATATGTTGGTATTATGAAGATGAAATGAGACTTAAGTCATAGTTTAACTCCGAGTTGGAGAGCATTGCTTTGTGGGCTGAACTTAGATGAGTACTACTAGTTTTTCCTTCTTTTTTCTTTTTTTTTTCTTTTTTTTTTTTTTTGACCCCTTCTGATTGACTGTTGGCCAATGCTGTTACACTAATCCTTCAGGCTTCACTATGTATATTTCTGGTTATAGTTAAATCTTCATTGTGAGGAAGCAGATGCAGTCTATGCCATTTTAAAAGTTCCAATTTTTAAGAACTTGATAAACTTGTTTCATGGCATTATGTGGTTGGGCAGCATGGAAACTTAAAGCTTTTAGTTGGATAATTGCTATGACCCTGAAGTTAGGATTTCCCTCTGTAAAACAGTGGATGTGAACTTTTTTGATGTACAAAAGTGAAATTTTTCTACAGATGAAAGCTTAATGATTAGTTCAGTGCCTAACCTTCTACCATTTTCAAGTTCTGAATTAATGCAGTCAGGATTACCAGGGAATTCCAGATCGTTAAAAAAATGAGCTGTTATATTAAGTCACTAATCAAGAAAATCAGATACATTGTTTTCTTTTTAGATACTACTATAATTACCCTTAGCAACATCTACTGAATGTTTCATTTCGTTTCATTTGAATTGATGGCCTTTTTTTTCTTACCACAAATATATGAAATTATTTCAATTCTGTTTACCTCCTAAATTGCAAATATTTTTCTTATTTTGATACTTGTTACTATGTTAGAAGTGCAATTTTTAAATTCTTTGGTTTAAACTGATCAAATATAGCTAATATGTTTTTTTTGACAGTGATTAAAATATACCTAATTTAACTGCAAGGTGTGACTAAGAACATATTAAGTGTCACAGTCAGGGACCCATTGGGTTCAGATTAGGTATTACTTCACTTATACTACGGTTAAAATGGGGAAGAAAAGAAGTGGTGACTTTTTTTTACATTCTGGGTCTTATTCACATGAGATGCCACTCAACAGATTGTGCAGATCTTCATAAATGAAACTCTTTCTCTGCTTTTTCATGCTTGGATCATCTATAAAATATAGTAGTTATCAATGTTGACATCATCAGGCTTTGGCACCAATAACCTACTGAGATGAATAAGTGTCGATCACTCCTCTCAGGATTGCTGTTTTAAGTACTCTAAGTCTATGCACTCTGGTAGACATTACTGCATCTGTTTATAATGTGAATTTTTAAGACCTACAGATATAATACTGTGTAAATGAGAGATTAGACTTCAGAAAAGACTTGCTGAGCTAAAGCAAACTAACCTAATTCAACCCCTACTTGTGCTTCCTCATAATGAGTTTTAAATGATAACTCTTATGCACTAAGGTTTGCAGTCTCTCAAAAGTGTTTCTGTCTCCAGCTAACCCCCTCCATTATCCGAAAAAGAGAGAAATCCATTCTCGTTGCTGACTTTATGGAGAATGTGCTAAAATTGACATGTTCTAATGACTGAGTTAGGCAACATCATGTCTGGGATGTCTGTCTGAGATGTTTATCTTCTAAAATGTTTATGGGTTGTTTTTTAGAGTTAAATTTTGTGGTAATTTTTAGGTGTCAGAAATGCTCCTGGATGATAACATTTTATATTGGACAAAACACTGGCACAGGTTGGAGGTGATGACCGTTTTGGAGACTATCAGTTGCTTCTCAATGAATGGGCTGTAAGTTAGGTGGAAAGGTATCATTTCACACTGTGGCTGAAAATATAAAATGAACCAGGGAAGCAGGAAGGAAACTACAAGGTGGGCAAATGCCTCAGAAGATAAGAACCTTGCCAGAACTACTTTGTTGTATAGTAACAGCCATTCCTAAAATGACTTCTCAGTTTGGCTATGCCTGTTCTAGTTCAGACTTGGCAGAGTTTGTCACACACCAGAGAGGAGTATGAAAAGAGCAGTTTTCAAGTGAATGCCAAGAAATCCCATCAGATGGTCTTTCTGATAAGGAAGAGCACAATTCTGAAAGCAGGCCTGGATTAAACCCAGAGTGACAACTACATAAATGGACAGGTCCCTGCAAAGATAATTCATATTTCCAATTGCTAGTGTATATTTTCCAAATGGTATGATACACTAGTCTTGAAGGGTCTGCTATCCACTACAGATACCAAAGGCTTGTTTCTATTAATGCTTATGGCAACGTGTGTTATAACAAATTCTGTCATCTACTGTACTAAATCCTTTGGAGTATGGTAAAAGAGAGGATGTGTTTGGATTCTGTGAATAGAGCTGATTTCTTGAGACACTCCAGGGGGTGGGGGAAAGAAATTTCACCTTAAGCATCTGTCTGTTGTTGTTGGCATCTGGCAGTCCACGTGCCCACTGCTGGTAAGAAATGAAATGAAAACATACTGTTTCATTTGTAATATTCTCTCCCTAGCTAGCTTCTAGCCTATGCTTGTACCAGCTGTTACTGAATTAAGTAGTAATGATTTGTCCTAAATGGTCTGGTGGTTGCTACCTGCCAGAGATGCATCTGGAAGCAGCTGTACATATTCCTTATTGCCTTTGATTTGATTTGTTCATCTTTCTCTGCTCTCTGTGTGGTCAAATCTCTTGGTTTTTGGTGGGTTACATACTGACTCTAACACAATCTTCATAAGGGCAGTTTGGCTCTACATCAACCCAGGTTGCATACTAGAGAGACCGTCTGCCTGAGACACTCTCTCCTGGCATTGCTCCTTGTACATGGGAAGTGCACATCCACTAGGATGGAGCAGATTACTTCTTCTGGTGTGCAGGCTCTGCTTTGCAGGCTGGGACATGGCCTTGCCTCCTTACCACCCCTTTTTCAACATTCTAGTTACTGGGGGAGTAGAAGCGCATGGTGCCTGTGCTCCCCAGAGTGCAGGGATTTCAGGGCACTACTGTTGTGAGCAGCCTTCAAATATCCAGTCAAGAGGTTGGCTTCTTGCTTTCACCCCTGCCCCTGCACAGCTGCGGAAGGGCAGCTTATAACGAGGCCATAGATTTTTTTGATACAGTGAGTTATCAAATGTGAATTCTCCAGTCCCCTTCCCCTCTTAACCAATGAGTCAAAGTTTTGACGTCTTGGGAGGATATTCAAACTTGGTCAAATTTTATAATATTAGAGTAGATGTGAAGCAGGGCTTTCACAGACTTCTTGTGCTGGACAGTTATTTTTAGGGAGAATGTGAAGTGGTAGGCACTCTCTGTCAAAATGGCTATGGTTTTTTCAGTGCCAAGGAAAGGGGTTTTTCTCAGCTTGCTTCCTAATTCCCCCCCCAAAAAAGGGCAGCTGGAGGCTCATCCACAATCTCTGCCATCACAGCCACTGTATTTAAATTTGCCAGACTCCACCTTTGTTGCCTGCAAGTGTGGCTTGTAACAGTGTACTCACCATGCAAACCGCCCATGAATGCCATAGTAACTGTGCCCACCAAAGGAACCTCATCTCTACTATGGTGGAAGAATCCCCATCATGTATAAATGGATATTCCCTTCCTTTCTCCTTCACCAAATAAGGTGATTATTACAGATGCTTCCTTTTCAGGCTGCGTGTGGGACTCACATGGATAACCACACAATGCAGGCACTTGGACTTTCAGAGAGACCAGCATGAACATCAACATTCTGGAGTTGCAGGCAGTCCAGGAAGTTTGCAAAGCCTTTCTCCCATTCATTCAAGGTCACCTTGTCCTCATCGTGTCAGACACTATAATGACAGTTTTTTATATCAACAAGGAAGGGAGGGCAAGATCCATTCCCCTGTGTGCAGAAGCAGTCACCCTATGGAATTGGCGCATCGGCAGTCAAATACTGTCATCAACTTATCTTCCAGGGGATCATAATGTGCTGGTGGACTCCTTGGCAGACACTTTACTATCGACCATGAGTCAGTTACAACACTTTGGTAGATAGTATTTTTGCTCCATGGGGATCCCCAGCAAGAGACCTGTTTGCCTCTCAAATGATCAGAAATGTTCCAGAGGGGGCATGGAACTTCAATCTCAGAGCTACTCTCTCCTCCTCCTGTGATCAGGCCATCTGAACTATGCCTTCCCTCCTTTACCACTCCTACCTTGGGTCCTGTGGAAAATTCATCAAGAAAAGGCACAAGTCATCCTCATCACCCCCAACTGGCCCAGACAATTTTGGTGGACATTTCTCATAAGCATTCCCAAATCTGGACCTTAGCGTCCAGAAATCTGGGTGCCTGCATGAACCCTTCTAAGCTTAATTACCAGCTTAGATTTGATCTCGCTGCCACCATCCAAAAATTCCAAGGTTTGGCTCCCTCTCTGGTCTCCCAAAACCTTCTCTGGGAGACCCCAAGACTCAGAAGCCCTGAGTCTTACCACGCAGGGAAGTAAACCCCCTCCCCTTGTCTCCTCTTTATCTCATTCCCAGCTCCCCCTCCCTGGGTTATCCTGGCGATACTGTACTTAACTCCTTGATGGCACGAGACGGCAATTTACTTCCCCCTGAGGCTATGCAGATTCAAACCTAGTCAAGTACACAAAGGATTTTCCCCTCCTTTCTTCCTTAGCCTTAACCAGAGAAAAACTCAAACAAGGTTTTAAAAGAAAACTTTATATAAAAAAAAAGAGAGAAAAAAGACATCCAAAATATTCTCTGATCAAGATGACAATAATACAGGATCAATTGCTTAAAAGAAAAATGAATAACAGCCTTATATTCAAAAGGATATAATTTAACATTCCAGCAACTACACCATGTAATACAAAAAACCCAAGTAACAGCCTATTGGTTTTATCATCACTATTGTACTCTACACTTGAAACGTCTTTGGAGTTGAAGCTTACAGATAGAAAAGATCCCCTCTCATAGCTGAGAGCCGGACAAAGACACAGACCCAAAAAATTCCCTCCCCTGAGCTTTGAAAAATCCGGTTTCCTGATTGGTCCTCTGGTCAGGTGTTTGGTTCCCTTTGTTCCCTTTACAGGTGAAAGAACCATTAACCCTTAGCTATCTGTTTATGACACAATTGAACTATGTACAAACTACATATCAATAATTCTGTGCAACAGGGGAGCGTTGTTTAACTGTTTCTAATGCTCCCATATGCGTGGGACAAAATACATCTCCTATGTTGCCCTATGCACTGTATTTGGCATGTCCTCATTGAAAAACAACATGTCAGTGGATCATTTGTACTTAAACGAATACTGTAGCTCAAGGCTAAAGTAATATCTTTCAGCTGTACATTTTCACTGTCAGTGGGAATCTGGGATGCTGACCCAGGTGCTGTCTCCTGTCTTCCTAAAATGTAAAACTCATGGCTGAGAAACACTACGCGTATATATGCTGTGTTGAAAAGGTCAATATGAATTTGGAAACTGATGTATGCTTTGGGGCTTTTTCGTGTCATTACACTGAGATCAGAGGTAAATTCATTGTATTTTAGTATAATCCTTCAAACTTAAGGCTATTCTGATTCTATTAAATAGTGTGTCACTGAAAGTTTCTTGAGGACACTGTTTTCTAATACTCAGTGTAAATAAATTCAACAGACCTGGTCTTATTTAATCTTTCTTTTTCTCTTGAATTGCTGGCACATTACCTTATATCATGTGAAAGGCATTTTGTCCTCTACTGTCAAGCAAGCTTGATATAATAATGGAGCATTCTGAAAAAATCAATCAAATACTACGGCATCCTCGGGGAATATCTAGCTTAAGTGTGAGAATGTGAGTGTGAGAGATTTATGCTGCTTGAAAACCAGCCTGTTTTTTTTAAACAGCTTGTAATATACACCTCTACCCTGATATAGCGCGACCCCATATAACACGAATTCAGATATAACGCGATAAAGCAGCGCTCTACGGGGGCAGGACTGTGTGCTCTGGCGGATCAAAGCAAGTTCGATATAACGCGGTTTCACCTGTAATGCAGTAAGATTTTTTGGCTCCTGAGGACAGCGTTATATCGGGGTAGAAGTGTAATAGGGTCTACCTTTCTGCATTGGGTAGTGTGCAAATATTTAACTTATTACACATTGATCATTGTGCATTGGAAGATTTTAAACAGTAAACACTTCCACAATTATTTTACCAGTTAATATGGTACTTCTGAAAGTAATTCATTTGAGTTTTATATGTTTACATTTTTTTTTCATGTTGTGTTAGTGGTTTGAAGTTTTTTATATTCAATTAATCAGTGTCATTTACACTCTTGTAAAGAAGATTTATTTGGCTGTAGTGATGCAAACACCTGTGTAGTTGCTCCACTGCAACTTTCTAACAATAAATTGTCAGCTGAGTTTTAATATTCCTATTGTTTGCAGGGATCACCTAATGGTGAAATCAGAGTTGCCTATGTGTGAGCTCCTGTTTATCATACATTTGTCAGCCAGCCTCTCTTCTTCCTTTCTTTTTCCAAATATACACACACATTCATAACTATGATGTGTACTTATTTGGTGGCATCTTCACATAAACAAGATGACTTCTCATAACTTTTAGAATTGGTCTTGGGACTGGGTAAACTACATGACAGAGTATTTCAACTATTTAATAAATATTCCATATGTTCTACTAGAAAACTTAATGTGAAGTGTATTAGAACTTTGGTTTTGATTGTTATCCATGTAAGTAGTAGAAAAGAAATCCAGTCACAAATTTAACTTCTTAAATTGTTATCCTGCAATATCCTGTCAGAGACTAGAATTGCAGCCATTGCCCCTGTTGTGTGTTTGTGATGCCCAGTAAAGAAGTTCTTCTAGTGTAGTGGAGGATGTATGCTGATTCACTAATGATTTGTGAATATTTGCAATAACTGTTTCTAGACCTACAATGGGAAGGATAATGAATCATATGAATTTGGGTTTAAGAACAGTGCTTGTAGGCCAAGGGATGGGTTATGTGATGTCCATTTATAAGCAATATTTACAGAGTTGATGCGACTCTGAATGAGCACTGAATGAAGGTCAATGGTTATATTTACCATAGAATGGTCTCTTTCAGAAACCATGATTGTTCCATATGCAGTATTCCACAACGAGAATATTTTATGAGCTAACATAAAAAATAAGTTATTCAAATTGTTGTACAAAGGAGAATTGTTCTATTAAGCATTTTAAAGAGTTTTTTTTTATATTACAGTTTTTTAAAATGTAAAGTGTATTTTCATGCTGTACATCTGTTCCACCAAGACAAAACAGGTTGGCATATTTCAAGAAACTTTCCTATAAGTCAGAGCAGAAAAATATCTTTTTAAGAACTATATATTTGGGGGGCGGGGGTCCAGGCTCTGCACGCTTCATACTGATGGGGCAGCTTGCATCAGTTCTCTGGAAATAAGTCCCAACAGGTATTCCTCCTTGATGGTCCATAAATCACTTATAGGAAAGCATGTTTGACTGATGGGAGTAGTACATGAAGGAGAAGGAATTACAGAGCTGATTTTTGCTCAAAAACACTTACACTTCTCAAGGGTGAAGAGAATAGAAGCTATCATCATGATCTCTGGAATTGACTGGTTGGTTAAGCAGCAGTAAATTCATCTGGGAAAGGATACTGCACACTTTTAAATCTTTAGTCACAAAATCCCATCATGTATGGATATGTGTATCACTAAGGAAAACTGGAAAGTTAAGGTCTGCTCTCACCGTAATAGGAAGCAGTAATGATAGAGATGGCATTCACATTTTTCCTGACTTTGCTGGTTCAAAAGGTGTAACAAGACTTAGATCAGTTTAGGCCTTTGTGGTTCATGATGATGTGCTGTGCAGCTCTAGTCAGTATAAAAATTGATTGTGACTCTAATTCAGAGGGAGAGGGGGCTCTCGTGAAGTGATGCCTCCAACATGGTGATTAATCACCACTTAGTCTTTTGCAGTCACCGTAGTTATAAAGTTTCTAATCCTTTGCATACCAGTCCATCTGACATAGCTGGCTCTCCTACCTTTTCCTAGTTTGCTTGTGATCTTACCTGACAATATGCGATCGGCAAGCAATGTGTCTGCAGAAGATGTTATTCTGTTACCTATGGTCTCCAATTGTACTGTTTTTTCAAAATTCATCCTTATTGCCACCTCATCATTTGCAGTTTTGGTTATCCAGCCAATTTCTAACATTCTTCTGTGACACCAGAACTTGAACTTCTGAGTTGTCTCTATGTCCTTTGTAAGATTCCAGCTCTCACATCCATACAGGAAAGTTGATATAGAGAGGTGGTCACCTGCTTCTGCCCTGAGGGGCTTAAAACAGCCCTTGGAGAGGGCTATGGTAGGGGAAACCTGGGCTGAGTGGGGAAGTAGCCACAACTGGGCCATGCCACAATCAGGCCACAGCTGGCCCTATAAAAAGGCGGTGAGACTCTCTCTGTAGCCTTTGAGGAGGGTTGGCCTGGCTGCTGGGGAGCATACCTGAGGTGGAGCTGGGGGAAGGCCAGAGCAGCTGGGGAGCTCCAGCCTGGAAACCCCCCAGGCTGCAGGCCTAGTATAAGGCCGAATAGGTATTGGGTTTGCAGGGGGCAGCCCAAGGCCAGAGGAAGGCAGCAGACCCAAACCCTCCTTGCTAGTGATGAGTGGCTTATACTGCAGTCTGCCCTAGGGAAGGGGGGCTAGATGGTGACTGGCGGTAGCCTACGACTGAGGCGAGGTTGGGGATAGGAGGTGGGGGTTCCCCAGGGAGGGGAGACCCTGAGACTGAGGAGTGTCCGGCCAGGGGGCAGCACCCCAGATAAAGGGGCACTGGAGTCGAGGGAGGGACACAGGGGCCAAGCGACAGTGGGACACCGGCCTGAAGAGGGTGCTCCAGAGGCTGGAGAGCTAATTCCCTGAGAAGACCAGCAGGAGGCTCTGCTGGGTGAGTCTATTCACCATTACAGTTGGCAATAAGTAGCACTTCAGCAATCTCGTGTGGATGTGCAATTTTAACTTTTAACAAAACAAAAGTCTTTTAAAGTCAGTGAAAATTTTTTTGCAAGCTTTATCCTTCTCCTGATTTTTGTCGCATCTCCTGTCTGATGTTGTTATTCTTCTTAAGAGGGAAGCTAATTAATTCAAAAGATATTAAGCTAAAAATCAGTATATTACAACAGTCCTGAAAGTGGGTGAGAGAGAAAATCCTTGAAATCTCTTCCCTTGAAGAATAGATGAATAGTTAACATGTATCTCAAGGGACCATTTAAAGTTAAATGACCTATTAACACCCTTCCAGTCCATGAGAAGGAAGGGAAGTGGAGGAGGAATTGGCGGGATATGTTAGTAGATTGTCATAAGTCATGAACCCAATGTCTGTTGTTCAGTCCATGATTTTTTTAAAAAAAAAATAAGTGGGTTATGACAACTATCTGTAACCCACTAAACTCTTCCCGCCCTCTCCTGCTGCTTCCCTCCCCGTCCTTTCCTTCCTATCACTGGAAGGGTGTTAACAGGCCACTTCACCTTGAATGGTCTCTTGAAATGTGTGTTAACTACTTATGCTAAACAATCAGTTCCACCTTGTATTTAGCTGTGACTCTTTGAGTAAATTTCTCAGATCAGGAGAAGAGTTCTGTGTAGGCTCGAAAGCTTGTCTCTCATACCAACAGAAACTGGTTCAATAAAAGATATTACCTCACCCAATTTATCTCTCTCATATCATGGGATAGACATATTACAGCAACACTGCATGCAGTATTGGCTCAGAAAGACATTTTGAGGTTTGCTTTCTGAAAAAAATGCTCTGGTATGTAAAATTATTTTGGTGTGTACCTGTTTCTTTGTTACTTGAGAACATGGAGTGATGCAAGTTACCTGGATATGAGCAAATGTGGGTAAAGGCTGTAGCTAAAACAGAAGATGCTTGAATAGGAGTAGGGAAGGATGAATCACCTGTACATATGGCATTGTTGAGAACTGCTGAAATGCTGTGTGTAGTTTTGGTGTTCATGCTTTGAAAGTTGGCAAAGTAGGACAGCTACCAGAATGATTTGAGGTCTGCAAAATGCATTGCAATTGCTTAGTGTCTCAGAAAAGATTTAGTGGAGACTTGGTCAAAATGCAGAAGTACCTACTCAGGTAAAAGAGTATCTGATCCTAGAGGGTTCTTTAGTCTATCAGACAAAGTGATAACAAGATCCAATACTTGGAAATTTAAATTAGAAAAGCTGAAATTGAAAATAAGGTACAATTGTAACTTTAACCATTGGAACAGTCTGTCATGAGATGTAATAGAATTTGTATCATTCAAAGTATTTAAATCAAGCATCCAGTGACATGCTGTAGTCCCCCTTAAATTACTGGGCTTGATGAAGTAATTAGCAGGTAACGTTCTGTGATCTATGTTTTATGCAAGAGGTCAGACAAGATCACAGTGATCCATTCTGGCATCAAATATAGGAGCTAATGAAAAAGGCAGCTATTAGCCCACTTGCTGATTTGTGGTGCAAGTGAAATGATTGAAGAGGGATGTAGAAAAAGAGAAAGTATGGCTTTGTGATTTAAGCAGGGCTTTGTAGCAGAGCCCGGAGCTGAAGCCCGGAGCAGTGTAGCTGCAGATTTTTGCCTTGAGCTGGAGCGAAGCTGGAGCATAGCTCCAAAGCTCTGGATTTAAGGCAGTGGAATGGCACTTGGAAAACCTGTGTTCTTCTGTGTTCTTGGGCAAGTCACTTAATTTCTCTGCCTCAGTTCCCCATCTGTAGAATGGGGGTAATAGTTGTCTATTTTGATGGTAAGATCTTTGCAAAAAAAATTTTCTCTGTGTGTCTGTATGATGCTTTGCACAGCAGGGCCCTGATATTGTCTGGGGCCTTTATGCACTACTATGGTAACAACACACAGAAATATTATGTATCAGTCGGACTAACATGAAACTTAGTAGAACATGAGCATGTCATATAATAGAGGTGGCCAGAAACTAGAATTCCCTTCCTCTGGGAAATTCTGAAATCTCAGAAACAAAAAGTCATTCCAAAATGGAACAAAAATGAAATTTCCCACAGAACGGGAATTCTGAATTTGTGGGGGGAGTATTGAGGGGAGGCGGAGGGGAATCCGACATCTTTGTTTTGACCTTTCTGAAATATCTCCAAGGCTACCCAAGCTTCTGAAGTTCTAGCGGCTTGCCAGGTGGGCTGCCTCTGAGTCCAGGCTCTGAGGCATTCTGCCTGATGGCTTTCCCAGAGCTAGGAACCCTGGGAACCCCAGCGGACCAGACTGCAAGGGGTTCCAGTGTTCCCAGTATCATGGCATCCTGTCAGGCAGATTCCCTGGGTATTAGAGCTCCTAGTGACTCCAGAGAAGTCTTTCAGCCCCAGGAGGGACATTTGTGTGTCATGACCCCCTGGGTCTTGAGTCTGGGTCCACTGGAGTCCTAGTTGACTGTTGTCTTTCTGCTCCCATCTAGTGGTTTGTTATTAACTAACTGAGCAGAAGAGACCATGAAACCTGAACTTACATCCTGGAGGGCTTCCCTGTGCCTGACTGGAGCAACACCATGAATTCTGATGCATCAGGGCTTCCTATTTAAATCCAAAGAGGCACAGGGAGGTGTTTGCACAACTGGGTTCTATCTGGCTGCTACTTTGGCCCTGCCTTCTTGCCTGACTCCTGAATGCTGCTTCCCTCTTTGTTCCACCTTCCTGCCTTGTTCCTGATCCTTGCCCCTTGTCTCTGATTCCGACTCTGACCACTAGACCTGGCTGCCTGCATCCCGGCCCCCACACTGCATTGTCATTTCATATTAGCCAAAGGCGCGTCCTCGCTGAGCTAGTGATTTAGGATAGGAGGGTGATCCAAGAGCCTTCTCCATCATTTTCAGGGACCTCTAATTTCCCACTCTTTTTCTATTCTCCCTCCTTACTCCTTTTATCACAGCTATGGTGCAACATGCACCTTCAGCCTGTTCTGAAGGGGATTCCTCTTGTGAGGACTGTGCTCAGGAGATTGGGGGTGGGCGGGAGTATTCCTGACCATTAAGCAAATCCTGGAACCATAGTGCAGCAAGTCTGAACCTGACTTGCCTCTTCCCTTGCTAGGATAGTCTCCCATGGTCAAAGTTGTCAGTATGACTTATCTTACAACCAGTTCCTGCCTTATCCCTCAGGTTGGGAACAAATGAAGGAAAGTGTGAAGTACAGTAGGAGACAGGGAAGAATTAGCATGGAATTGAGAGGAGGAGCAAGGAGAAAGTGGAGCCACAAGGAGTGATGGGGAGCGTAAGGCTACTACATCCCAGTGTGTGTGCAGATGGATGTTGCAGGTCCTAGCGGAAAGGGAGATGGCTGCAGAGAGGCAGGAGATGGGATTTGGAGCACATGTGGGATTTTGTTCTCTTTATGGGGGCATGGAGAGAACACATGATAAAGAGAATGTTGAGGACACATTTACTAACATTTTGGCCCTTGGTGTATTAAATATTGATGCCTCCCTAACTGTTGGTGTCCCTATGGGATACTTGCAAGAAACTGTCAATATTTGTTTGCAGCCCTGTTGTTAAACTGCCCAAAATGAGGACTGAGCTAAGTCCTTTGTACTTTTCAGAACAATCTTCAGTATATTTGCAGGCACACTTAGACTCTGTATTCACAGAGGATCAGGATGCGTACTGAGACTGTAGGAGAGAGATGTGCAACTGAACAAGAGGTGGCAGATGCAAGGATTTCAGTGTCTACCTTTGCAGTCTCTCCAGTTGCAGAATGCCAAAAAGGGTGGAGAGGAGAATTGTACTCTTGAAATACAAACACAATCAGATTAATGCATAAGGGGGGGAGAAGCACTTTGAGGTGTATTAGTTGGTGACTATACTAAATGCTAGGAATGTGTTACACCATATGTAGAGATTAGACATGTTTCCCTGAGAGAGAGGAAGGAAGAGAGAGACAAAACCTCTGACGTTAGTGCAGTTAATCTGGTTTTGCACTAGTGTAACTGAGAACAGAATCTACCCCAGTGTTATAGCATGAGACGCACTTAAACATTTGCATTTTCTGTTCACCTAGTAAGAAATGGCCAGTGTGGTTACAAAAGAGAAAATTCTTCTTCATTCAAACTCTTGCCCAGTCTTTTAAGGCTGGATTTCTGTTTTTCATAATGCAGTGCATGTGGCTGAATTTATGGATTTTGAGGAAGGTCTTTGCTAAAGTTCCATTTTACGGGCTCCTGCATCAGCTGAAAGCTGCAGCTAGCCAACGGAGGATGTCAGAGTGGATGCAGAGGATAAAAACTGGCTATAAAATGGGAACAAGCTACTGCTTGTCAGAAAAGCTCTTCGAAATTGGAAAGTAGTACTAAATAGGGTCCCAAAGAGGGTAGTCCTTGGGCATCAACAGTGTCTAATCTATATACATGACTGACAGGGAGAGTGAACTAGTTAGTTGCTGATGAAACTAAATTTGGAACAGCAGAGGCTGTGAATGGAGACTTGAAAGGATTCCAACCTGAAGTATAACTGAGTCACGGGGCATTAAAAGAGCTTTAACTCAGAAAGATAAGTACGCAGCTATCACAAAAGTAAAATAAAGTGTTCCAAAGAGGAAAAAGTCAACTTGAACGGTGAGGCGGTAAAGCGTGAGGCCTGTAACTTCCAAAATACATGGAGAAACAAAAACTATACCCAGGGCAGAAATCCACATGGTACACTTCCACTCTAATATTCTGCCCACCATAATAACAAAAGGTTCCCACTGACATGTTATGTCATGCAAGAAGATTTTACATAGTGTGAAGCGTATAGAAAAAGAAGAGTTTTGTAATAAACATCCACTTCATAGATCCAAGATCTGAATTTTTCTCACAGAGGAACAGGTTCACGTGGGCTTTACACTGTTTTATGCAGTATCAATCTTGGTCGAGGTCTCTGGTGTAAATGATCTGCTGAGGATTCAGGTTGTCAGGGTGGTGATCTCAGTCATATCACTCTTGGGCTCAGTGCAGCCCAAGCAGCACTGACTGGAAAGTGAGTGTGGCTAGAGTGGCCATGGAAAGAGTTGATTGGTGTGCCCCTCTGCAGGTCCCAATGGCTACCAACCCCTGGAACAAGCTCCAGGTGAATCCGCCCTCTGTCTTGGAAGGCTTAGTTGTCACAGGCAGGATTACTCTCCAGCATTGTTCTCTGAAATTGGTTCAAAGTATCTACCATGAGTAGCAGAGTACTCCGAAAACAGAGAAAAAGGGGATTCTACAGTTACTGGGTGTTTAAAAACTGCCCTAAAATTTGTTTGCCCTTTCTGTTTTCTGTGTACCATATTTAAAAGAAACCAGGCTACACTTAGGACTAATGGCTCTAAAACATCTCAGCAAGATTTTTTTCAAATTATATTTCTGTAAATTTTTAGATATGCTAGGAAAATATGGTGAGCCAAAGCTTTCCTCTAATAAACATTAATGCTTTTGAAAGGTGTCCAGCAGCCCTATTTGTTTAACACACACCATGGACAGAGGTGGGGTATGTTTCCTCGTGCAGTACTGTTGATGTGCCTCCATGCTATCCTGGAGTCGTCCTTTCTAGTTCACTTTTTCCTCACCCCATGTGGGCTATGTCTAGCCTGAGCTCTTACTGTCTTCCCTTTGTACAGTAGCTCTGCCAAGGCTGGCAATGATGTTGACACTAGTGTCAATGGGATTGCTGGTGTTTTTACCACTGTGTTATCTAACTCCATTCAGAACAGATCTAGAAGATGCCAATGGCCAGATTGTGCAGAGTGCTACACTGGTGCCAGTTCAAGGGTGGTTGATATTAAAGAAAAGTTTGGTGTGCAGAAGTCTGATGTCCTCAGATTTTGTATTTACAAGGTTATACTGTAAGTGACAGACAAGCATATGACCCATGAGTCCTGACTTCTAATCTTCTTTTTCTAACTACTAACCTATGAGTGGTCTCTGAGCCATCATAATTCAAACTAAATAACTGTAATACAGATGCTGTCATAAATAGATAGCTAAGGGTTAATGGTTCTTTTACCCGTAAAGGGTTAACAAAGGGAACCAAACACCTGACCAGAGGGCCAATCAGGAAACTGGATTTTTCAAAGTCAGGGAGGGAATTTTTGGGGTCTGAGTCTTTTGTCTGTCTCTCAGCTATGGGGGGCTTCTTTCTATCTTCAAGCTTCTAATCTTCAGTTTTCAAAGTTGTGAATACAAAGGTAGCAAAACAATAGGCTTTTATATGTACAATATGGCTGTTATATGTTGTTTGGTTTGTATTTACACGTGTGTATGTTGTACTTGCTGGAATGTTTAAATTGTATCTCTTTTTTGAATAGGTTGTTTATTCATTTTTTCTTTTAAGCATGTTGATCCTGTATTATTGTCCTCTTGATACAGAGAATATTTTTGATGTCTTTTTTTTCTTTTTCTTTTTTTTTTTTTTTATTTTTTTATAAAGCTTTTCTTTTTAAGACTTGTTTGAGTTTGTTCTCTACTGGTGTAGGCTTAGTAATTGAACGGAGGGGAGGAATTCTCTTTGTGTTTAGATCTACGGGGGAGGTAAGCTCTGCAGGCACCAGGGGAATTGGTGGAGAGGGGGGAAGAGATTAGAATCATTTCTGTTTCCTTAGTATTTTGGGGTTATGTTCTCTTTGTAGTAATAGAGGGATACATGCCTTCTTGGTATATGCTTGATGTAAAAGAGATTTGCATCCGTCACTCTCAGGTTAGCCGGAGGAAAGTTGGAGGTGGGAGAAGAGGAGGGGAGAGGAGGGGCGTTTTTCCCTTTGTTGTGAGACGTCAGAGTCTCTGAGTCTTGGGGTCTCTCGATTTGAAGTCCTTGTAGACCAGAGGGAGCCAAAACCCTGGAATTTTTGGCTAGTGGCAGCGAGATCAAATCTGAGCTAGTAATTAAGCTTAGAGGGGTTCATGCTAGCTTCTCAGGTTATAAACGCTAAGGTTCAAATCTGAGTAGGAAGCTACGACAGATGCTCCCTGGGTACACAAGACCCAACTTACACAAATTCACACTTACGGAAAAAGTTCCATAAGCCAGTTCGAGTTGCGGAAATTTTTGTATAAAGTATGGGTATATGTTTCCAACTTACGCAAAATTCGAGTTACGCAAGGCTTTCTGGAACGGAACGATTGCATAAGTTGGGTGTGTATCTGTATTTCACTCAGCATGTGACAGTCCAGAGGGGCCTCATGCACTTTGTCTTTACACACATCCCATAATTTTGTGTGGTCCTTTATTATTTTACATACACCTGTAACATTAGCAAGTCCAATGAGGATTCCAAGAAGATCATCACATGCTGAAGGGAAAGCATTTTGTTTCTGTTGTTAGTGCAGTTATATTTTTGTCTTGGCAGTCAGGTTGGACAGTTTTCTGGCTTTGGCTGATGTGGGTTAATTATGGTTGGTAGGCGGGAGAGAGGCTTGTGCGTGTATTACTGTAGTCAGACTGGAGAAGAAAAAAATCAATAGTAACTTCAGATGATTTTATTTCTGAAATGAACTGGCAATATGTGATTTCAGCAACAATCTAAACTGCGTCTCGGATATGGATTTTAATTAAGATTTAGAAGACAGTTAAACTTAAAAAGATACAGTTAAATACCAGTTGATTATTAAGCATGAATTTGTTGCCAATTGCACAAGGTACATTTTTAATATTCGTTAAACCTAAATTAATGGTTTGGATTGTCAATTGGGATTTAACATTTTAATAGTTGAAAGTAGGCATGTAACTTCCAATACTTCAATAATATTTCTGCCCTCCTGCGGTACAGCTTTTGGGCCCAGCTCTTTGTTCTGTTAGAGCAGCTCTGTGTCGTTCCACTGGAGCAAAGCTTCTGGAAATCTGAATGAACTGGCTCCATAAGGATTATTCCCCTGTAAGGGGAATCCCAGAGCATAGCTGCTCTGATAACCCATTGCATAGGGGCATGGCCAGAAAAATGGGTCAGCACTAATCTGCTTACATCTGGATTCTGGACTCTTGTCATGAAACTCAGTGCCAGTTTTGGTTAAAACTGCAGTGGTCAAAAGGTAGCTCTGAGTGAGGAATGTTAATTCTGTTTAGTTTTGAATTAGACTGCACATGTATTTTGTTATTCTTAAGTGTTTCTATGCAGCACTGGGGAATGTGAGTGTTTGAAGTGCATAAACTCAAGGCCACTTATATTTTTAATCAGCATCTAAACCTATCTCTTTTTGGCAAGCTGGCTTTGGCTGTGTTTTCACGTAGGGCTTTAAAGTCTGTTAGAAATGTTCTAATCGATGTGCAAGGTTCTGGGATGGCATCTGTTACAATAAAATACTGTCTGCTATCATCAATCAAGTTTTGGATGCTTGTACGTTTTGGGGTGCTCTCAACAGGGTTGAAAAGGAAAATGGTCCTTACATTTCCAGTATGTTTTACGTACAAGGGACATGATTTGAAGTCCTTGTGCAACTAAAATTCATTCGATCAATTGGGTGTCTGGGTTACATAAAGATTACAGAAGTTAACCTAGGTCTGTACTGTTATCTGAATCGTAGTAGTACGAATTGTTATGAGGGGCTGAAGGAAGAAACATGCCTTCCATTATAATCTCTGTTTTTACACCCCAGCTACCTTGATTAATGTAAACCAATACACTAGAAATGTCATCGGTGTGACTTTATGCTATGGTGGTACTTATCTGGTAAATTTGATTTTGAAATCAAACCAGACGTTTCTGAACAATGAATGTTGTGAAAAATGAGGTGATTTCACTTGAGCACCAGTGGGTAGATATAACTCAAAAACTTAGCTGGCCTAGAAACTCACATTTGCTGTAGTATGTTGGTCTTGGAGGTGCTGATCTTTTGGACTGGTTCTGGGCCATCGAATGTCTGGAATTGCTTAAGGCCCAGCTCTGCATTTCTTGTTTGTGTTTGATTAACTTACTCCTCAAATAGCCCTATTATTGCTTGACTGTAAGTAAGGGATGCAGAATCAGGCGCTTGATTATTGATCTGGCCTCTCCATGCACTGATACTTTTACCACTGTGTACCTGCCAATGTGTGTGAGGCATGCCTGTTTAGGGGGCGGGATACTGTTGCCCTCTGTGAGAGACCAGGCCAACTAGAAGATGATGAGCCTGCTACAGCTGTGTCTAACAGCACAGTGTCTCTTAGCTCAGGCTGTAGAGGCTCAGGCCAGCTCTACACGACGCGCGAAAATCGATTTTAGATACGCAATTTCAGCTACGAGAATAGCATAGCTGAAATCGATTATCTAAAATCGATCTACTCACCCATCTTCACCGCGCGGGATTGATGTGCGCGGCTCGCCATGTCGATTCCGGAACTCCGTTGGGTTTGGTGGAGTTCCGGAATCGATGTAAGCGCGCTCAGGGATCGATATATCGGGTCTAGATGAGACGCGATATATCGATCCCCGAGCAATCGATTGTAACGCGCTGATACGGCGCGTCGTATAGACGTGGCCTCACATGTTAAGATCCAGAGATCCGAGGTTCAATCCCCACTGCTGCTGACCTACTGGGGTTGTCAGCATTACATGGGCACTTCAGGACACACTTTCTGACCACCACATGTTTCCTAAACTAGAGGATTTACGGTTCCCTAGCTTTCAGCTAATGAGTTGGACAAGCCTCAAAACTCTGGGTGCCCCGGGAAGCATCACAGTGACAGAGAAATAAGTATCAGTGCCCAGAGTAGACCTTTGGCTAATCAGAGAAGGGAGATAGAGAATAAGTGGGTGTTGTCATTTAATAACCCTTTTGATAATCAGAAATAATATGGTCCAATTATATTTACACGACTCACTCTGTTATGTAACTAGAATTAATTAAGGAGTTTTACTGCCATTGCAAGTAGTAGATCTTCCCTTGTGGCAGATATTTCAGGGACGCACGTGTCCATCGGAGTGGCCAAGATTTTATCAACTGAACGTCAGGTGCTACTCTAATCCATTCCCCCTCACACACACCTACACACACTCTAACAAAGCAGATTTGTGCCTCGGTTCTGAACTAAAAGGAGCAGTTTAAAACTCTGATCCTTTCTGTTTCTCTCCCCCACCCTCATCCCCACCCCTTTGAACTGTTTTTAAATCAGTGATTTGTAGTATTATTGGTGTCTGGTTTGAAGAGAAACTAAATGCAGCCTTTTTAACATGTCATGCTTAGAATAGAAATCCAAGATGAATGATTGTATTAGAAACTTGGGGACTTGTGCAGTTGAATTACAAATATGAAGCCAAACTGCCCCCTAATGTACACTCTTTGTAAGTGGTTCTGCACGCAGTACAACGCAGTCCGTGTACTGCAGCCAGGAAAGGAGCAGAAGAGAAGCCTTGGAAGCAAGACTCAATTCTGCAGTTACACAGCAATGAAATATTAAATATCTTTAGCATGCAGTCTTTGTTTGGGCAAAACTCTTTTTTGCATTAGATGGGTGCATTGCCTGAGAAACGGCTTCTGTAGCCTCCTTGCAAGGAGATTACTAAATGGTAATAGGGGCATTAAAAAAAATGCTACCACAAAATATACCCCAAACCTTCCAAGCATCAAAAAAAGATTAGGAATTCTGTCCTGATATGCTTGCAAAGAATCTAAATAATCTCCTCACAAGTTGCCTGTCAGAAGCCCCTTTCGTTTGTATATTTGATATATTCTTTTAACTTTAAAACAGGTTTTCTCCTCTCTTTTTTTTTTAAAGCAAATCAAGTCAAGTTGAGAATGAACATTTAAAGCCAAATCTTCAGCATATGTAAATAAGCATCGCTGTGTTGATGTCAATTGCACTATGTGATTTTACCCCAGCAGGGGTGCTGGCCCTGGCTTTGGGATTTTAGGGGTCTGAGTCAGCAGATGTTCCTTGGCCTTTCCATTGAAGTTCATGAGAATCCTGGAGGCAGAACAGTTGCTGCAGCAGGTCTTAAGGGAATAAAAAAAGAATGCATGGAACAACTTAACCTTTGTGTTGGGCACTAGCCATCGTTGCAAGAGTCATCTCGTGTGTGTGTGTTAATATCGCACTCCCGTAATCGTGAACACTGGGTCATGGAAAAGATGGCTTCCTTACATGTGGAATGTGTTTTATTCATAGTCTTCTACCATGCTACACCCCAAAGTGCTTTTCTGATTTCTTAATTTTTATTTTATTGTGCTGAAATTCTGCTTCCAGACATAAGCTTTTGGGCCTCTAGTCCTAACGTGGGTAAAACTTCCATTGTCTTTAATGAGAGTTCTGCTTTCATCAGGACTTCAGCATCAGACCCTTACGGAGGCCACCGTTGTTCACTATGAGCTGCCTTTGCAACCGTTACTGGGGGCTCCTCTGTGATCAGTCAGCTCCTCGCCCTGGCCTCACTCCCACATTGACTATTTATGAAAACATCCAGACCAAAAGAAAATGATGGTCTTTCCCATGAGCACTGGTTTCTTTTGTGAGCCTGAATAAGCCCTTAGACAGGCTGCATGGGCTAGAATACTGGACTGAGACTCCATAGACCTAGGTTCTATCCCAGTCTCAACCACTGACTCACTGTATGATCTTGGGAGAGTCAATTCACCCTTCTTTCCCCTCCCCGTTGTTATCTGCCTTTTAAGTTCTTTTGGCAGGACTCTCTCTCCTCTCTATTGGCACAGTGCCTAGAATAATGGAGTCCTGATCTTGCTGAGGCCTCAAAGCACGGCCATAGCAGAAATAAATAAAGTGACAATAAGTTACATTTCAATATCGCTTCCCCCCACTGGAAATCTCAAAGCCTTTGACAAAATGTGTATTTCAACTCCATTTAGCCACATTAACCACAGTCTATTGAAATGGAATTTATTAATCTGCAATTTTATTTAATTGTGTCTCCTTCGCATTTCAGGGCCAGATCTATTTGAGTCCTTAGTGTCCATCTGTTACTAATTCTATATGAAACTTAATTTAAAAATAACGCAAGATGTTAAAAATAGATTTTGTTTTCCTTTTGGCATCATGTTTATTTTGCCGCTGCAGTTAGAAAGATGAGGCAAAATCTGAACCATAATAGAGCTGCTAGAAGAAAAGACTGCAGATGAATTTGGCTGTGACAGGTAGAAAAACATCTGCGATTGGTTTTAGTACTGCAGTTGCATTGCGTTTCCTGCTGTTTTTCTCTCTTTAACCATGCTGCCTAAAGTGGTTCTGCAAGCTAATTAGATTAACATGCAGACATTTTTTGTCCCTGTGGCTTTGAAAAGGCATCAGCATAGCTTCCCATAAGATAGATAAGATTTGGTTTGTACTCTTAGGTTAGAGAGCACTAGACGTATAATCAGAATGCTGGGGAGTTCATTATGAGGCTTCATTAATACTGCTGTCCTAGGGTACATCTTCACTATGTGCCGTATCGGCGGGTAGCAATTGATTTCTCGGGGATCGATATATCGCGTCTCATCTAGACGTGATATATTGATCCCCAAACGTGCTCCTGTCGACTTCGGAACTCCACCAACGTGAACAGCGGTAGCGGAGTCGACGGGGAGCCGCGGACGTCGATCCCATGCCGTGAGGACGGTCGGTAACTCAATCTAAGATACTTCGACTTCAGCTACGTTATTCACGTAGATCAATTTCCCCCCCTGTGTAGTCCAGTCCCTATAGCCAATATTGACTTAACCTTGAATTGAGCTTTGTATTTTCCCTGAGAAGGTGGAATAAGAAGGAGCTCTGGAGTCCATGCCACTAAAATTATATTGTCATTTGGATTCAGAAAGTTCTATTTATGCAGCAGCTTTTTACTGTATTCATTTGGTATAAACATTGTTTTTTATTAAAAGGTCATGAGTAGGAGGAGGAATGACTGGGACTTGAAGGAAAATGGCTTTTGATGGTGTTTTTATATGGATACTGTGACAGTGATGGGGTTCTCCCCAAACCATGCCATTAGAGTGCGTCTACACTGCAGCAGGGAGCGAGCCTCCTAGCATGGGTAGAAGACTTGTGGTAGCTTCACTGGAACCGGGGGGGGGAGGGGAGCAAGTGAGGCAATTTGTCCCAGGCCTTGGGCCCCACAGGGGCCCCCACGAGAATATAGGATTCTATAGTATTGCAACTTTTTTTTTTTTATGGAAGAGGCCCCCGAAATTGCTTTGCTGCAGGCCCCTTGAATTCTCTGGGTGGCCTTGTCGAGAACTGGAACATCATCTGTCCATACAGATGGTCCAGTAATATTCACAAATAGCTTATCAGATGATATGTTTTCCATCCACAGTTGCATATCTTATTTGCAAATATTGGTTTTCTTGATTTGACTACATCTATTTGTCCAGGACAGAGAGAGTGGTGGAATGCAAGTTGAAGTTAGTGACCAATACAGAAGTCTTGGTATTCCTCAGACATTCGAGAGAATTTGCAATATGCACATAGGAAGAATTTGGTAGAAGAATTCTTAAATTCATGGCTGCCAGTAGAAATGAGTTCACTTGTTTCTCATTTACTTTTATACATTGGAAATATTTGACATAACTTTGTAACATACTCTAAAGACACTAAAAAAGAACTTTGCAATGTAGTGTATGGTGCAAATCATTACCACTATTTGGTTATTATACTTGAATTATTCTGTCACCCCGTACGTTGCAAGAAAAGTCGTTTTCACTGATTCCTACAATTTCAGATAGATTATTCATTACGACTCAGTTTCTCCCTCCTTCCCTAACCACATCAGACCAGATTTTTCCTTTGCTTTTGCCCCAAAGGAGGTTTTTCCTTCTCTTAAATCTATCCCATTAATTAATTACATCAATCACATGACCAAATAAGATCTAACACTGCCATCTAGTGTCCATATATTTTATTACATTGAGTATTTTTTAATTCAATGGCATGTGGTAGCCTTCCCAATCTTGCTTCCACAGAATTCAACGGGCATTTTGTTAAATTGCGCAAACTTACTTTTGTTCTAAATTCTATTTTGTTTTTGTTTTTTCTTTTGTTTTGTAAAAAACTAGAACCTTATGTGGCTAGTTCCTGTGTGTGAGGATAATACTTACCTCTTACATAGCGTTGGCCATCCATAGATTACAAAACACTTAACAAAAAGAAGGTAACTGTATTTAACCCCAATATGCCAATATGAAAAGTGTGATTGGAAAGATGAAGTAACCGAAGGTAACACAGCAGATAAGCGAGAGGAACAGAATGAATGTAGAATGCAAGTGTCCTGATTCTTAGTCCAGTGTTCTATAGTGATATAAATAATAGAGAGTTCAATAGTGAGAGATTTCAGTATCCATAAAAGTCATTTCCATTATTATTGTCTGTCTATTGGGGCAGAGCCCAGAGGTCCCAGTTTGGTTCAGTGCTGTACAAAAACATAGGATTTCATGGGCCGTGCCACAAAGAATTTACCATCTAATTCATAAAAGTATTTCAGACTCTAGGTAATGCTGTGGATATAGCAGGTCACTGAAAGTAGTTTGAGTCCCTGAATGCTATATTGCCCCAGATTCTGATCTCCAGTTACACTGATATAGAGCTAGTTTGCATCAGTATTACTGAGGTCAGAGTCTGGCCGATTGTTTCCATTAGAAGGTCAAAAGGGACGTACAGAGCATTTCAAAGTGAAGTTTCAAAAAGAAGGGGGAGGGAGATCAAACTTCCTAAGATCTTGTTTCTGTCTTTGGAAATCACATGTTCCAGATGCTGAGAAGAATTAATGTGTCATATCCACACAGCCACGCTAAGAAGATGATTCTAATTTCATTAGCCTGGTGATGCATATGCATAGAAATTCAAATAAGTTTTGTAAAAGTTGTGATTCTCAATGGGATAGTTGAAGATGCTCTAGCAATGTGAGCTGCTCACAAATTGGATTTGAAATTCTCTCTCATGAGCACAAAGAAACTAGAAGTGTTTTGGATGTGCAATTATATTTCTTAGTGAAGATCGCAAATAGCTCTCTGAAGAGCTGTCTGTTCATGGCTCCCAGCTTGCATAGCTAGTATCTTGTGTACTTGGAGAAGCAAGATATGGATGGTTTAGTAACTATTCCTGATTTGTGTATTAATATTTAGGGAGAAAATATTACCCTGCAAATAGTGAGCACCTAGATGCACCTCAGTAACTGACAAATCCCACAATTTTAGGACATTGCAAAGCTCCATTAAACCCTCTTACAAAGAAGTGACTCATACTGTAAATTTAAAAAAAAAAAAAGGAAAAAGAAAAGAAAAAGGGAAATTAACCGTCAAACTGAAAACTTCATCTTCAGAGCTTAGTTACAACTTGATTAGTAAAGACACACTTCAGAGCACGTCCTTATCTTTCACTTTGTCCTGGAAGAGTCATTGCACCTAGGGGCGGCTCTAGGGATTTTGCCGCCCCAAGCATGGCATGCAGGCTGCCTCTGGCGGTTTGTCAGCGGAGGGTCCGCTGGTCGCGCGACTTCAGAGGACCTCCCGCAGGTGTGCCTGCGGGAGATCCTCCAAAGCCATGGGACCAGAGGACCCTCCGCAGGCAAGCCTCCTGAGGCAGCCTGCCTGCCGCCCTCCCAGCGCCGACAGAGCGCCCCCCGCGGCTGGCTGCCCCAAGCATGCGCTTGGCGTGCTGGGGCCTGGAGCCGCCCCTGGTTGCACCCAACTCCTGTGATTCACTCTTTTGTATATATTCCCACTCCTGAACTCCCTTCCTTATTCTTTCTCTTTTTCCCCCAAACACTATTATAGATAATTGGCCACTGGGGTGGAAAACCTAACCCTATCCCTGCTTGGCTTTTGACTGGCTAGAATAAAGTGCTCTTTCTAAGAAGATGTTTGTCTAAAGGATTTTGTTTCAAGAAACCTACTGTGAAAGGTTTTAAAAAAAAAAAGTGATTGACTTGTGAGGCCGCACTTTCTCATGTGCATTTGTCAAGTTGCATGTTCAGTTATGGGTATAGATTTCCTGAAACTCGTGGTATTGGTGCAATTTGAAATGTTATCTTCCTGCGTGTAACTTTCTCTGTCTTCAAAAATGTGTGTGAGGTATGTGTTGCAGGATGGAGTGGGGGAGGAAATGAGATGGTGGAAGGGTGGGTAAATGAAGAAAAAAGAGAGCATTTGGAGATCTTATTTACAAAATTAATTGTTTGGATTGGTCACCTATTTGTCTGGCTATTTGATTGTACAACTATCAATTACACATTGAAATTTCACCAGAGGATTCTAGAAAATTTTGAGGTCCAAAGTATAATATTGCAATCAGTCCCTTTACCCTTGTTTGTAGTATTCTGAGCTCCAAGCCAGGCAACATACAGTCAATTAATATAAACAGAGAAGAGGAGTCAGATCAAAGCTCTAACTAGAAAACAAAAAGGACCATAAAAACTATCAGCAGGACATTCCCTGTGTAATACAAACAGTCTTCAGTGATGCTATGTTGACAGCTATGGTGTGATGAAAATATGGAGAATAATTTTGTCATTGCATCACCCAGGATGGGAGTTATGATTAATACTGTTGCTAATAGGAACTGCCATACTAGGTATGTATCTAGTTGAGCATCCCTGATCTGATACTGGCCACTTCCAGATACTTCAGATGTTTCAGAGGAATTGCAAAAAACCTCGGAAGCTAATCAGCTCTCATATTGGATGAGGCAGGGTGGATAAAAATCAATGCTTTAAAAAAAAAGGTTTTTTTAATTGGATTTTTTTGATAAGTTTTTTTCCTCAAAAAGCATTTTATCTAAAGGTAGTTTTAATTAAGATACATTATAGCTCTAAGATATCCTATCATAGAATAGGGATTATAAATTCTAATTCTATAGTATGAGACAATATGTTCACGTAATGTTAAAGAAAAGTTTTATAAATGAGTTCCAATAGTTCATGGATTAGGGACCCAATTAATGGGGTTCTAGGGGCTTCCATATATATTATTTAGGTTAGTCTTTCTTTCTACCTAATGGGACTCAATGCTCAGTCTAGAAGATACCATCAGGGATGCTTAGTTTTGCAGTTCTCAAACTGTGGATTTGTGTCTCCAGAGATAACATGCTTGTTAACAGCAAAAAAATTAACTAACTAAATAATTTATAGAGGTGAGAAATAACAGACCTCAACCCTATTGTCCCTCTGCAAATTTGTGTACACAGAGTCAATCCCTTACCTCTCTCTAAAAGTGCAAAGTTTCAAAAAGTTCAATGAATAGAAGATTGTTGGGGGCAGATCTGGACAAGGAGAAGTCTGGAGATAAAGGTGAGAAGAGAGGGACAGGCAGTAGAAACAAAAGTGGAAGTGTTTAAGCAGCATATTCCAGAAATCTTGAGGTCTTTCTGAGTGTAGTCTTCATTGATTTGAGATCTACCATACCATTCTCCCACTAGAAGGGAAAACCTGTAATGGCAGCAGACCATAAAACAGACCCAGTTTGGGAATATTTTAATGAAGTTCCTCTACTTGTGGGTAAGACAGGCATGCATGCAAATTTACAAACAGTGCCAAGAATGCAACGGCTGTTTCCCAAGGAAACAACATCATTTAGAGTTGTCTTCCAGGAGGAAGGACTGAAAGATGATGACAACATCTGAACATGCAGATCTTCAGGTTTGGTAATTTTTTTATTCATACTTCTTTCTTAAGGCTGCTGTCTTCCTTCTAGACTAGTTCTGAATTATGTTTTGAGCAAAAAATTTAGTTTGTTAACTCTGTGTGCTATCATTTTAGAATGCAGTTGTGAAAAACAATAAATAGCTGAAATAGGCAGATCTTCCTTTTACAATTTCACCTTTAAAGTAGTACTGATTGTCAGTGAATGCAGTGAGTAATACTAAATGAGCAGTCTGGTAATAATAATTAAATAAGTGCATTGACTTATTTTGTTTAGGAGAAACCATCCTCAACATACAGGATTCTGAAGACTATCCATCTTCAAGATCACCATCGTTTTCTATAGTTTCAGGGTTATCTGCCAATGATAGTATTTCAGTCACATCATGTATATCACATAGCCACAGTATATCACCTGTAGCAAAAAGAGGGGAGAAGTCTCCATCAAGAAACAACTATAGATAAGTTTGTGATAAGAACCAGCAAATTACAAAAAGAGGTAATTGATGAAAAGATTGCCCAGTTTCTTTATGCAACAAACTCTCCTTTCTGTATGATTGAGAACCCATGCTTTATTAACGTGGTTTAGTCATTAAGATCAGGAAACAGCCCACCCAACAGAGCAGATGTCTCAGGCAAATTTCTGAGTAAAGTGTTTGAAAGAGAAATTGAGCAGTGTGCAAAAGGTCCAGAGGGTGAAATTGTTAACCTGAGTCTTGATGGGTGGAGCAGTGTCCACAATGATCCTGTTGTATGTGCTTGCATGACAACAGAAGAAGGGAATGTCTTCCTTACAGAAACAATTGATCATCAGGAAATGCACACACAGCAGAATACTTACATGAAGTAGTAGTAAAAGCAGTAAAAAGTGTGAAGAAAAATTCAAATGTCTAGTACACAGCTTGGTCACAGACAATGCTGCAAATGTATCCAAGATGAGAAGAAATTTAGAAGAGAGTGAAGAGAGTCCCAAGATGATAACATATGGTTGCACCGCCTAGCCAAAGACTTCAGTGTTCCAGAAATAAAGGCTAATGTTGAAATTACAAAATACTTCCGTAACAACCACTTTGCAGCATCTGCTCTGAAAAAAGACCTCTCCCTCAAGACGTGCGATGGAACTCGGTAGTGGACTGTTTTGAGCACTAGACCAAGAACTGGCCTAATCTGATGACAGTTTAAACAAAATCATGAAAAAATAGATGGCACTGTCACAGCCAAAGTTCTCAACATTGAGCTAAAGAGAAATATTAAACACATGCTGAGTACCCTGAAGCCTATTACTGTAGCCTTGAACAAAATGCAGAGAAATAGCTGCTTTATTGCTGATGCTGCTGAAATTTGGAAGGAACCGAGTGAGATCTTAAAAAGAGAAATATGCAGTGACAGAGTTAAATTAAGAAAACAAATGGGACAAACACTATCTCCAGCTCATTTTCTTGCAAATATTCTCAATACTTGGTACCAGGGTCAAACCTTAACTGCTGAAGAAGAGTTGGCTATGACATGGACATCCAGCAATCATCCCTCCATAATGCCAACTATAATAAACTTCAGAGCTAAGGGTGAACCATTCAAGCAATATATGTTTGCTGATGATGTTTTAAAGACCGTCACACCAGTGAACTGGTGGAAGTCACTTAAGCCTTGGATTCAGAGACTGTTGAAGTGATGATCTTACTTTTAGCAGCAGTAGCTTCTTCTGTCGGAAAGAATATTTTCTGTCTTTGGACTAATTCATTCCAAATTGAGAAATTGTTTGGGACCTGAAAAAGCAGGAAAGCTTGTTTTTCTTTTCCAGATAATGAACAGACAGGAAGATGATGTGATGAGAAGCCAATATTTTAAATTTCTCGTGTTGACCTAGCTGACATGGTCGATTTTAATTTTTGTTTCTTTAAAAAAGATTTCATTAACTATTTTAGTTAAAAACAATTTTAACAAAAACAAACCTGATTTTAAAAAACTTGACTGTTTGAAGTTCAAAAATTCATGTGCTTGTTTTGTTAAAATATTATGTTTGCTGTTGAAGAAAAAAATCCAGAATACATAATATTGTTGTTTTAGTTAAATAAAACAGTTTAAGTGTCTGTCTGGTGATGTTCTCCTCCAAATATTAATGATTAACCTGTTGAACTGGAGATAGTTCACCTCCCAATGACTTCATAAATATCTGCTTCAATTTCCTTTTGCAAATGAAATAACCAATCATTCATTTTCTAATATAGCTGTAAAACTAATCTGAATATTTTCCAAATAAATCACTTAAAAAATGTATAGTATGTACCTTCTAAAAATGAAACCTACATCTATGTCTGAGTTGTGAAGAATATTTTTAACAACCAACAAGAATGCACTATTATGTAGAAATCCATGATTAAATCGAGTCTTCCTGACTAGCGATTTAAATCATGATTTAAATTAAATCCACCTTGGGATGAGATGACTTTTCTTGAGAACAGGAGGAAATTTCTTTTATCAGTTAGAGGTAAAAATACATATTTTTAAGGTAGGTTCAATCTGTGACCTCTTACTGGTGACATTGCCCATTTTAAAGTAACAGACCAGTAGATGCCGCAGTGAGTAGATAACCACACAGAAAACTGCAGGCATCCTGCTTAATAAAAATGTTTTTTTTAATGTGTTCTGGAACTTTGGAATTTTATTAAGAATGTTTGCTTTGGAAGAGGAGAATGTTTGTTTGTTTGTTTGTTTGTTTACCCTTACATGTCTGTAGTTGTTCAGTAAAGAGAAATTTTACCTCTTTTTGGTTTTATGAAGCTCTCTATGAATTACTCCAATAAATATTTTATGTTTATTACTTTGTTTATATGGCACTTGTATGTTTTTGGTATCGGTTTTATATTCCTGCTTACTGAGATAATCTAAGAATTAAAGGTCCCTGAAAACTGCTAAATCATATTGCAAACAAACTTCTTTACATACGTTAGTGAAAACACATTAGAATAACTATTTTTGCTCCATTTATGCTTTGAATTTTGCTCTGCGATGCATGTCAATGAAATTGGTTTACCTTTTGTTTCATAGTCTCAAGTTCTCAATACAGCAGTGTTTAGAATACAAACACTGCAGGTAAATATTTATTTGGCTTATGGCAACTGTTCCTGTGGAGGTAGAGGAGAGAGAGTTTGTGTGCATGCATGGGACACTTTATACACTCAATCGAAGGAAAAGGGATTTATTTGGGGACAAAAAGATTCTGGAATCAGATTTGAGTTGACAGTGACCCTTTTTACCCTTCAATCACCCTTTTTGCCATTTAAGTAATTATTTGTTATAATAATGATCCTTATATTTTGATAACTGGAATCTAGTGGGATTAAAAGTTATTTTATAAATTTCCTAATTTGCCACATGATTTACTGGTCCAAGGAACGCCCCCACTGCATCCCTTGCATCAGTTATAGGAATGTGGGATGGTGAAGGAGCTATGGCAGTTCTACATCACCAAAGGAACCACATAAACAGAGGAGATTCTTCCAGGGCTGGATCTGCGAGATTAAGGGCAGTTTTGTGCCCTAATCACAAGGTAGCATATGGCCCTTTATGTATGGGTATGAATGAGCCTATATGTATGAGTCATTCCCATAAAGAACTGTGGTGTTTAGATGTTGCTTGTAATTATGAGAACTGGGAGCACTGGCTTTTGAGAGTCTGAAAGGACAGGAAACAGGAAGACGTGGGGAGGAATTGAGGAGGCAGAGTGAGAGTTACAGAGGATGCAGCAGCAGCTTGGTAAAGAGGTTTGCACTTTAAAAATAAAGTCCTATTGAAGTTTGTTAGTACCTTGTCTGGTTGATACAACAAGAATGTCCCAACAGCCAATGTAGGTGTACCTGGTTGGCTAACTCTAGACTACTGAGAGACTCATTCTGCCAGTCTTTCACTGAATTGTACCAAACTACTAATGTAGTCCCATTGACATCAAATGAGATTAATCAAATTTAGTAGCATCTATTACGCAAGTAATCTTGCAGAACTGGGCCCTGAAGCAAGAGTTAGGAATAAGATCAACTGTGATGCTATCACCATCTCCTATTGTGTAATTTATACATGGCCATGTCTAGAGCAAGATTAGCTCTTCATTGTTTGATGCAGTCAGTCAAACAAGCAGATGTGCTTTAGCTCTCTGACCCTTGAAATATCTGCAGATTTTCATCCTAAACAAAGTCATTTGAATTGCAAATCCCTTTGAATATCATCATTAGCAATCAAAACCTAATGAAGAAACTCATGCAGAGTTAAAGCAACTGTTGTGCTTTCTAGGTTTAATGAAAAATGTCACCCTGTAGTCAGATGCTGCACATCTGATCTATCTTGGTTTGTTAGATGGTGAGAGAAGCCAACCATGTGCTTAGCAGAGTAGGATGTTTTTTTTTTAATTCCATATTAAATAGAAATACTTTATTTAAAATAACTAGGTAAGAACTGCAAGAACTTTTTTTCCATACAGTTGTTCTGGGTGCAACTTTTATAGTGTGTTCCTCTCTTGAGATTTATTACTTTGTTGCATCATTTGCCTTGTAACAGGATCTGTAAACGTTTCATTAAATGGCTTAATGTTGGTTTGGTTTCAATGTCTTTCTGTTTTTATGTTTATAGCAATATTTCCTATGTCTTTCTGCAGACATCCCTATTTCTCGTACAGGAAAGCAACACTAGGGAATTTTTTCCTCCTTTTCCTGCAGTGGAAGAAACACCGTTGGCACCACACTGTTCTAGCACAGGCCTTTTACACTGATATTGATAAGCTCACTGATTTGAGAGAACTGGGGAAACACACAGTGGTTTGTTTGTTTGAGGGTTTTTTTTTATTATTATTATTATTATTTTTGATTATCCACAGGTTTCCAAGGTGCTATACTGTGAGGTTATGGAAGCTGGCAAATTCCACCCCAATCCCACGTGGCAGTTCCTTTCCAGTTTAATTAAATTAATTATTATTGAATTATTAATGAATTAATATATTTGTAACTAAAGATTTGAAACCTCTTTTTTTGTGTGTGATTATCATGTTCAGAAGCTGATGATGCTGTGTCTGATCTAGGTCTTTTATGGTGTGGAGTTTTTTCTTGGTATCTGGGTGCATATTGATACTTAAAAACTACAGAAGGGCTTTCATGGGGATTTTCAAGGGTTTCCATGATGGAGGGTGATCTCGGTCAGCATCTGTTGGAAAGCAAGGGGAATTGACTGAATGGGCCGGGCCTCGTTTGCACTTCAATTTTATGTGACCATTTGGGGCACGTTGCTTAAAATACAGTTAAGTTTTGAGTTTGCAGGCCATAAAATGCAGTTGACACTTATGGGAGATGAGGGAGCAAGAGATCTATCTCAAACATGGCTGGGGTCACCCTGACTGAAAAAGCAGTCAGGCATGGTTGGATAAGAGAGACTGGACAGGTGATGACTCTAAAGTACAAGATACTACTGATTCCTCTCTAAGAGTTGAGAGATTTCTGCAAAACAATGGACAGTGCATGATGGCTATAGGTTTGAGAAGGGTGAAGCAGCTTTGAGGTGATAGATGATATAGAGTAGCAGTAGCGGCAGCTTAAAGGCAATAGATGTCATAAGCAGTGGTGGCTGGCTCAGAGCTAGGCAGTATAGGCTGAAGCCACCAAAGGGACTCCCTGCCCAGCATTTTTAAAGCTGAAATCATTTCAGCTGAGACAGGTAGTAATGTCCCCAGAGCAGTCCAAGGAGCACTAACCTGCTACAATCCTTGGATCTTTCCACCCAGGACAGCTAACTGTGAGTCAGGAGCTGGGGAGGAGGGAAGCAGTACAACACATCAGCCACTCACAGCTGACAAAAGAGGACTGAGGTTGGGACTGTTATTAAGACGCCCTGAGATGGGGATGTTTTACCTCACCAAATTCGTTAATTTTTTAACTGCTGGTTTTCCCAAATGTATCCTGTTGTCTCCCCATGTCCTTCCTTAATAAGTTCTCTTTCTCTTAACCACTGGACTCAGTGCTTGGGAGTGGGGAAGTAATAGCCACCAAGAGATCCCAGAGTGGTGTAGAGAGTTGCCCAGGTTTCTGATTGGGTGCTTGAGCAGGTGCTAAGACTTTAGAAGGAACCTCTAGAAAAAATGAATCTGGTCCTTTTTTTTGCTGCCAACACCACCGGGCAGAAGGATTACACTTAGATTTGAAAATAATAGCAAAGTATACTTCACTTCACTTCTAGACTTCTTTTCCCTTTTACCCCCCATTTTTCTTCACTCTTGCCAATCCATGGCACTGGCACTTGGATTTCCAGTCCTTTTCTCTTCAAACATCCCTTTAGAGCCTTTCCATAATATCCTTGGTCTTACATCTCCCTTCTTGCTGTCCTATTCCTTCCATACTTTTTTTGGTGTTTGTTCTTCTCCTGTTCTTATCACATGGTCCAGCCTACTTCAAACATGCACTTTCCAGCATATCAATTCCCAAATCCATCTTCCCCTAACTTATTCTATGTGCTCTCTGGCTACTCTCCACTTGTATGATGTTCTCTTCTGGATAGTATTTTCTGCAACCTCTATCTTCCTTTCTTCCATCTCCACAGGACCCACCATTTCCATACCACAGAGAAGGCAGGAACACACAGCACACAGTTTTCCTTTCAGTTTGGAAATAACAGCAAGTAATAAAAAGAAAATACTGCATTAATGGTGCAGCAATTTAAAGATGACATTTAAATGATTTATTTAAATCACTTAGTGGGTTTTTTTTTAATCACTGATTTACAACAGCTTGAGGCTTTGTAAAACTATCTGAAATTCTACCAATAATTAGAAAACTGAAACCTAAGCAAAATGGAAATAAATTTGATTTAAATAAAAAAATGAAACATTAATTAATCTGTGGGATTATTATATTTGAAATCATTATTTTCATTCATGTTAGATTCATCCAGATCTGGTTTCACTATCTGAAATAATGTTGCTGCTTTTTCTTAGATTGTTTCCAGCAGTCTAGAATATGGACTGCAGCATTGCAGCTGCTCTGAAACTTGTAAAATTTTCTTTGTCTAGTTTTTATATACTAGCCTTGTCTGTTGCCTAAACTCACTGTTAGGGGAATGTAATCACTGTTTGCTTTGAACAGTCTAGTGGTAGCCTAATCATCTGGGTGACATTTCAAGGGTATGAATGAATGAAATAGTTTTTTGCATGAGGAGGATGTTCTTAGTTCCAGCAAGATGCTGCAGCCTTGGGGGTTTAATGGCCAGTAGCAATGGGAATAAGTATGTTGGATTACTGGCCATGAGAAGCTGAGTCCAAGGATGTAACTTTAGTAATCTTTAAGCCAGTCATTTCTTTCTTGTATTTTAGGAAATATATTTGGGTAGGAGCAAGCACCTTGGTGCAACACACAGTAAGGAGGATGATGTGTGGTGAAGGTACTGGCTTGGACTCCAGAAACCTAGGTTCTATTTCTAAGCTCATCTGGGCAGGAATGGTCACATACTGTGCCTTGGTAAAGTTCCTAGTACAATTATCACCTGATTGTAGTTAAGGCCTCTAGGCACTACTTTAATACAAATAATAAAATTAAACAGGACATGTCAAACTTTTAGAACCTTGCCTTGTTCTCACTGATGTCTATGGGGAAATAAATAGAACCCTAAGAGCCCTCTTAACCAAAGGAGAAACATGCCATAGTGGGGAATGTGTCAGCTAGTTATACAGCAACAGAAATAGCAATCAACAGGTCTTTGAGTCCTCCCAACTCTGACTTTTGCTGGGTTATTTATTTTTCTTTTTTGGCCTACTTCACGCACACAATGGGCGCCATATGTTTGTCAACTGTTTGAGGTTATGTGAACCCAACACTTGTCATTCATGGCTGTACAAGCACAAACTTATGCAGCTGTGGTGCATTGCCATGTGATAGGCATAGGTGTTCAGTATCAGACTTCTGCAAAAACATAGCCAAAGCAGTATGGGATCAGACCTCCATGCTACACAGGCTGCTCTGTAAGTAGTCACAGGGTTAAAGATGAGTAAATGTAAAGTTTCACAGAATAATGTCAGGCCTGACAGCACATACTGGCTTTCTCCTCAGCAGAGGAGTACCCAGTAAAATTATACAGAACATTAAAGTAGCAGGAGATAGAATGAATTATTGAATTATAGAAGAATATTTATATTTCTTAAATATAAAGGAGCAATTGTGAAAGAAAACTAGCTAAAAGGAATTTTAAAAAGAGTGAGAAAGAAGGCATTGATAACTGGCACCGTAGGTGGTAATATGTCCTCTCAATGGAAGTTTTTCTGTGCAGTATGCTTCAGTCTGCTAGGAACATAGCAATTCTGATGTTGGTTCAAACCAGTGGTTAATCTAGTCCACTGTTTCTAGCAGTAACCAGTAGCAGATGTATCAGCGGATGGTGTAAAAAAACCCCATAATGGACAACTATTGAGTAACCTGTTCATGAAGGAATGTCTTCCTAACCCCAGGAATTAGAGGTTGACTTATCACCTGAAGCAAGAGCATTTATATTCACGTAATTACACGAGGGATCTTGGAAAACTGTGAAACAAATACTACTTTCTATTTAAAATGGGGGTTAGGGCAAACATAAAATGTAAAATCCATTTCCAAAAGAATCGCAGAAGGTAACAAAAGTAGAAGGCAGACACAGGGCAAAAAGACATTTTCCCTAGGTTCTCCCTGTTGATTAAGAGAAGGAAATTTAGTAATACAATCTCTCTCAATCTGAGAAACTAGCTGAAAATGGGTTCTGCTTTGCTGGTACCTGTTAATCCCAGGAAATAGTCCAAGTCAGACACAGGAAAGGCCAAGTGAATCCAGTCATGATTATTTTCCCTATGAGACCTACCCCAGTGAACTAATCTTGAACTACAAATACATTAATACATGGTGAACAGTAGCCTAAAAAAGTGCACTGCAACCTAGATAACAAAACTTTTAAAATTCTTGCGGGAAGTGCTCAGATATTAACATAATCCAAGCAAGCACAGCTGCTTCACAGATACAGTTTAAAATGCTAAGCAGGACTGAATTTAGTACTTTTGGACTTGGGTTGAGCAGTTTTCACAGCGCGGTCCACACCCTGGGCTTGCACTGTAGTTAATAATTGGTCTAATTAAATCTCCTCCAAAAAATGTTCACCTAAGAGATGGGTGAATGGTTTGTGCCTCACATGTGCACAGTCTAAAGCAACCTTTGATCCTGAACTTGTGAGTGTTGAAACTGTCTGTTACAGCTGTCCCCCTGCAGCATTTCTTTTTCCCTTCCCCTTTCTGTTTGTCCTGTGTGGCCGCCCCTCCCGGCCATTGTGCTAACTAAAGTCACAGCCCCATTCATAGGGATGGCTTGTACAGACTAACTGGAGCCACTGCCCTGCCTAGGGAGGGGGCTTCTTGCTTCTTAGGTTTTGGCTCCTTTGCGATCATGACACCGGCTCGTGTGGGGGCCTGCCCAGAAATGCAAAGCCTGAATGGCCACTAATCAAGCCATCCTGGGCCAGAACATGCCCACGCATCCTATGCTAACCTGCAGCTTTCCCTGTCTTCCTCCTCCTTGTAACAAGAGGCGCCAATCACCAAAAGTACTCCAGCGTGGGAAACTGCTAAAGTTTGCCTTTAAATCCGACTTTTCTGCTCAGACGCCTCATCGGAGAAGTCTTGCTTTGCCACCTGGTCTGATCATAGGGTCTTTTGGGGCCCTCCCCCGCCTCGTTGTTTTTGAGCGTACCCCCGTTTAAACTCCCCTCCCCTGAACAACGAATTTGTGCCTGAGATCTCCTGATTTGAAAGTGAATCGAGCCTCCTCCATCTCCGATGCTACTGCTGTCTGTCTCGTGTTTGCTGCTGTCCTGGGATTGGTAAGACTCTCTCTCTGCAAGACTCCACCTGTCCTGGCTCTGGCCTGTTTCCAAGCAACAGACCAGCAACCCTTGGTCTGTATCTAATAATCTGTTTCTTGCTCCGCACACCTGCTGCTAAAAAAATAAGCTGTGCGCTGCTACTGTGCCTTCCTGGACTATATCCTGGGCTGTCACTGCAGCTGCCCACTGCTGCAGCCCTACTAGTTAACCCCCCCAGGGCTGTACACCTGGGCACACACCACTCTGCCCTTGGACTGCTCCTCTCCTGATCAAGAATCGGCATAGTGTAGGATGCACCTATTAGGATCAGGTTCTACTAGATAAATTGTAATTCATTTTGCATCAGCTGTGTTAAGTTTAGGTTTAGAGAATTGTTTGTATGTTCTGTAATTAGGTTTAAAAAATTGTTGCATTGTGTCTGTTATGCTAATTGTGTAGTCTTTGGTTAAGTTAGATCAAGATAGATGCGTGTTCTTATAATTGTGGTATCTGTCTCCATGCCATACCCCCCACCCCCAAGCTTGCCCATGTCTCCCCCGAACTCCCCCAGCACTCGTTGCACGCTCTCTGTTTTTAAACTGCAGCCTGTCTGCTCTCTGTGTCTCCTGGGTTTTAAATTCCTCCGCAGCGCCTCTGCCTCTGATCTCTGCTTCAACACGTGCTCCTGCTTCCCCCATCCCCGGCAAACCTCATTTCTACCATGCCTTCCTTCTTTTTTTCAATCCTCCCCACGTTCACCCGCTCCCTACTGCCTCCAAACCTAAATTGTAATTACTGAAGTCTAGCATAAAACCCCTTGGTTCCTTTTTTCTCTCTAACCCCCTCAATTTACATTTAACACTATGCACATTTACCTAGAGTTTGTGTTTTAAGACATTTCCGCTAATGTTAGTTGGCTATAGCTCGCTGGTGAACACACCCTTTACATAGACCTTGGGCTACTGTTTATATTTATATTTTAGGTAATGTTACCAACTGTATTGAACCCACTGTCTTGTACCACTGTTGAAACCCTATACTAATTTAACTAAAGAAACCCTCCAATTGTCTACCTAACAAACCCATACCCCTCACTATTGAATTTTCCCTGTTTTTGCATTTTCTTAATAAAGTTTATTTTGCACCCCACCAGTGCAGTAGTTGTCCCCCAAGATCTCCTACCTGCTGGCAGGGTCAGAAACAAAGCAGCCAGCTTTGGTAGGTGGAGGGTCTTAACTTCAAATGAGAGGCACAGGGGTTAATTTCAAGAAGTAAAATCTGCAATTAGCCAGTGATGGTGAAGAGAGAGCCCAGGGTGTCTGATCAGGGTAAGAATTTATAACCATTTATATCTTCTTTTTTTTTTAACAGTTGTTCTATTTTTTCCCAAGATTCATTTAAGAATCTTCACAAAAGATGTAGAAATAATGCATGCTAAGTACATCAGGTCTGTCTAATCATAGAATCTGGGGAGTGAGAGTTTGGAATGTTAAGCTAAATGCTTGTCTAGCACCAAAACAAGCCGATACAATACCAAAGACTTGAAAGGTTCAGATGAATTCACCTATATAGCACTGAATGGGATATAGTATTGAGGAGTTCATGACAAAATGCCAGTCAAACCTTCATAGTGGGAATTTCAAAGTATGGGAGTTTTGATCCTCATCTTTGCCTAGACTTATTGATAGCAGTTGTGATGGGTTCCCCACGCCCCTGGGGTCCAGCTGGAACCGGGGTATCACCGAGCTCTTTGACTCACCAGCCTGGGCTCCCTCACAGACTGTACTGCTGTGACAAGTTGCAGAGCCCTCCAAGTTTGCACTTTTACCAGCATTCATGGAGGTAGGGTTACATGCTGGCTCTTTAACCACCAGCCTCCCAGCCTAGGACCCCAGAGCAGTACCATCCTGCCCTGGTCAAATCTGGGCAGTGTGTGTGTTTAATAGCCGGTAGGCCTCTCCCTCAATCTGAAGAGGACCATACACACTTGTATAACCAAGCTGAGATTTTCCCCAGACACCTTAGTCAAACACACACTGGTCTGGATTAAGATATAAAATAAGTTTTACAAAAAGATAGGTATATTGTAAGTGATTATAAGTGATAGCAAACAGATTGAAGCAGATTACCTAGTAAATAAACAAAACCGCAAACAGCTCAACATACTTGCTAGGTAGGATGTGAATTAGCAAATTCTCACCCTGAGTGATAAACAGGATGGCAGATTCTTAAGGAACAAGCTGCCTTTGCTTTACAGCTTGGGTTTCCCAGGTTTTCATACACAGGCTAGAAATCTATTTACCCTGGGACCATCACTTCCCCGAGTTCAGTCTTCATTCCTCAGGTGTTTCCAGGTGTGGTTTTGTAGGGATGGTGAGGTACCATCATGATGTCATTTGCCCTTTTTATATTTTTTCCTCCACTTGCTTGAAAGCTCTTTTACTGTGACCTGGGTCAAACTGTGACCTGGGTCAAACCGTTCCCATTGTGTAGTGATATCTCTGAGAGGTTTCTATTTTAAACAGTTCTTGGGATAATCCCTGTGCTTGTGTGCATTTCCTCAATAAGTCATTAACATTGTTTGGCCTTTTTACTGTTGTACCTGAAAGGATGCCTGTGGGTGTTTTCAACCTCACAACATGTTTCAGTAACACATACGTAGCCAAATTTCATAACTTCACCGACAATGATAGCACAGACAATCCAACAAGATATTAATGTCTAGCAGATCAAGACTTTTAGAATGATACCTCACAGGGCACACTTTGTACAAAGCATATCCTAATTATATGACAGTGGTGAATAAGGGAGTGCCAGAGTGTCACATGGGGTATTTAATCACTGTTTGTTTACCAGACTACAGGGAGCCAATCATCTGGGTGATATTTAAAGAATATAACTGAGTGGAATAGCCTTTTTTTCATGTGGAAGAATGTTCTTAATTCTAGCAGGGTGCTGCAGCCTTGAGAGTCTAATGGGCCAGGAGGGATGGGACTAAATCAGAAAATCAAATCCACTTCACCACCCTCCAAAAAATATCCTCAGATTATTCTGCAGCATCTGTTCTTGCCAAACTGGGAGTAGCATTGGTGGGTGCTAACTGTAGACCTGTCCAGCCCTCTTTGCACAAGTTGGTATGATGTGGCCCTTTAGAGAAAAAAAGTTTACTTTGGACAAAAGCAAAGAGCTCTAAATTGAGAGATTCATAGATTCTAGGGATGGAAGAGACCTCGAGAGGTCATCGAGTCCAGTCCCCTGCCCTCATGGCAGGACCAAACACTGTCTAGACCATCTCTGATAGACATTTATCTAACCTACTCTTCAAAATCTTCAGAGATGGAGATTCCACAACCTCCCTAGGCAGTTTATTCTCCAGGATGGAGAAGTGGTGTTGAAAGTGCTTTTTTTCTTTAAGACAAATTCGATTTTAAAAAAACTCTCTCAAAATATCATGTCAGGTATTCAGCTTAGAGCAACTTTCACCACGTCTAAGTTATGTTCTGCCCAGAAAAGTAGAGATTATAGTGGAAATGGTGATAGACTTTTAACTATATTGTAAGCAACTCCAGTGCTATCAAAACGTTGCAATGCTTTGCAAAATGTTAAGTTGATGCACATAAATAATTTAAGTAATTTCCTAAAGCCAAATGTCTGCAAAGGTACGGAGGTAGCATATAAATGCTGAAAGGCTGTGGCTACTGCTGGAGACATAGGTACAGAGCAGTGGAGCATAAGAAATGCAAACTGAATTGTACAGAAGACAAGCAGCATTAAAGAAACGCATCTCGACTTCTAGCCAGTGAACCCAAATATGTTGTACATTATGCAGACTGCTTAGCAATTTGCATAATTATAAACTCCCCTCAAAACAGTGAACATAGCTACAGACTTCAATAACATACAAAGCAACATTAATATGTACTGCTGATTTGACTTAATTTTTCTGGGGTCTATACACACGGACAGGTCCTAGAACAGACAAAATAGAATTGTTTGAGGATTTTAACAACATAGCAAGTAATCCATATAGGAAAGAAAGAGAACATAAAAATAGAAATATTCATTTTTAATTTGGAAAGCTTGTCTTGATGGATTTTGAAACTAACATTTACTGTTCAAATTTTATACTTTGGGTAAAATCTGAAATTCCCCCAAACAGTAATCCATTAAAACTCAGGCTGTCATTCTATGCAGTGGGTTCAGAGAAGATAATCTTTATGGCTCCAAAAAGTCAAACAATCTGATTACTTTATGGTATTCTGCTGCTTGGCTGTGGAGCACAATAGTATATTAACAATGGAAAATAATATTGTTAATACTTAACAGGAGAGTATAAAAGAGCTGTTTTGAGGAGGGCAATGTGCAGAAGTTCAGATATGAAAATGAAGGAATTCTCAAGGGAACGTGAGTTAAAAACAAATGTCTTTCTTTTTCCTTAAGAGAACACCAATCTGAATAGAAACTGCACAATGGGCTTCCTTGTGGGCCATGTCTTTCTTTTCTTTGCCATCTCAGACAAGAATTAAAAGGACGCTCATAAGGTGTACAGTGTTTTCATGTTTAAAATGGACTGTTTGTCATCATAAGCAGTATTACATTTTAAAGCAGTAATAAACCCCTCCTTTACCAATGTTTGTGTTCCATTATAGCCCTCACATTGGCATTACTGTAATATATTTGGTTTTGTTACTGTAGGGTTGCTTATTGTAACATTGGATTTCTGGCATTGGTTAAAACATTGTGTCGTAACTATAAAGGGAAAGGAACAGCCCTCTTGTGTACAATACTATAAATCCCTCCTGGCCATAAAATCCTTTTACCTGTAAAGGGTTAAGAAGCTCAGGTAACTTGGCTAACCCCTGACCCAAAGGACCAATAAGGAGACAAGATACTTTCAAATCATGGTGGGGGGAAGGATTTTGTTTGTGCTCTCTGTTTTGGGGTTGTTCGCTCTTGGACCTAAGAGGGACCAGACATCAATCCATGCTCTCCAAAACTTTCTGAACCAATCTCTCATATTTCAAACTTGTAAGTAACAGCCAGGCAAGGCGTGTTAGTTTTATCTTTGTTTTCTCGACTTGTAAATGTTCCTTTTGGCTAGAGAATTTACCTCTGTCTGCTGTAACTTTGAACCTAAGGCTAGAGGCGGTTCCTCTGGGCTCTATGAATCTGATTACCCTGTAAAGTTATTTTCCATCCTGATTTTACAGAGATGATTTTTACCTTTCTTTCTTTCTTTAATTAAAAGCCTTCTTTTTAAGAATGTGATTGATTATTCCTTGTTTTAAGATCCAAGGGGATTGGATCTGAACTCACCAGGAATTGGTGGGGGAAAGGAGGAGGGATGGTTAAATTCTCCTTGAGTTAAGATCCAAGGGGTTGCATCGGTGTTCACCAGGAACTTGGTGAAGAAGTCTCTCAAGACTATCGAGGGAAGGGAGTTAGTACTTGGAAGTGGTGGCAGCAAAACCAGATCTAAGCTGGTAATTCAGTTTAGAGGTTCACATGCAGGTCCTCATATCTGTACTCTAAAGTCCAGAGTGGGGAAGGAACCTCGACACACTGAAATCTTAGCTTTGAGAAAAATCACTTCAAAGATTATATCATCTTTATATTCGGCTCTTGCTTGTATCTGTAAAATATGTTATCTACCAACCTGCAGAGTTAGTATCTGGTATAATATTTGCACGCCAGTACCCAGGATGCTCTTGAGCTCAGAGTTATTTCATAATCGAACTAGTGTCTGAACACTGGGAAGAGGGCTAATGGTTTATGGGTGCAGGGAGTTCTTGTCTGTATTTCTTTGCAGGTCAGAATGGTGGAAAATTTTCTGGCAAAATAAGTCTCCACTCCTTTTTACTAAGGAAAATATTCCCAAGACCTTAGTGCACAAAATGATTATTTTTCTTGGAATACAAATGACATTTTTTTAGATTTGAAAAAATGGTTCCTCTGAATGAAGAATATTTCACTAACTTCAGTCTCCGAAAGCTTTTAGAAATAACCCCCTTGAGGGAAGAAATATATTTAAAATGCAAATACCAAATGTAAACACCTATGCAAAAGATAATCCACTAGGAGCTGCTGGTGGTCGTGCAAATGTAAACAAACGGTGTGTGGCCTATGGGCCGCATGTTGCCCACCACTGAGCTAGAGCAATAAAATTGCTATGCATTATTATCACCCATTTCTGTAATGAGCAGTTGAGTGACAAAATGGAGACACCAGCACTGTAGTGACATTGTATCTATTTAATCAACAAGGAATCTTTCTAAGTGCTCTGCCTTAAGTCACTGTAATTTTTTGTTTTCAGATTGCTGATCTTGATCAATACAACTGTTACTATCTCACTGTGCCAGTTTTTACATTACTCACAGAAAAATGGGATAAAATAGAACTCTTATTTTCTTCAGCACACTTCTCTTTTCCCTAAGTGTATTGGGTGCATAAACAGAGAATGAGAGAAAGACCAAGAATCTTGAGTATCTGAAGAAGACCCAGTGCAGACCAGAGAAGGGGTTTAACTGTGTTGTGCAAATCCCCTTTGCACTCTCCCAGCTCTGGATTGACTGTGCAGTGGTTCAGTCCACAGGTCCAAGTTAGAACAGCCTGAAGTCTACTCTAGATCTGGCAATCTACCAGTGATCCCAACAAGTTAGTATGTCAACTGGGCATAGAGGTAAGGTCAATCCATGCCTCCTTTGCAATGGCTGTCCCACCTATATAGGCCGCAGGCTGGGATATACCATTGCAGCCAGAAACCTGCCCAGCAGTTCTTCCAGATGTCAGTCCGCGCCCTGGGTGAATGCCATAATCAACCTGCTTCCAAGCTAACAGATTTTGCTTTGACTTCCCCCTGTCTGGTATCTCTCAGCATCATTCTCTGGCTACAAGCTTCCTTTAACCCTCACATGTAAGCAAACAAGTTGTGTGGTCCCTGTCAGTCTATTCCTGATCCTTGGAGCACTTAGCTTCCCAATGTTGTTCTTCTGGAAACTGAATAGTGGGCTAAGGGTTAATTTTTAATAAGACCTTGTTACAGTGTCATACCCCATCGGTCATTTAGCTCTTTCAGCCGTTCTGTCACACCAATCCAAATGAAGTTTGCAGCCCTCTGCATGCTCTTGAGCTTGTATGAAAAGCAGTTACCTCATTGTTATTCTAAAACAAAACAACGCAGCAGATTATTGCATTTATTACATTATCTAAAACTGTGGGCTATACCAGACTGGGAGAGATACTATATAGCAAACAGGCCCATTGAAGAGGATCCTCCTCTGTGTGTGTGTGTGTGTGTGTGTAGTTTCCAATCTTCAGTAATAAAGTCCTCTTCCTGTTTCATGAGGCAATGTTCTCTGCCGTTTTACTTCCTTGAGGCTGTCCATTCATTAACAAGACAAAAATATTAATTTTCCAGTAGCATTTTCTACTAAACAATATTTGTTTTTCAAAGCTATTTGGATGTTTAGGTAACACTGTGCTGTGGAAGCATCCATTTCCAACTCCTTCTCAATAATATATGCCAACTCCCCACTTGTTCTCCCTTGTAATTTGCAGATATGGATGCCTCTCTGCCCTTTTGATTGCTAGGCTTTTCCTGTGCCCTGCGGTGAAGGTTGTTCAGCAATCTGGTGAGACTTAGACCAAATACTGCCGCAGGTTCCTAGCAGGCCAGTGTTCCTACCTGGACTTATCTGAATCCTGAGGCTGGGTTTTCCTTCACTCTGAGAATGGGTTTGCAGCCCAACAATATGTAAATCCATCTTATCTGAACGTCACACATTTGTCAGCCTCAGAAAATGGAGAGCAGAGAGAAAATCAAAGGTAAGCTTTGCTAGATAGGAACGATAACATTTTACCTATGAGAGAAATACAAGTCTTAAATTCTCAGATTGGTTGCGTGTCTTGTCTGTGCCCTTTTACTGTCTCCTACCTATTTCTGTACCACCCTGAGTTCTGTGAAGCTTTTACTGCACTCTAATCATCTCCCATTGTCCTTCTCCTTCTTCCTCAGGCTTTCAGTAGACTTTTTAAAAGCATACGGCAGACACCCTGATTAACATTTAGAGATGGGCCAAAGCCATCTCTATATGGCTTTGCACTTTTGCAGAGACACAGCACATGCACATCTTGGCCTTTGTGATTATGCATATAGCCCTAGAACTGAGAGCAGTCACTGGGGGGTTCTGAACACCTAAATGGTGTCTGTATGTGTGTGTATTAGATGTGTGTTCTTGGAAAATTTGAGAGCCTTAGATAACTGTCATTTTTGAAAAAGCAGCAGAGAATCCTGTGGCACCTTATAGACTAACAGACGTTTTGGATCCTGAGCCGGTGATGGTGTGGCTGATCTGGTTACGTCCTGTGATGGTGTCGCCGGTGTAGATATGTGGGCAGAGTTGGCAGCAGGGTTTGTTGCATGGATTGGTTCCTGAGCTAGAGCTGCTATGGTGCGGTGTGCAGTTGCTGGTGAGAATACGTTTCAGGTTGGCAGGTTGTCTGTGGGCAAGGATTGGCCTGCCACCCAAGGCCTGTGAAAGTGTTGGATCATTGTCCAGGATGGGTTGTAGATCCCTGATGATGCGCTCCTGGACAATGATCCAACACTTTCACAGGCCTTGAGGTGGCCTTGGGTGGGCAGGCCAATCCTTGCCACAGACAACCTTCGCCAACCTGAAACGCTATTTCTCACCAGCAACTGACACGCACCGCTGCCAACTCTGCCCACAATATCTACACAGGCGGCCATCAGGACCTAACCGATCAGCACACCATCACCGGTTATTCACTCTGCACGTTCCACCAATGTTATACGCCATCATATGCCAGCAATGCCATCTGTATGTACATTGGCCACTGGCCAGTCTCTCCGGAAGGATAACTGGACACAAATCGGGTACTAGGTCGGCAATATACAAACCTGTAGGGAAGCACTTCAGCCTCCCTGGCCAACCTATCGCAGACCTTAAGGTAGGCATCCTGAACGAGCAAAAATTCACGACCAGACTATCAAAAGAGAAACTGCTGAGCTTCAAATTCATTGCAAAATTTGACACCATCAGCTCAGGGTTGAACAAAGACTGTGAATGGCTTGCCAGCTACAGAACCAGTTTCTCCTCCCTTGGTTTTCACACCTCAACTGCTAGAACAGGGCCTCATCCTCCCTGATTGAACTAACCTCGTTATCTCTAGCTTGCTTGCTAGCATATATATGCCTGCCCCTGGAAATTTCCACTACATTTATCTGACGAAGTGGGTATTCACCCATGAAAGCTCATGATCCAAAACGTCTGTTAGTCTATAAGGTGCCACAGGATTCTCTGCTGCTTTTATAGGCACAGCCACTCTACCTACATTTGGATTTCACTACATGATGGTGAAGGCCAGGTGTGTCTTCACAGAAGTCAGGCAGCACTTCCTCCTCAGGACTGGATATGGGCCTACCCAAGTTCTCTCCTGGACCCTAGGCCTCTACTAACTGCTGACATCAAACTTTGAATAGGGTGCACAGCTGGGGAGAAAATGGCATGTAAAAAGAACATTTGTCCATTGGACTTCACTTCAACAGATGGGGGAAATGAGGCAAAATTCTCTGCTAAAGATATTCATTGAACATATTATTGTTTTATTATTGCATTTTTTCCTAAATTAAATGCTGTATTCCTTTCCCCTTTAAAGTTTTCCTTGTTTTATTCACACACTCAGAGTTTTTGAGACTACTGTGGGAAGTATTCCCAGGTAAGGGTCCCCAGAGAAGATATTTAGTTTTTCCATGTTTCAGGGCGCAGGCTTGAGATGATGGTATTTAAATTCAAGAGACCCTTTTTGCTGCCAGTGACACTTGGCAAGAGGATTACATAGCTATTTATCAGAGAAGCAGTAAACTAAAGAAGAGAGATATTACAGTAGCACCCAATGTCAACTTGGGAACTAGTCAAATATAGAAAGAGTTAGTTGTTTCAGATACTACAATATGTTTGAAACCCTACTCTTTTTGTGGGCTTTTACAGCCATTTATATATGCTTCCCTTCTTTATTACTGTGAGTAAGACCTGCACAAACGGGAAGTTGACCGACTAAGGCCTTGTCTATAATTGTCTTTCTCTCACTCTTCCATCCTTGTGCTTTCATCAGTGTGCAGCCTGGCCACTGGGATCTTAACCAACATGTCACCTAACCCTGCTCAGAGTAAGTCTAGGTAACATGATGATTAAAATGCTAATAGCTGGCTGCACTTGTGCTCCAAACCATTACTACCACCTGTGGTACTGCGATACTGGTAAATTCAAAATAAGTGGTACCCGCAGTCCAACAGACTCTACAGCAGATTGGCTAAACAGGAAGTGCTATCAAAGTAAAGGAACTGGGGGGGAGAGAAGATTTTTTTTCTCTCTAATTTTTTGGTTATAATAATCTTAGGAGTTAAAGGATAGGTAACAGTCCTAGACAGTATACCTTCAATGGCTTCCCCAAGTTTACACAACAAAGCGGTAACAGAGCTAGGACTAAAATGCAACAGTCAGCATGGTTTAACTCCTATTATCATCATTTTTTTAAGGGCAATCAAAACATCAAAAAGCAGCAGTTAAGAAGAGTGATGGTACTTTTTTTTGACTGTCTGATAAAATATATATTTAAGAAATGTTGGGTAATGCAGTGAACTCTTTCAACATTTAATTCAGCCCTGGAATTACTGGGTGCATTGATTTGACTGGAATTTCACCCGTTTGCCTCATGGCTGTTTTGACTGTACATAAATGGTGTGGTGAGGGCAAAGGGGGATTAAATGGCAAATGGCTAAGTCTTGTACAATGTATTTTATTATCTCTTACACGGTCGTGTTTTTTATAAGCAACTTGTATTTGTTCTCACCTGGTAATTGAGAACATTGTTTGTTTTTACTTTGGCATTACATTGCAATATGAGAACATGAGCATGTAATGAAGTTGCTATGCCCTGTGCCTTAAGGGTGACACATGCAATGGGTAGAAATAGCAGCTGCGCTGCCCTGAATGCTCTTTTGCTGTTCATATTTCAGGACCCTGTGAAGTTCTTATTGAGAGGCAAGACTGAAGAATGTATATAGTTTATACTGAGAATATTTTGTGGTACTATTCAATAAGCCCCCTTGGTGGTTCTTTCTGGCTTGACAGTAAGGGTAGAACTGTCAAGTTGTGCAAGTTGTATTAAGACTTGAAACTCTAGTAAAAGTCAGAACATTATATGTTATTTCTTGCAAGAGTAGTTTTAAGGCAATCTCCCAACAGTTTTTTTTTTTTCCCTTACCACTTCACTTTTTCGAGATTAAATCACATTAACTCAAGGATATTTGGAAGATTTTTCTTTCTATTTAATATTGCAGTGCTGAAAGTAGGAATAAAACTCTATGAAAAGATTCAGATTGGGTACTACTGCTCTTGAATTAATGTGTAGCTTTTCTATATAGCATTCCCTACCAATCAGTAGATAAGCTTTTTTTGTGGCATGAAGGTGACTCATTCTCAGATGGTGTTGCTTCCTTTGGTAATAGACTGACTCTAAATTTTCTCACTGTGAATGCAAAACTTACACATAACTTGAACATTTCAATTTATAGGAAGAAGTATCTTGCTTATATAATAGACAGCAGTTTCAAATGGAATATTTTATAACTATCAAACAGCTGGCCTTGCTGATGAAAGAAAAACCTGTCCAGAACTTAGGAATTATCAATACAGGTTGCTGGAGATTATTGTACAACCTGTCACCAACTTCCATGTTAGAGAGGGAATAAATGCTTGATCCCCTGCGATTAGCTGTCAAGCCTCTCTTTCACATAGTTTAAACTCTCTGCACTTAGGCCTTGACCAGAAAGCATGTTCCAGTTGTCAGTCCAGTCTGTTTAGTGTGTTGAGTACTGGCTTTCGCCTTTTTCATTTGACAGAACATCCAAGAAAGGAGAGTTTTCCAGAGGTCTTGTTCCTGATTTCAATTGGCTTCCCAATGCTCAGTTTCTTACTCATATATCAAAAATGGAGCATAGTTATGTGATTTAAATGCCAGCCTTTGCTCATCACAGCCTACAGTCTCTGAGCTCAGGTCCTTGGCATGCTTGTGTGAGCCATGGCCCCAGGTAGGCAATAGTAATAACTAAGGCTAAGATTTAGTCAGAGACAGCCTCAGCATCTGCTTCAAGTATGTGGACCTGTGGTGCGTGTCAACAGGGGGAACCCAGTCGGTAGAAGAGAGACAGGGAGTGCTGGAGTGTGCCATGTGAAAAATTTCCACAGGTGCCTTTATATCTGTATTGTCTCTCCTATACACTCCATATCCCATAACCCCTCCCAATCATGCTGCTTTCTTAAACTACGTACAAGCAGTAACTACATTGCTGCACACTATGCTGAGCCTCCCCTCTGTATATGTGTTGAGAAAACAATGTATGCTAAGCAACACGAGGGTTCTGGCTTTCTGCACTTCTTCCAGCATTGTCCAGGGGACAAGATAAGTGTTACCAAACTGAGGACTAGATTGGAAACTCATAAAGCTCCTGTCAGTTTGATTCTCTGTGGTTGTGTCAAAGGAACAAAAAACCAGGTGGTGAATATACAATAACGTTACTTATCAAATAATCCGTTTGTCATAACTTTCCCAGGTCAACCCTCTATATCATTTCTTATCATTCAGAAGTGCCTTATTAAATTGGACTTACTTGCTACTCTTCTGTGGTTGATCAGGATAGCAGACTAAATGGTGCAAAGCCAGTTGCAGAGGGGAGAATGTTTTGCATCAAAAGGCATTGCTGGCACATTCCCAGTGGTATAACCCTGATTCTGTAGTTCATCCCAGCAAGGAGAGAAAGACAAGAGCTTTGTAGAGTGATTTAATCATTTAATTAATCCTTGTAGAATAACCTTCGCATCTGACTGCTAGTTGTAGCTACAGCTGTAAACCTCAGCAGTTATTAATCTTGCTTTCCAGCCGCTTGGATCAGAACAAGTAGGAAAGTTGTTTTCCAAAGTCTTCCATTTCCATTTGTTATAGATCATAATTATAAGGAATTAGAAGATTTTTAAATGATGAAACACCAATTTACTGAAGTTGAGAAAGCAACTTTTTCCTGTCCTTTACCAAAATGTACATTAATGAATGATTTTATCTGGTTTTATCATTTTTCCTCATTTAATATGATTCAATTTTATTTCTTTTAGCACAGTACGCACTTTGGGACTCACAATTAACTAATGTAGGTTACCAAAAATGGACAAAAGTTGTAATGTATGGGGGCGGGGGTGGGAAACAATTAGGCTCACAGTTACCATGTTGCTGTATTAGTTATATTGATGTTTCTCGAGCAGCAATCTCCATTTTAGACTTTCATTTCTTTTCTTGCAAGTTGGACATCAGAGAGGTGGTTTGTGGGATTGATCCAGTGCTTTTAGCTACTGTGTGCCAGACCACAACTAGAGAGTTGGATTTGGCCTCTTACTTGCCAACACCAACAATATGTATTTGTGTTGGGGGGGGCACTTTAGAGATGGCATCCTCTCCATTGATGTCTTGTCCTGTAGTGACATCTAGTTGCTGCACGAAGAGTGACTCGTTCTAGCTTTTGGAGAGGGCTCTTGTTGAGGTCTGCTGCAGTTTGGAAGGGGGCAAGGGTGGGTGTCCTCAGACTCCTGTCTAATTAGATCAGACTGGGCCATTCCGTGGACTTCACTAGTCAGTGCAAACTGTTTTGTTTTCAATATAAATCTAATTCCATCTCCACCTCTCTTTTTTTCCCCACCCTCATTTTTATGTTTTCGAGACTTTAGAAAAGAGAGATGCCAGATATAGTTAGACAGAGTGAGCGTATGTTGTGGTGTATAAATATGTATCAACACATGCACAGAATTATCGCCACTAGCTGCTTTTCCCTTATGGAGCTTCTGAGAAAAGAAAGCAAGCCTCTGTGGCCTCATGTGTTCAGAATGATTAATAGGTCATACTGCATTAATTAATTAATTTTAAAATGAAAGAAAATCAAAACCCTCAAAGCAACCAAAAGTCACACTTTCATTCACCCTTGTTATTAGTTTACTCTGCCCCATTTCCCAGGCAGTCTGGACTGAGACCTACGTGGTTGTGTGAGTTACTATTGAGTTCAAAGTAGCTACTTTGTTGACCCACATAGTTCCTCTGCTACCTAGATCTAAAATTCAGTGATTCTCAAACTTTTCTTTTCATGGACCACTTGAAAATTGCGGAGGGTCTTGGCGGACCACTTAATGATCTTTCCAGATATTGTTTGTATAGTTAGCTAACTATTGTAAAGCACTTTGGATAAAAATGCTATATTAAAAAAAAAACCTTAATAACTAATGTTTTTTTGTTCTACAAATAAAAGCACACAATTCATATTTTAATATCAGTAGTCTTACCTTTCTGATGCGATGGATGTGCCCTCTTTCCACCGCCGCAGCAGCCCCCAAGCTGTAGCTGGGAAGAAGGGAGGTCTCTCCCTCTCTCCCCTACTGCAGCAGCCCCCGAGCTGGGACTGGGAAGGAGCCGTCTCTCCCCAGCAGCTACAGTCCCGGAGCTGGGGAAAGTCACCTCTTTCGCTGGCCGCCGCAGCCCTGCCCATCCCAAATTCACCTCACCCCTTCTTCTCACCTCATTGTCCCCCTATTCCCCTCTACCCCCTATTCACCCCAAGGCCACCACCTCACCTTACATGTGCATCTTCTCTGGTTTGCTAACTGTGTGCACTTTGAGGGGAATCTGTTTTATTTTTCAATATCATTTGATGCAGGATAAAAAGGATAGATAGGCTTGTGGTTTATATCTTTGTGAGAGCATGTCTACACTTGAAAAATATAGTTGGTCAGAACTCAGAAGATTATACTTCAGTGAGCCTGAAAACTTGTCTGGCATGCTGATCTTAAAGTATCATAAAACCTTTCTTAAAACCATTACAGATGGGTATACAGCTGCAGATAAGTGTGAAAAAATGATGTAGGCTATTTAAGAAGAGGCAAACAGATGGGCAAAACAGAGGTAGGTTAAAACTCCATTCTTAAAATCCATTTTTGAGGAGTTGAGATGAGTTGCTTATACCATCCCCTTTTTCAGATTAATAAAGATGGTTATGGGTAACATGGTTCAGGCAAATAAGACTTTGCTCTTTCACCTGTCTCCAAAACTTTATTCAGGTGTGGATCAGCTCACATCAGAGTATAATAAGGCATGGAATTGTCTAAGGCAGTGAGGCATATACCCTATGGTTAGCATCTGTTAAAGCTAGAAAGGAGTACTGAGTAGAGGAGGGGTTGCAATGATCAGATTGGGACAATAATGAAACAAGAGCTAACCAGAGGAATCATTGACAGATTGTAGGCAGGGTTTGTTTGTTAAAGGGTTTTGTGGGAAAGAAGCCCAGCGTTGTTGGGGTCAAAACTAGGGAGCTGTTAGAACATCTTTGAATAAAGGAAGAGACGAAGTGTGTGCATGTTCAGATAACACACCACACTCTTTCCTGCCATCACAAAATCCTGTTTCTCAAGGTGTTTTACAGCACTTCAACCATTCAGGGTTATACAGCCAAGTAATGATTGATGTATATGCTGTGAAGAAGTGAAGACATGGTAGAACAGATGCAAAGCCTACATGGCAGAAAATGTGGAGGTTATGCTCTCTAAATAAATACATTCTGTGGCAATTGTAGCTTGGATTTCACATTTGGCTTTCATGACTGCTGATCACTTCACGGCAAAGTAGTATGCAGTCGGCAAGCTTTGACTTCTATTTCCCAAATTGAAATTAGCAAAATATATATTCTAAAATGCAGTTTGTCCTTCACAGATCAAAGCCTCAACTCACAAGTTGTATAGTGTTAGCTTCAGCAAGGAAAGCTCAGTGACCTGTGGTGCTAATTTGTAGGCAGAAAGTTTGTAAAATGTCAGTACAGCACGCTCTAGATCAAGCTGCATTGACCTCCTGCCAACCTGCCTCATGGTGGTATGTTCTGATGCCACTTGTCATTATTTATTTGCCTGCTGTGACAAGAATTATTACCCTGATAAACAAAAATACAAAAAATGTGTTCTCATTAAGTTATGTCCACCATGAAGCATATTTTATTTTGTGTGTGCATGCGTGGTTTTTTCCCAAGGGGAAAAAAATAACTCCTTCCAAATGTTCATTGACCTAAGGCCCGATGTATAAATAGGGGAGGGAAAGTTCTTCTCCACTGAAAAAAAATCTGTGTAATCATTATTATTATTTCAGTGGACTTCTTTATTCCTCATTGTGGCAAGTGGCCAAGTTTCATTCTGTGCCACCATTTTGTCTTCTGATTAATTGCTTTTAGTCTTAGTGAAGTAAATATTATTAGTTCTTCCTGATACCTTAACTACGTTTACGGCACAATGAAGCAGCTGGTATAGAAAGTTTATCACCATAACTACCTTTTGTATAGTATCTGTTCACTGCTGTTTTATTCTGGAACTAAGTTTTAAGGGGCTTCTGAATATTTTTTAGCAGTTTTCGATGCTTTTTGTGGGACAATGCCTCCTGTCCTAAAGGACATATTTAACAGGGTTGTCAAGGCTGCTTTCTCCTCTCCTCCTTTTGGACCTATGTAGAGATGGAGCATTTTCAGGTTCAGAGCACTCAATTAAAATCTTGTCTTTCAAGACACATGCCTGAGATAACACTGGGGTTGCTCAGTGTCTTCTTCTCTAATGTAAAATACAAGAAACCGTGGATCAAAAGGTAGATGCTGGCACAGGTAGATGAGCTGTTTGGATCGAAATGCCTCCTCCCCCCAGGACATGGCAATAGAGGACTGAGGCACGTTGAGAATTAAAGTTACTCTTTATTAGAGTTAGACTAAATATTTTTGAAATTTAAAGGGACAGTGGAACAATTTTCATTATATTTTCACCCCACTGTTTTGATAAAATATAGAGCTGGCGAAAAAAGAAATTAAACATAGACATTTCTATTTTCAACATTGGAAAAAATAGGGAGAGAAAAATAAAATTGTAGTTCTCCCTCCCCTCCTCTTCTTTTCTGAACAGCTCTACTCCATACCTTGCAGCACTGTCCCATATTGAATAGATAGATAGATATAGTAAAGGCAGTATAGCACCCAAAGGCTGTACTTTTACTGAAAGGAGGGATATTTCTAATTGTTTGAAGATACTCCAATCTGTGTTTCCTGGAAGCTATATATGTTTGAATCCTCATTCATCAATCGCATAACTTGGTTTTTCCAAGCTATTTATAATGAAGAAATAATGACCAGTCTCTGATTTGCTGCAATGAGCAGTGAGTAAAATCGCTATATATTTTTACACCATCATCAGAGTGGTAAGGATGGACAAGTGGATTGTGTTCCTAGGCTGGAAGATCTTCAGTGTGATTTTTGCAAGGATGATTTATCCTTGGATGTGCGCTTGTGATGATGGTTATCTGACATGGTACTGATAGGAGCTGTCAAAGAAACATCTACCTTAGGGTTCCCAACATTGCAAGAACTACTGCACAGCAGTGGGAAACTTTCATAAAAATTTCCACAACTCTTGGGTGAACCGGAGGGGATTGTGGATTTATAAATTCCAAAGTGACTGACAACCTTTTTTTTCTTTAATATGTTCTTAGAAATATTTTCAGATTATTCTTTAAATAAATCTTAACTGTTTGCATTTATCTTGGATTTTTATAACCTGGAAAACAGGGAGAGCTATTTCCAGCTGTTTTCAGTTTTAGAGTATGTTTGCTTTGCAGTCGGGGTGTGATTGCAGCACAAGTGGACATACCTGTGTCATATTTTATCTAGGTAGCATACTAAAAACAGCAGTGAAGACATGGCAACACAGGCAGAACATTTTGGGGAACCTGCGTGTCTGTCTGTATTGGTAGCACATGCTGAAGCCCATGCTGCTGTGTCTTTACTGCTACTGTTATCACACTAGCTAAATTAAAGCTAGTAGAGATATGCCTACCTGTGCTATAAGGAAATCTCCACCTTCAGTGTAGACATACTGATAGAGTCAGAAATTGCAGACATCCAGTGGACTATTTCAGCAGTTGAATTCAACTTTCTTTTTGATCTTAGTTTATTCATAATTAAATGGGAGTTTTCAAGACCATGTGTAAATACATATTTGTGTTTAAAAATATCACTGCTCCCTCAGTACCAAGGTATTGTGTCGGAAGCCACTGTCCTATGTCAAAATGCTGTTGAAATCAATGGTTCCTCTTTCTAATTCTATATTTTAATTAGACATTGACATCTGGTATAGACTGTGAATGCTTATTTGCACACCTGCATATTATTTGATATGAAAAGACCTAAGATATCTGGAGAATACAACCACAGATGGAATTGGGTCATTTAATTTAATGTAGTAATTGTGTAGAATTTGTTGAATGTATAGTTGTTGTTATACAATTTGTACACCACGTAGACTCCAGGTACTTCAAGCTGTTCATTTTATAAATCACACTTTACTCCTTCTGTTGATTTTCATAATTGACAGAGTAGTGAGAGGATAAACTTGGCAATGTTATTAGAGAGTCCTTGAAGGGGGGAAGTTGCATTTGGAACTCAATTGAATTTATAACAACAATTAGGATTTACAGAGGACTTATATAGTTATCTGCTCTGTTAAGCAAATGTACTGTGCAGCACTTAAGTCTTGCCTCATGTACATGTATGAGGAGTCTTCTTTCAGCAGGCTGAAGAGGGGGAAGTTATTTGGGTATACATAAGCATTATAGTGCCCTTGTTTGCTTTGCAGTTTAAATAGTGGTCTACGCTTCCTGTCTGTGAATTTAGTGTTAGCTCCAACTCAGAGGTGGTTACATTTCAGTGGTAGATGAAGTGATTGTGGTAAAACTTGTAAAATGCTCTGGAATCTTTGGGGATGAAATTAAGGATGATACCATCAAACTTCTTAGGTCCTAAAGTGTGTTTCCCAGGAAGTCTTTCCACTGTTAGCCTTGTAAACCATCATCTATAATATTGTTAAAATCCCAACTTCTAGGATGACCATCACTACATGCTGCCCTCAATTCTCAGCAAAACTTCCACTTATCTTTGGGAATTAATGGCCTGGATCAAGGCCAGCATCTGGCCTTCAAGGCCCAATTCTGTCTTCAGTTACATGGGGACAATTTCTATTGAAGATTATAGGAATTTCACATGAGGCAGAGTTGAGCCAATACTTTGCTGCTCTTTGGGTTTCACTATTCTCTTTTCTTTTAGAAAATGAATTGGCTGCATTTTGGATTTACCAACCTTGAAACTATTTTGTGGGACTATAATAGTTAAAATACCATTAATTTGAAATGGAAAGGAAGGAATACAATAATAAGACACACAGAAGATTTTCCCTTTAGCATGGGTTTGCATTGTTCACTCAAGCTTATTGTTAACAATTATTTATATTGCACCAAATGCTGGTGAACTGGAGGAGTTGGGTATGAACTTCTTGTTAACAGAGCCAGCCTTTGCACCTTCTATAGGGGAATCTAGGCTCTTACTGAAAAAACATGCCATACCTCTGTTTGCTAAGACTGAAAGGAATATGCTCCTGGTGTCCACAACATGACGCTGTGGAGACCTGAAGTTCTCTGCCCCACATGTGCGCACACACCTTCTTGTCTTTTATTTAAATGAGTCAGTTAAAAAGTAAGTGTATTCCAAAGAGTCACTTCACTATCCCTTTGGTTAGCCATGTGTATAGACAGAGGAGTAATATTCATGGATAGACGGTACCTACGTTTGGGGAGAAGGTAGCAAAAATATGTTTTGCAGTCTACCCCATATGCTAAGTCTTGCTCTGCTTGTTAAAATGTTCAGCTTCCTGAGACCACTAGCTATTGCTGCATCACTTATTGCAAGGGGAGTTCCCTTCTTTCATCTCCCACTATGAAGAATGCACCACATAGTCCTGGAATCCTCAGCACCAGCCACTAAATCAGTGCATGAAGAAGAGACCAGTCCAAGCTGAGGCTGTTGTGTGTGGAAATTCTATTGTTTCTACAAAACTCTCTCCGCACTGGTACCTGTATGGGCAATGCAAAGTTTGAAGCACTGGCCCTGGGAGGGAACCTGGAGCAGTGTTCCTTCAGTATCTTAATTAGATCTTGACAATTGGTGAGGACAGGCATTTGATATAAAGAGACATAGCATGCCTGGTTAGTACAACAGTAGATGGAACTTGGAGTCACTTAATTTCCCTATCTATGGAGAGCAGTTGGAAGCGGAGGGGGTTAGTGCAGAGGTCTCTCTCCACCATCTAGAAGAAAAATCAAAAACCAAAGGGGACTTATTTTTCAAATGACATCCCTTTAGCCCACCATGAGAGAGGACCCACTCCACCTAACCAACTACCTCCAACCACAGATCACATAATCTCTCTCCTCCTGCTGCTGAAATACACAACTCTCTGATAGGAGGGGCCACCTAGAGGAAACTCACTAAAGTATTATGGATGGACAAGCACTGTGTATCAAAAGGTAATGGGGTCTGGGATAGGCACTGAAGGATTGATGGATGTAGGAGTGGGGAGACTGTGGAATTGATTTTGGGGAAAGAAGGGAGGTAGAGGGAGATTTGACTGATGGGTTTATTTTGCCTCAGAAATGTCATATATATTGTTTTGGGGAAGCCTCTTGTTAAAATGTTGGCAGTGCATCTGTATCTGAAATGCCTCGTAATGACTCTGTGATAGTTCTGCATCTATTTTAAAGAATTTTTTTTGTCTTTTGCATCTGGTTAAAAGCAATATGCCACTTTAGGATGTATGACACTGTAATGGGAACATGCTTTAAACACAACGTCTAACAGTTCACTCAGCTACACTATCATTGCAGGATATCCTGGTTTTTTTGTTTTTTTTTTTTTTTTTAAGTAAATGGCAAGTGTTTATACTAAATCATTAGTACACAGCTAATAGGTGGGAGCTACTTCAGCAAGGCATTGTAAGGTACCAAGGTTGCAGGGCAGTGGTAACACAGCCTTACACCAGTCTGGATTGTGCCCTGGTATGTCACACCCTCCCTTTGTGTTCATTATAGAACTTTAAAAAGGGGTCCCCCACCCTCCACATGCCATGTCATCATTCTCCAGTTTCTTGCTTTCTGTTATTCATTGAGCTATTTGAGCATCTTTTACTATGTCAAGACATCATCTGGATCTGTCTGTCTAAAAATATCCTCAAGAGATTTATGCAAGAATTCAGAGTGAAATGTATTTGAAACTATTGGTGTAAACTTTTGCTTTTTTTTATTTCTCTTCTGTTCTTAAATTCTTGTAAAACAAAGCCTGTAAGACAAAGCCTGTCTTGCACATCTGGTTAATGGTCACATAACACACATTAGGTTAGGTTGATTAAATAATTAGTTAACCAAGGGGAAAAGTCAGTCTTGTAGGCTAGATACAAAGTACTGTGCCACGAGCAAAGGAACAGCTCTGCTATCTCAGCCCTGTGCAATCTCTGGTTAACCATCTATTGTAATAAGTGGACATTAATTAATGATAAACTGCACAGATACTCAATAGTCTTATTTCAGTCAAGGCAGAAAGAATTCAGATTTATTTGCTACCTACGATATAGAACAGCAAACCTCTAGCACCCTAAATCTCAAACACCCTTAAGAAGGTGTAATATGTACTGTAAATGTGGGTACAATTGGTTTTTTTACCCCCTGTATATCATGCAGGGCACCATACATGCCCCTGTGTATCATGCAGGGCACTCCTTGGGTCACACAAGGAGCCATGTGACAGTATCTTTAGTGTGGATTCACTGCATGTCCATCTAATTACACTTTTCCTCATTTATAAGTACAAAAATACAAATAATTAGTCACTTCTGCGCAGAGTGGAAGTCTGTTATGACTCATTAATGATTTTAAAGGTACTTAGTAATAGATACTGAAGTTTTTTTAGGAAGGTACATTTGAGGGGTCTAAAGGAAATTAAATTCTATTTAATCAAATAGTAACTGTGTTTTTTGTTTTTGTTTTTTGCCATATGCCTGCTGCTTCTCACATTGGATCTTTATTTTGGAATTCTGCACTCACTAAGTGGGTAGACCGCTCATTGATCGTAGTAATGGGAAATCTGTGCATGCAGACTGAGCACAAAGTAATGAATCCTGCATAGATCTGAGAGGACAACTTTGCCCTTCAGTAGCAGAGCTGAAATGCTATTTTTTGATAGTCCCATGAAATAATATTAAGACACGTTAATGTATTGCCTCTCCAGGGATCTGAGTTGGTAACTTAACTTCATTGATATAAGCAAGGATTAAACTAGTTTAAATGCTTTTAAATTAAACACTGCAATCTGAGGTGTGACTGCAGTGCAGGTATCCATATCTGCTCTTGTATGGCTAAAAACAGCAGTCAGGATGTGGCAATACTGGCTTCAGTGTGGACTAAGAACATGAGTTTGTACCTAGAGCCCCAGCATGCTTATACAGCCCATGTTGAAGCCTGTGCCACTACATCTGTATTACTACTTTCAGCCATGCTATCTCTGGTAAAGCTAGCATGGGTATGTCTACTGCAATCACATCTCAGATTGCAGTGTAGATGTACCCTTTGGGGCTTGCACTAGTTTAACTAAATACTTTTTTTAACTGATGTCTACACTAGTAAATTATACTGATTTAACAAGGCCTTCTGACACACACAGCAGGCAGATGTAAACAATTATTAAGCCCAGTTCAGAATTTGCTTTGAATTACACCCCATGTATCTTCAATAGGGAGATGTAAATCCAAAAAGAATTGGCCTGCTAATACACTAGAAATATTGTAAGAAGTAATTAATAATCATTGTAATTCCGAAACAATGCTCAGCTTGATGATGTAGCTGAGGTGGGTGTTCCTGTGTTTGGAGAATATGAAGAGAAGTGGTAGATGAAAAAGGAAAAGAGAAATCATTTACCAAGCCAATAACATTGTACAGATCAGTACCTGATTAGATTTTTATCTGTTACTCTAGAGATTTTAATGACATTTTAAATGAAGGATGGCTTTTTATTAATTATTATTATTTGTAGTTCTGTTCTGCCTAGTGGTGCCAATTGTGCTAGGTGCTGTACATACCCAGAGTAAGAGACAGTTCTGCCTCTAAGAGCTACTTATCTAGACAGACAACCCAGAGAAAACAGTGTCACAGAGAGGTGGAGTGACTTGCCCACAGTCATGCAGCTGAGCAGTGGTAGAACTGGGAATAGAGCCCAGGTCTGCTGATTCCCAGCCCAGTGTCTTATCCACAGGATTATAATGGCATTTAGACTTTAGGTCACAGTCCTCAAAGCAAAACCCATCACAAACCCTACCAAATACAAAATTTAGAAGGATGTGAACATTTCTCCAGGGATACCCAGGAGTAAGGAAGATCACTTTGGGGGAGCAAAAAAGAAAAAAAGTGAATGTGCTATTGTGCAACTTTGAGGATGGACAGTAGAAAACAACTTCCCTTCCTTAAAAAAGTCCCCCTTAATTAAAACATACACTGTTTCTCCTTTACATCAAACTTAGATCATTTGAGGGAATGGGGTGGGGATGGGAGAGATGGAACGGAAGTCTATACTTAAACTAATTATAACATTCATGGCTAATCAAAGAACAAGTGAGTAAATTTCTTTTTAGCATTTTGCATCGTTTCTTTCAAATGGCCTTTGTTTTTGAAGCTCCCTGATTTCCAACAATCAATTCTTCTTGGAAACTTTATTAGTATGTGTGTGGTATTTGATTTCCAATGCTAAAGCTTTTTTTTATTATTTTAAAGTATCTTCTCACTGTTTGTGCTTTGTGTGTGTCATTGTTCCTCCTTCAAGGGAAAGACTGCACTTCCCAGTCTAAACACAGAGCTGGGCATAATGTCCATTTCATCAACCCTAACACCTTTGCTGACCTCTGGTTTCCTTCAATGCCTTTAAGGCTGCACTTATCTCAGCCCCCAGGAGTAATGGTGTAAAGGGTCATCAGTGATTTGGCTAGCTGGATAAATGGGGGGGAAATTAAGAGGAGTTTTATTCAGTCCTGTACACTAAAATGAGAATGTGCTAAGCATCTGGATACCAGTAACGGAAAGATCATTTATGTAATTGGCCAGCCTATCATACTTCACGTAGCAGTAAATTTGAATTTTACATGGAATGCACTTAATAGGAACTTAGCTTGCCCAACTCAACAAGAGTAATTTTAAGCACCTGATCGTATCTACAGTAGTGCTGTGGAGAAAAGATGCTTGGGGGTAGATGGAACAGCAGGTTAACAGATTAGCCTTTTCACTCTGAAGGCCTGAGTTAAAAATCTCAGTTTGGGGGATGTCTGAAAAATGTTTTGGTGGTTTTACCTTATGTGTCTTCATGCACCTCTCCAAACTACCATACCATGCCAATCTCTCTTCACATGAGCACTCTGACTGGCATTCCTCAGCTGTTCGGACTGAAGTTGTTGGGAGAATTGGTAGTGGGTGGGGGTTGCACAGTTTCTGCGTGACTGAAGCCAGGCTTTTATAGTGTTCTCTGTTTGTTTAATGTCTGCATAACTTGTTCTTCCATTTAATTGGATTAAGACTTCAGGAACTAAATCATTTACATTAAAAATAATACATCCTCCACCCTTTTAAAATAAATTTTGGTTACTGGATCACACAGTCATTGGTTATAGAGAGATGTCATTTTAAATAAAAAGGCAAGCCAGGACTCTGAACAAGACTGAGCCTGTATGATACGATGTTAACAACTGAAGGTTGTAGTGTCATCACTGCTAACACTATAAGTATTGCCCTGTGCTGTGCAAACTGCCCTATGCCTGGGTGATTTATATAGTTAAACAAGTTCAATTACATAAATCAGTCAAAATGATAGGCATGAATTAGATCGAAATAAGTGAAAGGTTCAGTAATCTCATTCCCATTCCTCTAAAACGATTTACAGATTTTTAACAAGGGAACTAAGAGCCTTAAAAGGCTGTAATGCAATTTCTCCACTAATGACAGGTGACATCAGCACTGAACGGAAACAGACTGATGAACCAGTTTCAAGCTTTAATGTTTTAGCATACTATGTAGCTCATATATAAAATGTGGGGATTCTGAATGTAAATACATTTGGATGAGGACTTCTAGATTGCTAGTACTGGTGAAGATCATGTTATATCTTATTCAAAGGATAAGTTTCCTTGCATTTGCAGTTTGACTGAAGATCTTGCTGTCATGACAACTTGTCCATTCTTAACATAGTAGAGTTTTTAGATGTGTCTCTCCACTCAGGTTTTTTGAGCATCATTTTTAATTGGAAAAACCCCCATTCTTAATGTTAAAGCTGCAAGGAGAATCAACTTCCATTGTTTTATTTATTTGTCCTCCATTTTTGTGAAACGTGAAAGTTTCTGAAAGAAATTTCGAAGTAACTGCCATGAGAGAAACAAATGACAAGATTTACCTGCCTGATATAAACTAGCACACAGGGCTCCAGATGGCGGAAAGCCATCTCTTGCCAAACTTCACAAAGCAACTGCAATTTCCCCTTTATGACAAGGGTGGGAACCATGATGGGCTTTTCACCTGAAAGCTGGGTGACACCGGCCAGGGAGAGCATGTAGCTATGGCAGGCTGGGAAATTAAAAAGCTGCTTCTGCTAGTGGTTGTGCTTGCTAGTTCTTGTTTGCTTCTTGTTGTAATTTTAGTACATGACATGTTCATTGTTTAGGTAGTACCTAAATGTCACCTAGACCAGAGCTATTAAGTTGCTGTGGAAACTGCACCTTTGACCCCTTCGTGGCCTCCTTGAGAACACCTCACTCAGGTGCTGGGCCTCTAGCCATCACTTCTTTGGGTGGAAACATGTACATCTCTCTGTAGACCAGCCATTCAAGCTTCAGTTTCCTCCTGAAACTCACTGTGATCACCTTAGTAAGTCTGAGTTTAGTTAAGCACCTGCTGTCCAGTTCTTTCCAAGGGGTTATGACAAGATTAGCCAGTGATCATCCAGCCTTCATAAAGCAAAAGTATGATAGAGAAAATGCCTCTTGAAAACAATAAGCAACTTGCATGGATGCCTGTTGTACCGGGTGCCACCCATCTTCCTCCTGAAAACCTTGGTAGGTTTCAAAGTCCTTCAAATCCTTTCTGCTGGGTCCGTCCCTCCTGTCATAGCCTTACAGCTGTTCTTGGATTAGGTGAGAATGACTCTTCTTCTATATCAGGCTGGTTACTTCATACAATTCTGTTTTCTGGGTTGTTTTAACTCAGTCAAACCAGTATGCAGTTTCCCTCAGTGGGTGGTACTTCTGCAGACTTGTTTGTCTGTTTCATAGAAAGGTAAAGCTGGAAGGGACCTCGACAGATCATCTTGTCCAGCCCCCTGAACTGAGTCAGAACTCAGACCATCCCAGACAGGTCTTTGTTTAACCTATTCTTAAAAACCACAAATTCTCTTGGTAACGTGTTCTAGTGCTTAACTATCCTTATAGTTAGAAAAACTGTCCTTAATATATGACTGAAATCTCCCTTGCTGCAGATTAAGCTGATGGGTTACATTGAACCATTCTTTTCCAGGATCATAAGCATGGACTTATGTTTACAAACTTCTGGTTTCTTTGTGTATTAGAACAGCTTTTGGTGCATTTCCTGAGCATCTATTGATGAGGCATTTTTTGACCTGCCTTTGTATTTTTACATTTTATTTATTTATTTATCTCCACCCCTCCCCCAATTTGTTATTTGAAAGGCAAAAAAAGTAAATTGCAAAATAACATTTGACAAAAAAGGCTGATTTTTTTCTACCAAACAATGTAATTTTATACATTTTCTGTTTTTGACAGTTAAATGTTACATTAAAGATTTTGCGACTACTGTGGGTCATGTCAATGAGCATTGTCAGGCACTTCAAAAGATCCCTGTCAAATTATCATCCATTTAAGAAAAATACTAACTTTGCTTTTACATTTCTGAAGACATCTAATAAAAATGTTCACTTCAATAAATGTCTTGACTGGGGAGAGTATATCGGGGATGATCGTTATCATCTGCTTTTGTGAGAATAATTCGCAACAATGATAGACAAGAAGCAGAGTAATGGTTGATATTGCTTTGATTAAGGATCTCTTATAGCTGCCATTCAACTTCATTCTATAGGGGTTCCCATATTAGCTCTTTTGAATTGCATAAGCTGAATTTTGGTGTAAATGTTGGCTCACTTTAAATTATTTTTTTACCTCAAATCATCAAAATCCTTGAAGTTGTTTTCATTTCTGGGCAGCCCAAAAATCAGTATTGATAATTTTAGTTGATGCTTTGAAAAAAGTACCATCCAATAAATGAGTGCTTTGATGTCTATTGCTCTCTCCTATGCTTTCTTTACCTAGAAAGAAGTTACTGTTAAAAACAAAAAAGAACAAAAAATCTATTTTGGAATCATAACCAAAGATTCTACTAGAGGAGTGATGCACAACTTTAGGGACCAAACTGATAATTTCAAAAAGATCAAAGGCTACAATCAGTTCTTCATGTGATTGTCAAACTGGATTCCACTTCTGATTCACATGCACCCCATGCACATGAGATTAGATTATTTTGGTCAGCAGTGTCTGTTGAGGTTCATGCCTGCACCCTGGATGGATGGATGGATGGATACACATACGATGGCTTAAAGATCAAAGTAGACCCAATTGTCCCTCAGTTCCTTCTTGGAAGCAAGGCAGAAACCCTGCACTTTCCATTTTCTCTAGATATGGTGCACTTTTTTCCTTTGCCTTGTATATAATATTTAGATGGTACCGTTTCTTTTTCTGTAGCTTTGGCATTTTTCAAAAAACAAAAGATTCCAAAATAGGAACTTCCCTGGTGCTGGGATTTAGCCTTTATGGCAATGGCTGAGTCCAGCAAAGCAGTTAAGACTTCCTGTACCCAGTCATCAGAAAGGGGTATAGGGAACTCCGTTCCCATACTGAGTACAAATATAGGTCACCCTACCCACAGCCTGATAAAATGAGGGAAAAATCTCAAGTTGCTTAGCCAAAATGCAGTTTGCAGCCCAAATCTGATCCCTTGGATACCTTGACACAGTCCCGTTACAGAATACACTATGCCATCTGAGACAACAGTTGCAATTCAGCCAGTATCAACCTCTCAGTACAGATATCAACTCAGGGCTTCCTGACTCCAATCTGGGGGCATACCAAGGGAGATTCAAACAGTTAAAGACCTCCCATTTTACGGCTATTGCCTGTAACATGTACTGATAAAGTCTTACATTCTCTGAAAAATTCAAGAACCACTCTCAGCTTATTGGAGTCTACTTGCTAGTACTTAGGAGAATGTTAGGTCCCAAAGTTTCACTAGACAGAGGCCCTCTACTTATTACTGTAACCCAGAGGTCATCAAAGCTGACTAAGAAGAAAATGTTCCAGTGCAAGAGGCCCTTTGTCTCTTTCTCTACTGCACACTTTGCATCTGCCTTGCAGCAGCGAGTTTAGTAACATCACCAAAAGCCAATCAAAACCACTGGAGGATTTATATCCCTCTTCCTCTTCCCACCCCCCTTTTGTCAACTGCCTTTTTTCAAGTTCAAGAGACTTGGAATCTGATTACCTCAGATCAGGGGGATTTCAATATATATATATTCCATTCAATTTTAGTCACTTCCTTTCTTCACCCACCCACTGCTCCTCAGAGACACTTCTCATGAGATCTGTTTAATGCAGGAAGTGTATTCCCTCTTGAATCTTGAAGCAGTGGAATCAGTGACCCTGGAATTCAAGGGAACGGGGTGGTTATTTCCATAACTTTCTAAACCTGAGGATAAAAGGGGCTGATGCCCAGTTCTAGGTTTGAGACTTCTGCACAGATTCAGCCACCATTTCAAATTCAGAATGGTAACTCTGACCTCCATAATCCCTTCTATAGATCCTCAAGACTGGTTCATGGCATTCAACTTGCAAGATGCGTACTTTTATATCAAACTTGACACACAGGAGATATCCGCAGTTTCCACACTGTGAGGACCTGTTATCGACTGGAAATTTCTAACTTGTGATATTCTTCCTGGTCCTCTTCTCTCTGGTGGTCACAGCCTGCTCATCCTCATCTGCTGCCAACTGTGTAGAATGTGACCTTGTCCTCTTGTTTCCAGTGGTTACAAATAGCTGAGCCTCCTCTCTGATTGCTTCCTTAATTTCTGATTCCTTAATGCCAGTTCCTTTCTTCCTTGAAGCTGGAATAACGATGCTACCCAAATCTGGTTGTCCAGGAACTCATGAGCTTCTCTGAGGCTTTAGCATCTGTACCTGCCCTTCCAGTCCAAGAAACTTGTCTTTCAACACAGTCGCCCAATTGTAATTTATACACAGTAAGTCCTTTTTGACTTCAGACAGGAAAGAAAACATTACAGGTCATAATCACTGTTCCATCTCTGGCGGTCCTGTGGTTGAGTGTAGAACTGTACCTAGAAGAAAAGAAGCCTCTCTCACTCCATCTCCAAACTCCCTCTGAAACTCTCCTGCCCTGTTTGTGGCTTATAAGCTTGCTAAGCCTCCCTTCTAAGCTCAGGTGGTTCAAAATAAATGGAAACCACCCACCAACTCTAATGGGGATTACCCTGAGGTGACAAGAGTTTCTAGCAGGCTTCGAGTCAAGGTAGGTGGGATCTATGCTTATATCCCTCAGAGGTGCCGGTGCAAAGAACATCTCAGGAGTGGAGAAGGACATGCTGAGAGAGGGGAAGGGGTCTGGTTGGTAAGCATGGTGTGCCAGCCATCCTCAGCAGATCTGTAGTTCATTAAGGACACTCAGCTGTGACAAGTTAGAGCTATCCTCCAGTTGTTCTGAACTGCTCTGGGGCTGGGGCAGGAAATTGGGGAGCTGAGCTGGCGCTAGGCTTTCCCTACCTCTCCCCCATCCTTCTCCTGACGTGTGTGGAAGGTGAGTCATCCTTTGCTAGGCATCCTTGGGCTAAGGCAGAGTCACTTTAGCAGCTACTCTACTGTCCCTGGATTTCCTATAGCCTGGCAAGGAAGCATGCAGTGGAGCACCTATAGTTACACTCCTTCCCCTGCAAAGTAATGGGCAGTCATTGAGGGTGCTACTGAGCTGCTAGTGCGCAAAAGGGTTGGCAGCTCCTCAGAGTATTCATGGCTCCTGTCAGCTATACATAGGGCTGCTGGCAAAGTGGTGCAAAGCAGCTGGGGCAGCAGTGCTTGCGACCTCTTCCCCCTGATTAAAGGGCTCTTTTAAACTCTTCAGTTTTAAATCTCAGGGTGTAGCTCAGCAAGCACATTTTCTATACATAATCAAATCCAGATTCTTTAACATAATTAATTTTAGAGCTGCAGTTTAGAGTAATAGGAGCCATACACTGGACAATCTTGCATTACAGATTTCCTTTCTTAAAATATAATGTGTCCTATGTTTTCTAGATCATTTGACTAATTGTTTCAGCCCTAGTTGGTGGTATATATACTATCCCTCCCTGTAATGGAGAAACGATCCTTCTGTCAGGTGCTGCCTCCTGATAGTCGACCTAGCAGTTGGAGCAGAGGTCAAAGGCAGAGGTCAAAGGCAGGTAGGATCGGGACTGGGCTGAGTGCAGCACTGGAACTGAAATCCGAGAACAGGCCGGGATCAGAACTGAAATCAGTGTCCATAGCCCTGCCAGAATTAATACCGTAGCCAGAGTCTAGATATAGGCCAAAGAGCAAAGCTGAGTATTCAGATTCTGAGGATCCAGGGAGAGTCAGGAGGCAGAAGCAGGGCTGGAGTGAGGTCAGAGAAGGTAAGGACAAGACTAGAACAGGGCTCAGGCAGGAATAGGATCAAGAGCAGTCTGGGAGTCTGGAGGATCTGTTACTTCAAGGCAGTAAGGCAGTTCCTGGCAAGGTAATGCTGTTGCACAGTTTGATCTGCTATTTTTGTGGGGTTGGGGAAATACCTGAGCCTGGGGGGGGGCCAACAGACCCAGGCTCTGCTAGGAGACAGGCTGCTGTTGCATGCTTTGAAGGCTGAGTCACCGCAGGCTCTGTCAGAAGGATAAGTCAGTGCAGCTAAGATGCTGCATGTTTGAGTGAAGACTCACTGCAGTTCTCTTGGAGGGATGGCTGAGCGAGCAGCACTGGTTTGGCTTTGGGTTTGCCTCACATCCTCCCTCATCCTAAATAGGCAGAAAATGCTGCTGAGCTTTTGCTGAAGATTTGAAACTGTAGTTCAACAAAGACTAAGCTCAAAGAGAGGCATCCCTCCCCCCCTTCTGCGCTATCTGGTTTGTGCTTCCGAGATTCTTAGATTTCCTCTTCTAATGCCTCAGACTACTGAACCCCCAGAAGACCCAGGTCATGGTACCAATGACCAAGTGCTTTGCGAAGTTATTTTGCAAATTAATTTGCTAATTACATTTCTGAAACTAGTCACTTTTCATGGTTAATTTAACCAGTGGAAAACTTTACTTTAAACATTGTGCTGCTACAGAATACATATGTCTTATGAATATAATTACTTGGAGCACAGCAGAAACCGGGACTTTGAAGAAAATAGGTATTTTTTCTCATTTATAATGAGAGTGAACAGGCTGTACTCTTCACAGTTGCCTGGGTAACAAGGATCAGCAGCTTACCTGGTTCATTCTGTTACGAGTGGACAAACATATACTAATTTCCGTGTCTGGTTCCAGTCCAGTTGTAAGGCATCTTATGGGGGAGGTAAGAGCCAAAAGCGAATTCAAATCTGTCTGCTGCATGGGCACGGGGACAAGAGGAATCAAGAAACTGAGAGCTTACATGAGGAGATGCTATGTATACATGCAATTTAAAGAGCTTTGCCCACCATTTTGTTACTTAAAATTGCAAATTCCCTCATAAGGTTTACTACCACTGCCCATCACCGTGTATGTGAACTGAGGCTCTGATTGGATTCCCAGCTGCTTCTGGCTGTCCACGTGATAAGTGACAGTGTCATTTTTCCATCTGCACTAGTCAAGATTGTAAACATTTATTTTGGGTGCTTTTGTTGTCTCCAGACTAGATTACTATGTGGGGCTATACCTGAAGAGCATTCTGAAATTTGAGCTGGTAGGGACTTTGTGTATCTGCTTTCTTAATGTTACTTCCTGCAGGGAACACATCAGAGCTTCCAACATCTGGTTATGTGCATTTCAAGGAGTTAAAGTCCTAAAGGGCTTGCAAGGGGTCCTGCCCTTGGGAACCATATCTCTCTTTGCATGATACTGCAGCAACTGAGATCAGCTGAGCCCAAGTTTGCCTGATCTTCAGGGCATATTGCAAGGCCCGTTTCTCCGGGCTTTTGTGAAGAGGGATGGGTTAAAGGTGAAAAATGCAAGATTGATCAGTTCTTTTGGGCTGAGTTAGATGGGGAAAATATTTTTCTTGATATACTGATCCAGTTTGCAACATTGAAATTTACTTTATTGAAAATAGTTATGTGTGACTAAAGCCTTAAGGAGAGCAATTTATGAATGTAAATAAGCTCTGTACTTCAGGGGATCTTTGCAGCTCAGTGTTTCCAGGGGTCTGAGAAAACAGAGAGCCATTGTAAGGAATGCAAAGGTAAACCTTTACTTAGGCCTTGTTTGCATGGAGAAATTGACAGAAATGGTGGCCACAAGGGGGAGTTATTCCAGAATAGTTTATCCTACTGTCTATCCTGGTCAACTTCCCTGTGTAAACAAGCCCATTGGCTGTTGTACAGAGGTAGATACCTTTCCGTTCTTTCTGGCCTTTTATCTTTCAGACTGACTAGCCAAAGGGTCTCCATAAAACAAAGACTACGAAATCTTGGAATGGATTGAAAAGCCTGAAATTTGCCTCTTGGTTTAATGTTCCAGATTTCTCTCTGTCATTTGACTTTTCAAAATTAAATAAATAAAAAATAAAATGATATTCCATTTTCCAAGCAAGTCTAGACAATTGTGGATCTCTGTCTTCTTTGCAGCCTGCCTGGGCAGGACATTTTGGTGCTATTCCTGTCTTCTATTCAGCACCACTTTGTAACTGTATCTCCAAAACCTGGAAACTTTTTGGAGGAAGTTGTAAGGGTCTGAGTTTCAAGCTGAAAGTTTGAGGCTTGGTGACATTGACAGAGGAAACACCAATACCAGGAATGTGACCAGTCTGTCCACACATGATGCAGAGCAACATAGTCACAAACCTGCAAAAATAAAGAGCAGCAGACTTCTCTCCCTTGCCTTCCTCCCAGTCCCCACCCTCGCAGTTTCTAATGGAATCCTTGTTTCCAGGTTGGGAGTGAGCATTTCTCACTTTCTGCTCATTTAGTTAGTAAATCCCTCTTCCTTAACGTTGCTTGAGGACTGCATCAGCCTGCCCACTTGTTATTTTCCCTGATAGCTGCAATTCTTTCCTCAATTTCTTCTCATCTAGACTGAGAACTCAAGGGAGACATTGAATTGGAAGCTTAAGCTGCTACAGGAACAGAGCAGGGTCATGAAAACTGCTGCCCTTGCCTTTGTATTCAGAATTCACTGTTTGACAGCATTCGGACTTTCTGTGCAATCCTAGCTAAATATATTCCAGAGAGTCTACCTCCTTCAATTTCCTCTAGACATGTTTGTGCTGCCCCAGGGAAAGCCGTAGTGAGTAAGGATTGAATTTCAAAAGATCTTGCCCCCCATTTTAGGGGCCAAAGTAAGTGGCCAGATTTTCAGAAGCACTCGGCATGTGTTGTTCTGAGCAAGAGCCAGGAGCATCACAGAGGAAGCCGATGGGTGCTGTGCACATTTGAAAATCTGGCCTCAATTGTCAGTACCTGAGCATTTGTAAACTCTTGAATATTTAATCCCATGTGATTTAACACAGTTATTGGAGACAGGAGCTGTGTCCTCAGGCATACTGCAAGCTTCCCCAGACAGCTCTACTACTGAGCCTGTAACACGGGGAGACGCCTGGTGGGAGTTTGTCCCCAGTAAAGACTGTCAATCATGCCAAATAGTGCTGCCATTTTATGACCAGAACAAGCACTCCCGCGACACTGCCCGGCTTCCATTTTCCTTTGTGACCTAAACAGGATTTGACTCCTGGACCTCCAGAGATGAAAACCCAGTATGGTATTGTTTTTTTTCCAGGAGCTTTAACAGAACACCATTTGCAAGGGTCAGTTCTTTATTGTAAACAACCTGTTCTTGGCCCTGGCATTGGATACTCAGTTTAAATCCACGACTTGCCTGTTTCTTCCCTCTTCAGGATGTCCACAGAGAATCTAGAAGGACTGTAACATCTTATTTGTTATGACAGTCTTGGCTGCTATGGTAGCAAACTGAGCTGTTTAGCAAGTCGTGCTCCTGCGAGTGAAAATATGTGTCACAGTGCTCCACTTCCCTGTTGTTCAGGCTGTTCAAAGCCTGCATCCAAACCCCCTAAACAAAATCTGATAATAAATAGCAGCTGACATGACTGAAATGGAAAACTCTGCAGTGGGGTGTTTAGAGGTTTACTGGTTCACCCAGTGCCATGGCCTCTTTTTTAGCAGATTCACTTGCAGTGCTTCTGAGTAAACAGTGCCAGACAATTGCATTATGGGTTCTTGCTCTCTGCTCCTAAGCTGACTTTGCTTTCACAGTTCTAACAATACCTTTTTAAACATTGGTTCTCTCTTAAAATGTTGTGTTTCAAGCGAAGATGCCATGAGCATTGGAAGTAGAGTGCGGAAGACTTGGAAACGGTGGTGCCTGGCAGGTAAATTACTAGGTGGGGATTTACCAAGGACTAGGGGGAAAAGATTTCTGCGAGCAAACTGACAGTGTGCTGTTGCAGTTTGAATAATTCATCCAGACAGGTCTGGTCCCTGCTCAATGTCAACCAAGCAATAGCTATCCAGAAAACATGCTGCTGTACTTACTTTTGGATTCTCCCCTTACCCTTCTGTCCTCTTTAGCACTTTGTAAGAACAGCTCATCTCTAGTACAAAATTTGTGTCCAACCTGCATTTGAATCAGCACAAACTTCTCTGTTGCAATGTTTAACTTGCTCTTAGCCAAAGGCAAAGTGGAAATAATCTCTGTAAACTGAACTCCTGTAATCATTACACATCAGACCTAGGGTAACCCATCGTTCCTGGAATGATGCTGCATGCAGCATTCTAGGGATGTATTGTGATAGAAATGAATTCAGCCTCTAAAGCTTCGGTAAAATGGAAAAGTTGAGTCCGATTTTACTGATAGTCTTTTGTTAGTGAGACCATTAGTTTAAAATAATATTGATTTTTTTATTCTGAGCATCATAGTCAATTTCAGACCGAGATTGGATGTATCCATTGGCTGGACTAACCATTAAGTACAGTATTAAAAATTTAGCAGTCTGTTTTAAAAATAATTAACAACACAGGCAGTCCCTAGTTAAATGTAATGGAAATTTAATTGACAGGCTACCTTAACTGAAGTGATTGTTGCAGCTGGTTTCTGGATGAAAGCAAATTTCATATATTGAGAAGTATGTGTTTTTTCTTTTTGGATGAATGAATCCCTGACCTAAAATGAAATTGCATAGAATGGTTTCTGCTATCATTTAAACTATGCCATGTTGGAAATAAAGTACATGTCCCTGTTCTGATATAGTAGCTAATTAAAAGAAAGCTATCAAGGTAGACAACCCCAAAATGTGTGTCCCCCTGATAAAAGAAGTAGTCAGTCTTTCCATGATAAAGGCTACAGTCATGTTAAATTCTTTGATTGCTAAAATGTTTGATCCATCAGTGATGCCTATCCAGGCCATCTTAGAATCCTATAAATTACAGAAGTAAAGACATATTGTCAGCTAGCTTATCCCCTGCTAGTGGAGGATTTTTTTCCCCTACAGTCTGTTTTCTATTATTTTGTTCAGTGTTGGAGCTTTCAGTAATTTCCCTTGATGTTTTTCTAACTTCTAATAAATGTTGCACACTTTGTTGCACTCTCGTGCTTTTAAGCCTGCTTGCTGCTTTGTCGTAACTGGTGTTGGGCCATCTGATATTGACAAGAGTTCTACTCACCAGCACTGAAAGGAACAGCTGGAATTTGGCAGGTATTTCTATTCTAACTAGATTCTAGTACTGCCCTCCTTGCTGTAGTATTTGAGCACCTGCTAGTAGCGCAGAATAGCAATGCTGGGTTTCCCTGAGCTTTTTTCTGCCAGTGACAATCCTACTATAGGTAGTACTAATAGAAACAGGAATTGTCATACTATGTCAGGCCAGTGGTTCATCTATCTCACACTGCTTTAGGGGAAGGAGCAAGAGTCCTTGCAACAGACAGTTTGTTATGGAATGAACTGATAATAGGGAAAGTTTCCTCCTGGATTATGCCCTGAAGCATGAGCATGAGCATTTATTATATATTTAAACACTACCCCAATCAGGACCTCTGCACACTATTATAATAAAAGTATTAATTTGCACCTTTCTTCTAAATATCTCAGTAATTCACTAGAGCTGGATGAACTTGATCAGCTGAAACTTTTTTCATTGAAAAATGCAGATTAGGGTCAGCTGAAACATTTCATAAATTCATGTCTATTTTGACAAATTGGTTCAGTCAAAAAAAAATCAGAAGCATTGAAATGGTTCATTACAAGCTTTCCAAACTAAGTATTTTGATTTTTCAGGCTAGATTTACAAGAAGATTTAGGCTTCATTCACAAATCTGAGAAGAAAGAGGTGCCCTCTCTCTCCCCCCAAATAGTCAAAGGGTCAGGGCACCCATCTAGGAGGTGGGAAATCCAGATTCAAATCCCGCTCTGGAAAAGGACCTGAACCCAGGTCTCCTCCTTCCCAGGTAAGTGTTCTAACCTAGTGGCTCTCAACCTTTCAAGACTGATGTATCACTTTCAGGAGTCTGATTTGTCTTGCATACCCCAAGTTTCACCTCACTTAAAAAATACTTGCCTACAAAATCAGACATAAAAATGCAAAAGTGTCGTAGCACACTGTTACTGAACAATGGCTTACTTTCTCATTTTTACCATATAATTATAAAATAAATCAATTGGAATATAAATATTGTACTTACATTTCAGTGTATAGTCTATAGAGCAGTATAAACAGTCATTGTCTGTATGAAATTTTAGTATGTACTGACTTCACTGATGCTTTTTATGTAGCCTTTTGTAAAACTAGGCAAACATCTAGATGAGTTGATGTACTACCTGGAAGATCTCTGTGTACCCCTAGGGGCACACGTTCCACTGTCTGAGAACCACGGTCTAACCGTGGACTCTTGGCTATTCTGGAGGGAGGGGAGTCTCTGTCTCCTGTTGAAGCCGTTCCACTTTGTGTAAGTAATTAAATATTCCTTGAGTCAGAAGGAGAGCGTGAGAATAACTCGACACACTGGTGGTGAGTGCCCTGACCTGGGGTGGGGGGGCAACCTCTTGGATCTTGCCCTTTGTTTCCAAATTTCCTTTGTGTTTATTTTTTAAAAGTTAAAATGCCAACAATTTAAATGATTTTTTCTCAGAATTTTGATTTCACTGAATTTTTTTTTCAAATGGTTTCAGGCTCCCCTGAAAAAATTTTGTTTTTGATTGTTCAGAACTGCCAGCCAACTGAAAAATGAGTTATTTGCACAATTCTGTTTTAAAGCTCTTAACACTGCTGACACATTGGCTTAGAACTGAGAGGTCAGCAGAGTTGACCAAGATCATTATCATGAATCAGTGGGAGAGCTGGCTATAGAAATCAAGAATCAGGTGTCAATTTTCTATATTATGCTATGCTGTTCAAAAAGGAGTAAACCAGGTGCTTGTACCTCATGATGTTTCTTCCATCCATTGCTAACTAGGTGGAGTGATCTGGATGGGCTGAATTTCCATTCCAGAGTGTTGCCATGTTGTTAGTTGCTAATATGCTTGTCCCCTGAAATGGATAGCATGATGAGGAAAATCTGATAGCTGCAGGAAAATATTGAACATGTGCCTAGAGGGTTTTAGATAGCCTGTTAAATGCATAGAATGTAGCTTCTTGGCACACATTTCCAGTTTCACCAGTGTATCTGGATGCAGAAATCCAACTGTTAGCTAAAGCACTAATATGTCGGTTTATAAGAAGTTTGAGAGGAAAGTACCCTGTCAGCCTGCTGGAGTTGTCAGAAAAGTGTGAAGTTCCCAAGGGCCATTTAAATAAAGGAGGTTGTGTAGGAGGGAAGCCAGATGGCAGTAGCTGCTTGTGTGGAGGTTGATATGCCAAATAACTTTTTACATCTTTAAATGTGAAAGGTTTTGCCTTTGACTTTAAAGTAAGAGACGTTGAGAATTATCATTCTGAGTGATTTTTAATTCTTTTTTTTGTAGTTCAGACAGCAGGATTCACTGTAGCCGAAGGTCCAAACTGCTCGTCAGATGCCCAGTACTTAATCTGTGATCTGGGCTAGCTAAAGTACCATTGAAAAGTTGTGGAATGAGGAGTTAATTCAGATTGGCAGCATCTGCACAAGTCAGTGAGTTGTGTGTGTCCTGGCCAAATTCCAAATGAGTAATTAGATTCTACCTGCCTAAATTTTCCCTTGTACTTTCTTGAAATCCCTCACTAAAAGCTGTTTTATAATGTTGCTATAAGCTCTTAAATTAGCTACTGGATTCCATCCTAAAGGCAATTGCATCTCAGTGGCAAGTGAAATGACCTGGTGTCTGTGTTGTGGTGATGTCCATGTAATAAACTGTAAAGCCATGTGTCATGGTATAATTCCCCACTCTGAACCTTAGCGTCCAAAAGATGGGGTACCAGCATGAATTCCTCTAAGCTCAATTACCAGCTTAGTACTTGTAGCGCTGCCACCAACCAGGAATCCGGTGCCTGGTACGCTCTGGTCCCCAAAACCTTGCCCAGGGGACCCCCAAGACCTAGACCCTCTGGATCTTAAACACAGGAAAGTAAACTCTTTCCCCACTCTTGCCTCTCCCAGGCTTCCCCTCCCTGGTTACCCTGGAGCATTACTTGTGATTTCAAACTCCTTGAATCACCAAACAGAGAGGAAAATTCACTTCCTCCCATCCTTCTCTGCTCCCCCTCCCAGACTCTCCCTGAGAGAGAAGTATCCTACACCAGGAGAGAAATTACCTTTCTCTCCCCCTTCCCTCCCTTTCTCCCCACCAGTTCCCTGGTGATCCGACCAAGTGCCGGCGGTCTCACCAGAATTAAAAACCAATCAGGTTCTTTAAACATTAAAGCTTTGAATTAAAGAGAGAACAACAGTAAAATATATCTTTGTAATTTAAGATGGATTAAAGTACAGAAAGGTTTATTCAGTTATAGACCACTGATACCCTCCCAAGACGAAGATACAAAGTACAAATTAAAAATCCTTCTCAGCAAAATACAAATTATTGAACTCCTTCCAGCCAAATTACACATTTGCAAATAAAGAAAACAAACATAAGTATACTCGCCTTATCTACCATAGTATTCACATTCTAACTTATAAGAGCCTGTTATCCCCCAGAGAGGATTGGATGAGAACCTGGTTGCACATCTGGTCACTCTCACAACCAGATAGAACAACACCACATTCTAACACACACCACAAAAAACTTCCTCCCTCAAGATTGAAAGTATTCCTGTCCCCTGATTGGTCCTCTGGTCAGGTGACAGCCAGGCTTACTGAACTTGTTAACCCTTTACAGTCAAAAGAGATATAAAGTACTTCTGTTGTATTAACTCCTACTATCTGTTTATGACACCATGTGATATATTGTTTTCAAAATGCACATCTCGCCTCCTGCCCTCTGCCTACTGATTTATTTGTGCTAGCCATTCTTCTAAAGTTCTACTGCTAGTTTTTTTGGAAAATCAAATTCTGTTTACAAGAGTATTTACTTTTTACCTGACATTTAATTACTTCTCGCTAATTTATCAGTAGTTCTCCATCAGCTTCTCTTTTCAGCATTTCTTTTTCTTTATTGAATGTGGAGGGCTTCATTAATAACATGTTAACTATTAGTGTCCATGATGGATAATGTGTGCTGAAGGTTAAAAAAAACTCAAGCCTTGTTTGACCAGCATAGAAAGCAGGTTCCAGAGCTGAGGGCCCTCTGTGGAAAATGTCCTGCCTCTGAACTTGAAATCTAGGGTCTATGAGGGAGTGTAATCAGATAATTAGAACTGGCAAAGTAGTGCACAGGGATGTATGCCATCTCAAAGGTAGCTAGGATGCAAACCGTATGCCATAGGATGTTGAAGAAGAAGACCTGAAGAAGAGCTCTGTGTAAACCTGAAAGCTAGTCTCTCTCGCCAATGGAAGGTCCAATAAAAAAGATATTATGGTACCCACTTTGTCTCTCTAATGGGACTTTATAGTTGAATATCAATGCCTTCAGTTACAAGGTGGGATTTTGTTTGTTTAGTGGGTACACTCAGGCACATATTGTGGATCTGTTCTGATCACATGGATGTTTGAAAAGTTGGCCCCAAAAGCTCTCTCTTACTGTGTGTTATCATTCAGCTCTCTAAAATGAATACTGTAGGATGATTATACTGAAGGAAGAAATTATACAAATTCTCATTTAGCAGGCAATTCTGTATGTGTTTGTTTTTGTGCTTATGAGGCTTGTGAACATTCAATAAATTCGATGTAACTTTACCTTTTTCCGTTTCCTGGTATACATATGCATGAAGCTATTAAAAGAAAACACACCCTTTCAAGTATACCTTATAGAGTAAGTACTTCTTTTCCAGAAAATTGTAAACTAACTTACCGTAATTATTTGGGAGACCTGAAAAAAAGTCTCGACTTTGGAGACATCCTCCTGTTCTATTCACAAGTGGCAAGAAAGAGGAATAACGGCTATAGAGTACAGTGGAGAGTTGCAAACTTGTTTTCAGAAGCTGAAAACAACACAGTCATGACCATCCCTCTAAAAGATCTGTAGATTTGAATATGTAACATTGCTGCTATTCAAGAAAACTTGGTAACATCCTCATGGAGTCTATGGTCTGTGAACTTTGTAATAATGAATAGAATTCACTGTGACATAATCTGTGAGTGTTTGAACTGGATCACAGTTTTTGTTCACTCCTTTTTACTGGGGACCCCTTGAACTGTCTCTCTGCTCTAGTAGAATACAATTTGGTCCTAGGAGAGAAACCTAAACATAAAACATGTCATAGCTTTGTTAACAAATAATGAAAAATTGGGAAGATATATGGCATTGGATATGTACAGTTATGTTGCTGAATCCACTCTTATTTTTAAGTCTGAAAGAGCATCTGTGGTATAAATCTAAACTTTTTATAAATTCTGAAAGACTTTAACTCCTTCTTGAAGCATGTTGCAACATCAGGTTGAATCTAGTCCACTCTCCATTACTTATATCATTCTTCAAAAATGACACAGAATGGCTGTAGGCTGAAGCACATACCTAAGTTTTATTGCTGACTCTAGACAGATTTCTGGAGTAATCTTGTGCAGCATTCTTCACTTGGATATCTGTATCTCCAAAATGTGTATATTAATCACAGCTAACGTGAGGTTGTGAGTTGAGTCTTAATTCATTAATATTTTGTACAACCCTGTGAGATCCATAGTTAGAAGGTGCAGGAAAAGTGTTGAGTAATTTATTATTAAATAAATACAGTAGACTAAATCAATTAATCTTAATGAGGAAGTGGGCAGTTCCATTGAACTTAATTGGACCACTGCTGTGAAGAAGAAAAGCAAGAATTGGCTTCATGTGGCGCTAATAATACCTAACATGTTTTTCATTAGTAGATGTAAAATCACTTTACCAAGTGGTATCATCCCCATTTTACAGATGCGGAAACTGAGGCACAGAAGAGCAATGACTTATCCGAGGTCACCCAACTGGCCAGTGGCAGAGATGGGAATAGAATCAAGTATGCTGAGTCCCAGGCCAGTTCGCTATCCACTAGGTCACACTGCTTCCTTCCAATTATAATCTGTTAGTTTATTTCATGGAGACTTCAGGTTAGGTATGCCCGTTGGCTTTCCTGTTCAGACATTTGAGCTGTCCTCGTCAGGGCTATTGGTCTTGAATTCTGATTCCTGACTGGGCTCTTTGCTAAGCCTTCTGTGATTATTTGTATTGTACTGTTATTATTAGTTCTGTAATGGTATACTGCTGTGAGTAGGGCAGTCCCATAAGCCAAACCCAGGAAATTAGTAGTTTGCAAGCACTATAATAGTTAGGGTAGCAAAATGGGATGAAATGATGCATCTTAAAATTTCAGCTACTAGGTGAAACTAAGAAGATTTAAACAAAGCCTTGGTGTCGTTAATAAAACTAAGGTTATGGGTAGTGTGCAGTTATTTGTTTGTCTGAATTTATGAGGACTTGCCATAAGAGACATTTTTCTTCACCCTGTTTCCTTTTCCTCAGAGTGAATGATTGTTCAGCTGCTGACAGCTGGCAATGCGAACAGTACGCAAAGAGTTCATAAATGTAACTGCTTTCAGGAGAGCTGTTTGTGTAGGAAAGTGCTTAACAGTGGGAACTGGCCGGCAGGATATTTAGGTTGTAAAATAAATATAGTTACTTAAGGAATTGTCTTCGTGCTGTTTAGACCTTCTTACTCACTGTCTGATAGAGGCTGAAACTTTAGTGGAAAATCATTTGTGAGCTTTCTCCTCAGTTACTTCATCTTCTGCTCTGAAGTTTGTATCTGGATGTAGATGTGCATCCGCTGCACACTATATGCCTGATACTCAGGGCCGGTGCAACCATTTAGGCGACCTAGGTGGTCACCTAGGGCACTAGGATTTGGGGGGCGGCATTTTCTTTGGCAGTGACTGTGGCGGCCAGATCTTCGGCCGCTCCAGTCACTGCCGGCATTTAGGCGGAGGGAGCTGGGGCAGGGAAGCACAGGGAGGGCTGCCTGCAGGAAGTAAGGGGGAGGGGGGCGGCACACAGGGGAACTCCCTGTCCCAGATCACCCCTGCCCTGCCTCCTCCTCAAGCATGCCGTCACTGCTTCACTTCTCCTGCCTCCCAGGCTTGCAGCACCTAAGCTGATTGGCGCTGCAAGCCTGGGAGGCAGAAGAAGTGAAGCAGCAATGGCATGCTCGGGGAGGAGGCGGAGCAGGGATGAGCTGGGGTGGGGCAAGGGTGCTTCAGGGCGGAGGGTGGGGAATGGGGAGCTGCCGCAGGGGGAGTGCCTCAGAGCGGAGGTGGGGAGCTGCCCGGGGGGGGTGGGGAGCTCAGGGCAGGGGCTTGGGGACAGGGGAGAGCGCAAGGTGGAAGTTTCACCTAGGGCGTGAAACATCCTTGCACCGGCCCTGCTGATACTCTGTTACCTCTTTATAGTGTTGTACATCACTGTATAACATATGGCTCTTCTAGACTGATCAGCTGATGAACTGGTAAAGGAAAAGTTTGTAGCATCTAAGAATTCCCTGATAGAAATTTACAGAGAATTATTGAATTCCCTATGGACTGGCATCATGTTGAACCATCCTAATGACATTTAAAGTCAATTAAAGACTCCTCCATGGCTTGGGATCAGAACCCAAGCTGACGGAGAGAGATGGATATTTCTCCACTCAAGGCTATAAGACTTTCCCATAAGGTCAATAAAGGTGAAAAATCTCTTTGTTTAAATACATTAGTTTGCTTTCAATAAACAACCACCTTATACAATTAGGGTAAAAATATGTTGTTAATATTTTTAAAGTGTGGGAATGATTTACAAACTTAACCATAACTAAGGAAAAAAATAAGGGAATTTAACTAGTCCACATTTCTCCCATTGTTATAGATTTGACTTCTTATTTACATTCTGTTCCATTTTAAAATAATGATCTTACTTTTAATAGGCATAACCTTGGACTTACACAGCATTGTGATTTATTTACTGTTCATTATTTGGATGTAATGTTGACAATATATACCATAGATCACAATATAAGCACCAGAAAAGTATGTGTCCATCGTGTCACGACTCATGTCAGAGACCAGGGTGTAGGCAATTGGGTCTAGTGATTGCAGCAGGAGTCAGCCTACTGGTTGGAGCAGGAGTTTGTAGCCAGGAATAGGAGCCCAGGGTGGGAGCCAGAGTCATATGCCAGAGTCAAGGGTCGGAGCTGGATTACCTCAAATAAGGCAAAGCTGGATTCAAGCCTAGAGCAGCACTGAGTCCAATGCAGGGGCAAGGCTGGGAACAAGCAGGCAGGAACTATCACCGCTATAGGCAAATGATTTGAGCAGGTGCTGAACTGCTGCTACTTGGGGGTTAAGAGGTGGTCAGCTGATGCCAGTCAGGGAGTCTACTGCAGACCAGCTGTGCTCTTTAGGTTGCCCAGAGACTGGCTGTGCTGCAGTACCTGATTCCTGACATTACCCCATCTTGCGTGTGTCTCCTAGGGACCTCGGGGACCAGTTTCACAGGGTACTTCTGATAGAACTCTTGCAATCGGTCCAGAGCATGGATGTTCTCTACTGGTTCCCAAGACTGTTTGTCTAGACCGTAGCCTTCCCAGTCCACGAGGTACCGGATTTGAGCAACTGTAACCTGAAGGCCACTGGGTTTATCCATTCTGTAATCTTGAAAGGTCCCAGATTTTGGTAGTCTAGTTTGGCAGATGGGTAGCTCAATTTAAAGTTCTGGGTAGAGACATATACCTTGTCACCTGTGGCCAGATTGAGGGCAGCCCGATGCTCTTGGTCCATGTGGTGTTTATAGTGTCTTTGGCCAACTGCGGGTGTTCCTAGAATCCTGGTGTGCTTGGTGTAGATGGGAGGTTAAATCTGCAGCAGCTGGTACTGGGGAACTTGCAGGTAAGTCTGGGTGGAAGCAGGGGTGGAAGCCATAGTTTGCAAAGAATGGGCTATATTGAGTCAAGGCATGAGTTGCATTGTTTATATGCAAAGTCAGCATAGCACAGCAAGCGCAGCCAGTCATCCTGGTGTTAACTCAGAAAGCAGCACAGATACTGCTCCAAGATTTGATTGACTCATTCTGTTTGCCCATTAGCCTGTGACTGATAGGTGGATGAGGCGAAGGACTCGATGACATATATATTCCCACCTGAATTGGGAGATGAATTGGAATCCTGGTCAGGGCCGTTGCAACCATTTAGGTGACCTAGGCAGTCACCTAGGGCACTAGGATTTGGGGGGCGGCATTTTCTTCGGCAGTGACCGCAGCGGCCGGATCTTCGGCCGCCCCAGTCAGCTCTGGCATTTAGGCGGAGGGAGCTGGAGCAGGGGAGCACGGGGAGGGCCGTCTGCAACAAGTAAGGGGGGGGGGGTGGCACGCAGGGGAACTCCCCGTTCCAGCTCACCCCTGCCCCGCCTCCTCCCTGAGAACACTGTGGCTGCTTCACTTTTCCTGCCTCCCAGTCTTGCGGTGCCTAAGCTGATTGGCTCCACAAGCCTGGGAGGTGGGAGAAGTGAAGCAGTGACAGCGTGCTTGGGGTGGAGGCGGAGCAGGGGTGAGCTGGGGCAGAGGGGGTGCCTCAGGGTGGGGGGTGGGGAGCTGCCACGGGGGGGCACCTCAGCACAGTGCGGGGGAGCTGCCGCAGGGTGAGGCAGTCTCAGGGCGAGGGCTTGGGAACGGGGAAGGGCACAAGGTGGAAGTTTCACCTAGGGCACGAAACATCCTTCCACTGGCCCTGATCCCGCTCTAATACGATGCCTGTGGGTAACCTGTGTTAGCGAAAGACATTTTCCAGGAATAGCTGTGCCATCTCCCATATGGTAGGAATAGTACAGGATGAAGTGCTCCACCTTTGTTAGGAGGCTGATGACAACCAGGATTATTAAGTGTCCCTGAGAGCAGAGCAATTCCACAATGAAGTCCATTGATAAAGTAGACCAAGGCTGCTGAGGTGTGGGCAGAGGCTGGAGGAGGTCTATGGGTTTTGACCATGGGTTCTTGGTATAGGTACTCATTGGCCTGGATACCAGAAGCTGCTCAAGACCAAATTCCAGGTCTTCAATTGGCCAAAATGACCCGCAAGCAGCAAATCCTGGCATAGCTTCTATATTTGAAGCCTAGGTTGTCCCTCCAGAACATAAATTACAACCCTTGACATAGAGAAGGCCATTCTGAAATCAGAATTCAGAGTCAGGTTGGGTACCTGCATTGTTCAGGGTCTGGCGCACGTGGGTGTGCATGGGACATTGAGGAACAGGGAATGGATGGAGGACGTCAGACTGCTGTTGATCATCCCACTGACAAAATTGGACATCTTGAGCACTGTGGCAGGAGAGCTCTTTGCCAGGTTCAAGATATTCAATTTTCTGGGATAGGATTCTCATCCTTGGGTGATATGTTACCAGAATGTCAAACTGAGTGAAGGGGGACCAGCAGATCTAGCATTGTTTAAGGTGTCTGGCAGTCCATAGGTTCTTGTGTTCTGTCAGGATTTGGACTAAGAGTTGAACTCATTTTAGGAGGTGACACCTCTCCTTCAAAGCGACTTTGGTAGCTGGTAGCTTCTTGTCCCAAATATTTTATTTTTTTCCACTGAAGTTAGCATCCAAGAATAAAAGGCACAGGGGTGGAATTGGTTGCAGGAGTCCACATGAGACTGCATCTATGGCAAAATTCTAGGCATTGGTCTTGATTGTAAATGGTTTAGTGGGATCTGGGTGAATCAGGATGCATGCTGCAGTGAATACCCTTTTCACTCAAACAAAGGCCAACTGAGCCTTCATGGACCAGGTGAACTGGGCTCCTTTTGCAGAAGCGCCATTATGGTTGCAACCTGGCTAGGGAATCCTTTAATAAATCACCTGTTGAAATTGGTAAACCCAAGGAATCTCTGTACCCTGCATACATCCTGGTAGCTCACACAGATATTGCTGCCATCTTGTGCGGAACACTGGTTATCCCTTGGGCAAGACAATTTATTCCAAGAATTCCAGTCTCATGTATCAATGTTCTTGTGGAAGTGGTTTTGGCAGAGTCTTTCAAAGACAGTGCCTGACTTTTAGAGAAAGAGAGGATGTTGGCCAGATAAATTATGACAAATTGGTCCAGCAGGTACCTATAGACTGATGGGTGACCTCTAGTAAGGTTTCTGAAATGAATTTTTATTTTTCTGTTTTGTTTTGGGTCTTTTTGGTCATTGTTTCACCTTAAGAATACATGTGCTTTCCTATAATGGGCTGTGGGGTAACTCATAACTGGTGGCAATTACAGCTCTTCATAAGCTTCAAAGAGAAAGCAAAGTGCAGACACTGGGCTGTTTAGACAGATCTGGGAATATCATAGTGTAGGCAGGGAAATGTGTAGCCTGGAAAATATCCAGGTCAGGAGGGAGAGAGATGAGGGTCTATGCCCAAGAAAGACTACTGAGGAACCCGGAGCTTAGAGTGAGTGCCCTGGAGGGACCATTGAACGGAAATACAGGTGCACATGCCCCGAATTGTAACAATATCTATTTTCCTATCTGAAAAATAGGTAGAATGCTTTCCAACCTTACAAGAATTTTTTATGGTAACTAACTAGTTAATGAATTGTAAAATGAACTGAAGATGTTAAAATAGTAGCTGGTGAAGAATTTCCCATCCACATCTTGAACAGAGTTGGAATCCATTCTGGATGACAATAATTAAAATTTAAACTCTCTGCCTGTTGACTAGAGCTTCCATTTCTTAACAGTACAGATTGTAGACTCTGAGTTCACATCTAGCAACAGGGTCACAATGTTCCTGGATGATTAAATGTGGTTGCTAAGTAACCTCATGGAAGTTTCTCCATTGCAAAATCATTAAATCACGCGTCCTTTTTAATCTCAGCAACAGTGCAGCAATTCTTTCCGTAATTACCAGTGTGAAGATTAGGATGCTGCTGGCCCATTTAAGAGAATCATTTAATTATTTCTTGCTAATTTCAAGCATCCACCACGATGTTACAGTGCTGTGCAATCTCTGGCAGCAAAAGGTGCTCTCAGACATGACTATTTTTCATCAAAGAAGTTTTATTCCTTGGAAATCATATTGAGATGATGATTTTGGCATTTTTTCCCTTTGTGTATTTCAAACGTGTTAGTCACTATTACACCTGGGTACCACATTACAAGATTAAAATATGTCCCTGAAGATGCCTAAGCTTTACTACTTCATTTCTCCACCTCTTGATGTCTCCAGGAATAGATATCTTTCTGGAAGATATACTTTAGTCAAACACGAGCTATTGGGGTCAAGTTGGGGATAAATAGATTAACATGTATGGCCTGTGTTATATGGGAGTTCAGACTTGACTAAATGGTCCCTTCTGGCCTGCAAACCTATAAATCTCTGTATTTACTACTTGAATCATAGAAGTGTAGGACTGGAAGGGACCTCAAGAGGTCTTATAGTCCAGTCCCCTTCACTCAAGGCAGGACTCAGTATTATCTAGCTATCCCTGACAGATGTTTGTCTAACCTGCTCTTTAAAACCTCCAGTGAAGGAGATTCCACAGTCTCTCTAGGTAATTTATTCCATTGTTTAACTAACCTGACAATTAGGAAGTTTTTCCTGATGTCCAACCTAAACCTCCCTTGCTGCAATTTAAGCCCATTGCTTCTTGTCTTATCCTCAGAGGTTAATGAAAACTTTTTTTTCCTTCCTCCTTGTAACTTTTAAGTTTTTTATGTACTTAAAATATGTTGTGTCCCTCCTCAACCTTCTCTTCTCCAAACTAAACAAACTCAATTCTTTCTACCTTTCTAATAGGTCATGTTTTCTAGACATTTAATAATTTTTGTTGCTCTTCTCGACTTTTCTCCAATTTATCCACATCTTTACTAAAATCTTTTTATAGATGGGCACTATATTTGTCCTTTTCCAGTCCTCTGGAATCTCCCTCATCAGCTAAGACTTTTGGAAGGCAGTTGCTAATGGCTCAGATATCTCCTCAGTCAACTCCGTGAGTATTCTAGGATGTATTTCATCAGGCCCTGCGACCTGAAGACATCTAACTAATCTAAAAAAATAGGAGTACTTGTGGCACTTTAGAGACTAACAAATTTATTTGAGCATAAGCTTTTATGGGCTACAGCCCGCTTCATCGGACGCATAGAATGGAACATTTAGTAAGGAGAAATATATATACATATAGAGAACATGAAGAGGTTGGAGTTACCCAACCAACTCCAAGAGGCTAATTAATTAAGAGAAAAAATGTTTGTAGAGATAATCAAGATGGCCCATTTCAGACAGTTTGACAAGAAGGTATGAGGATACTTAACACAGGGAAATAGATTCAATGTGTGTAACGGCTCAGCCATTCCCAGTCTCTATTCAAGCCTAAATTGATGGTATCTAGTTTGCATATTAATTCAAGTTCAACAATTTCTGGTTGGAGTCTGTTTTTGAAGCTTTTCTGTTGCAAAATTGCCACCTTTAAATCTGTTACTGAATGGCCAGAGATGTTAAAGTGTTCTCCTACTGGTTTTTGAATGTTATGATTCCTGATGTCAGATTTGTGTCCATTTATTCTTTTGCGTAGAGACTGTCCAGTTTGGCCAATGTACATGGCAGAGGGACATTTCTGGCACATGATGGCATATATCACATTGGCAGATGTTCAGGTGAATGAGCCCCTGATGGCATGGCTGTGATTAGGTCCTATTATGGTGTCACTTGAATAGATATGTGGACAGAGTTGGTGTTGGCTTTGTTGCAAGGATAGATTCCTGGGTTAGTGTTTTTGTTGTGTGGTTGCTGGTGAGTATTTGCTTCAGATTGGGGGGCTGTATTTCTCCATGTTAAGTACCCTCACACCTTCTTGTCAAACTGTCTGAAATAGGCTATCTTGATTATCACTACAAATGTTTTTTCTCTTAATTAATTAGTCTCTTACAGTTGGTAGGGCAACTCCCACCTTTTCATGTTCTCTGTATGTGTATATATATCTTCTTACTATATGTTCCATTCTATGCATCCGATGAAGTGGGTTGTAGCTCACGAAAGCTTATGCTCAAATAAATTTGTTAGTCTGTAAGGTGCCACAAGTACTCCTGTTCTTTTGCATATACAGACTAACACGGCTGCTACTCTGAAACCTATAGCTAATCTAAATATTTTTTTAACTTAGATCTAGAGGTGAGGTGTGGGGGTGCATGCAGGAGTACGACCCTCCCTCGCAACTTTTCAAGCCACCTTTCACTAGGATGCCCAGCAGCAACGAGGCAGCAGCTCCTCCTGGTGGCAGCACTCACTGTATGTACATGCTGAGCTGAGATGTAGGAAGCAGCAGGGCACCTGGCTGAGGGCTGAGCTCCCTCTCTCCCCTACCCTTCGCTACATGGGTCTACTTCTCCTTCCCTGCTGCAGGAGTCCCAGTGCTTCCCACTGCCTGCTTTGCAAACTGCCCACTGAGGTGAGTCAGGGGATCATCTTCGAGATCAGGAAGAGGAGCTGCGGCGTGGTGCGTAGTGCCAGGCAGCTCAGATGGAGCCTCCAATGTGCCTATCAAGAAGATGACAATTTGGGGCTGTCATATTTCCCCTCTCCCCCCACAACAAAAAGTTCCTACTTCTTGTTAACTGAGACAATCCATCCCAAAGCACCATTCCACCCTGGTGCCACCCACCCTGATGGTGCATGGGGGCTCTGCATCCCTACTGTGTTGCCCCTTTTGTTGGTCTTGTTCAGGCAGGGAGGGATGCCTGCAAGCTCTGCAAGGGGCTGGGCAGCCACAGGACAGAGAACAGCAGGAAGAGGAGGAGGTAATTGCTAATGTATATTGTGAAGAGCAAGACTATAACACGGTTCAAAAAAGAACTAAATAAATTCATGGAGGATAGGTCCATCAATGGCTATTAGCCTTTGTTTGCCAGAAGCTGGGAATGGGCGATGAGATAGATCACGTGATGATTAACTGTTCTGTTCATTCACTCTGGGGCACCAGGCACTGGCCACTGTCAGAAGACAGGATACTGGCTATTTGGATCTTTGGTCTACATACATATCAAGTTTCAGGGGATGAAGGCAGAGGCAACCTATGGGGAGGCCATGTGTCCACCTGCAGAACCTTTCAATTGTGTCCCCCCCACCATCTACCATTACCTGTCACCTCTCCTCAGACCTTACCTCATTTTCACATTTGTAATGTATTTATATAATAGAACAAAACATATTGTTTTAGAAAGTCCTTGATATTGTGATAAAATATCTAACAAAAAGAAGGTAAAACAGGGAGAACCTGCTTTATGGAGATAGGTCCAGTGACTTTAGAAAGGCAAACTACCAAACTTCTGGCAATCTTAAACTGGCAAGGAATTGCAGTCTAACTGCCTTGCAAGCATGGTAAGAGACCAGCTTTTGTCTCTATCGAAAGTGGGCCAGTGTAACGCTATCTTCTTCCTGCAGTGGTGAATTCTCCAACCTGGACCCATGTAAAGTGACTGGGGCCAGGATATAAAATCCAGCTTCTTACAAACACTCCTTTGTTAGTCCTACCTTTATTACAGGAAACATGACACACATCACTTTTTGATGTTTGTAATCATTGTATTCCTTGGTGTAGCAAGAAGGGGTGTATAGCAAATCTGGGACTTCAGTTAGAGGGGATATTTAAGGAATAGCAGAGAAAAAGGTATACAAATTAGTGGCTTGATCCTGTCCCTTTGAATTCAGTGAGGAAATTCCTATTGACTTCAGTGAGAACTCAGCTGGAACCTACAAAAAATAACCAGTAAATTAGCAAAAGACAGGCAAGTTAAAGTGTGATACTTACATTTGGCAAGCAGTATTCCCTGTTCACAACAAAGCTGTTAAACAGCCATAATTTCTGTGATCCACAAAAGGCTCATAGCTAAATGTGGCTTATTTAATAATTAGCTAAGAAGACTGAATCAGGCACTGAATTTATGGGCAAGCTGTAATCAGCTGCTGTACAGGGGTGAAAATCTCAGCCATATGCTTTTAAAAGCTTTAGAAGTCACAATAAAATCATCACTGTAAAATGCAAGTTGGCTGCTTTGATGAAAACATTGCATTTGAGAATTTGATGTTTGAGAAGCGTGTTTCATAGAGTCTGTAGGTGTTTTGCAAGGAAGTTTATCAAGTCCCAGTGCTTGGAAAGTTTAGGAAATCCAAGATTAGAAACTGTAGTTCAAGGGGTAAGTAAAAGGGGGTGAGTAACTTGTATTTTCCATCTTTTGATTCGGGAACAGGCATGCATATTGGTACAAATTTAACATTGCATTGTCTTCCTTTAAAAAGAAAGCCTAGCAATGAAACTATACATTAATTCCACACAGAACTCATCTTTAGGTAATGACCTCGTTTTGTGGTATTTATCCTTGAAAGTTGGCCATTTTGGATTATAATGGAGTGTAGCACTGTGTAAATTGAAGCAGCCAGTCATGGATTAGCCACTGGGCTGACAGGGCTCTGGCCAACTGTAGAGCCCCTGGAAAAAATCCGCCTCTGGGTGGCAGAACCTTCGAGCCCCAGCCACCAGGTGGGCAGAGCAGAAAAGGCCCCCACTCCTCAGCCTTGCTCTCTGACAGCAGCACCGGGCAGGGTGGAGCCACAGTGCTCCCTGACCCCGTCCCCATCAGAAGCCGCTGGAAGCCCCCAGCGCCTGACCCTGTCCCCAGCAGAAGATGCAGGATGTCAGGGGAAGCCCCAGCACCCTGACCCTGGTCTCCTGAAGTAGTGTGGGAAGTGGCAGGGGAAGCCCCAGCACCCAGACCCTGCTGCGGCCCTGAAACTGGAGGAGCTTTCACTCCCTGCAATGGCCTCAGGGCTGGGCTGGGGGAACTCTTGCTCTCTAGTGCCAGGGCTTCACCGGTCTTGGGGCTGCAGTAGCGAGGCACAAAGGAACAAATAGGTTGCAGGGCTGCAGTGGGATGGATGGAATGGAGGGGACCCTGGGTGGAACAGGGGCAGGGCCCCAGGGAAGGAGCAGAAAGGGGTGGGGCCATGAGTCTGGCCACAGGCAGAAGCGGTTGGGAGGGCTCCCCACTTGCTCTGGGCTGATCCAGAGCCCCAAGAAATGTTAATCTGCCTCTGGAAGCAGCCATGCTATACCAGCAATGAAAAATGTATTTCCATCTTTTGTTGAAAACCACATTAGTTACTGATTATATGAGTGGCTATAGACTTACTATTCTATTTTATAGCTGCATGGTTTATGTTTTGTCATCTCACATTATACTCCTATGCTTTTGTTACTGTAATATTGTTAACAATGTATACCAAAAACATATAGATTGTGCATTGAATCTAACCTAAAAACTCTTTTATCGTCATTAAAATTTGGTCTCTAAAATAATTTTAATTAAAAAAAAACTTTTTAAATTCACCTTTTAAAGCTGTCCTTTCTGAAATATCTTTTGTAGCATCATGTTTGCCTCCAGGGAACTTAACAGTCTGCAAACCTCTAAGGGTGGTAGTGGTGAATTTACTTTTTTTTCCACTCAGCTCATATCTCCTCTCCTCTTCCCTTTTCTTTCTTTCTTTCTTTGGAAAGAGGTCTTCTTAATAGTTGATTTTGAGCACCTCTGACTTGACAGTGTCCTAGAGTTCAAGGTTCCTTATCTCTGTTGGCTAGGTAATTAACCAGACAAGTTATGTTAATGTGGTCTCAGAGGCCTGTAACCAGTTGCAAGCTGATAATTTTATTAAGAGCCTAGCTCTGCTTTGAAATTAGTTTTCTTAAATCCCCTCTAGATTTTCCTCTTCACACTTGTTCTTTTTAAACTATTTATAGTGACATTTGCCTCTTGTGCTGCTGGAATCATTAACTGATTTCTAGTTACTTTGAACATTTTGCACCAGTGTAAATGACTACACAAGGTGCAAGGCAACAGAGAATCAGGCCCAAGAAGTTGCCGGCATAAATGCTGTGTATGCTGTCACAGTTCAGGGCAAATGGACCAGTATTGTCTCTCAGGCTTCTAGCTCCAAAATCATTGTGTTTCTGGGTGGAGATCTGTGTGTCTCTACCTTCTGACCAGAGTAATTCTAGGTTGCACAGTTTGCTCTCTTCCCTCCCTTCACAGTGTTCCCAGCACAGATAGGCAGCCCAAGGACACCTGCTTGCTTGCTCTTCAGAGGCGGTTAACAGGTATAATTGCGACAGTTTTAAGATACCACACAGCACTTCCCATGCAAACTGTTGATAAATTGAATAGCCAACTGCTTGACCAGACTGTGGTTTGTTGTGACATATGTTTGAGACCAAATAATCAATAGCACTTAAAGCCTATAATATAGGAAGAAATGCTCAATATAACAGCTTCTGGGAAGCCAGCTTGGGCAGTATTATTAAACTGTGCTTACACAGAAAGTGTTCCCAAAGTTACAAGTTTCAGCTAGGAGTATTTATAGCATGATTTTACAGATTACAAAACTCTGTGTGTGTCACTAAAGTCCAGCCCACCAGTTCATCCTAATTCCTTAACTTGTTCTGCTCCTTTCCTTATCTTTGTTTTGGATACTAGTATTCCAGGTCTGTGAAGGTATCTCTCCAGCTTGTATTGGACAGAACATAGATGTGTTTTGTCTTTGACAAGTTTCTTTTTTTCTTGTGCCAATGCTTACTTCAACATGGCATAAATTTTAGCATAAATGAACAGGGTTATAAAAAGACAGGCCCATTCAGGCCAAGTAACTGCTAGAAATATATGTATACAATATAATGTTATCTTGATATAGTGTGCTTAATGCATATTAATATATGTGGTATCAATAGTACATAGTGATAATGTGATCTATCTGTAGATAATTAGCCTAGCATATATTGGGCAACAAAGCCTACTTTATTATTCAGATAAAAAAGCATTACAGAGAAAATAAATTAAAAACCATAAAAGAGCCTACACATATGCTAATACGCTTACTAGAGTTCACCCCAACCCTAAAGTGGAATTCCCCATACTTGGGGATTCCTTGTGGCTACAAGTTCATCACAGACTCAGCTCAGAACTAGCCCTCAGTCTTGTGAGGTCTCGGTAGGCCCAATCCTTCTCAAAGAATTGGAGCCCTCCATGGACCAAGGGTCCTCTCTTTTTGCTGGATCAGGAAGGCCAACCCCCCCCCAGCCCTGAGCCCCCTCCTGCACTCCAAACCTCTCATCCTTGGCCCCACCCCAGAGCCCAAACACCCCCAGCCAAAGCTCTTACCCGCTCCTACACCCCTTGCCTTAGCTCAGTGAAAATGAGTGAGGTTGGGGAGAGCGAGCGATGGAGGGAGGGAGGATGGAGTTAGCGGGAGATGGGGCCTCAGAGAAGTGGCGGGGTGAGGGCAAGGGTGTTCGAGTTTGTGTGATTAGAAAGTTGGCAATCCTAGCTCCTCCCTACCAGAGAAGATACATACAATACCATGCATACACAATTTAATACAATGTACCCCAAAGGTATTAACCCTAATTCAGTTAGGTTTATTTTAATTCAGTGAAGTTTATCTTAATTCCATAAGGTTGGTTCAGGACAGTGCTGGGGGGCACAAAAGTATCTTTTTTTTTTAATGTAAAACCTTTACAATTTAAAATTAGCAAATTTTTATTTTTGCAGTTTATTTCTAGTTCCCTGGGGCCAGATTCCTGTGCTGTGCCCTGCAGGAAAACACAGCTTGGGGAAAGAAGGGCAAATGAGGTGGCTTTATATCATCTGTGTGTTTTCCAAATTTTGAGTGAATGCGGCTAGAGCTTGTGGCACTATTTAGAGAAGCTCATGGGGATGCTCTCTGTCAGGGCCGGCTTTAGGAACTGCGGGGCCCTATTTGAATACCCGGCAGCAGTCCGGGTCTTTGGCAGCACTTCGGCGGTGGCAGGTCCTTCACTCGCTCTGGACCCCGTGCCACTGAAATGCCACCAAAGACCTGGAGCGAGTGAAGGACCCCGCGCCACCGAAGTGCCACCCAAGACCTGGACCGCTGCCATATATGTAAAAAAAAAAATTAAAAAAATAATTTTTAGGCACGGGTCCAGATTCCGGGGATTCGGAGGAATCGGCCTAAAGCTGGCCCTGCTCTGTTACCTCAGCCTTACAGGGCTGCCTATGTATCACTGTGTGCTCCAGAGTAGCCTGAGCACAGTGCACTTCAGCCATACTCTGTCCTCGTGAACAACTTCCTCTTGGACCAGCCTTCCCAAGGCCTCTACATCAGAGCTGCACTGTGGAGTAATCTAGAATTACTCCACCAGCTCTATATCAGCAGATACACCCATTAACAAAAATGGTTTTCCCACAGTGCTAACTTGTACCAACCTGGCCTCTTCCTACCATGAGAGTGGTATAAAGGGAAGGGAGAAGAGGACAGAATTTGCCCCTTTGGTTTTAAATTTATATGTAACATTTCCATCATGCTTAAATGTTTTTCTATCTTTGTACTCCCTAAATAAACATATAAAACTAATTATTCTATATCTCTCTTAATCTCTGCTCACACTAGCTCACAGTATAACTCACTCGACTTGCCCTAGCTTGTCATTTCACAACCTGGTTTTTTCCCCACCTTCTTCTCTGTGGAATGTTGCCTGAAAAGCCATCACGTCATGAATTCCTGCTTTTAAAAGAGAGTCCAATATGTGTGTAATTAATTTCAGGCACCTGCAGCAATTTAAAAATAATATGTGTGCTGCAGTGTAAACACCTTTCCTACTGTCACGACAATACAGGGCAAGACTCCCTGCCTGTAAGAAGTTTTTGGTTTTTGTTGTTGCTTTTTGATAGGTAATGGTGTAATTTCCAAGACTGATGCTTTGTCACTGTGCACTGGCAGAAGCAGGGAAGGGAAAGGACACGGAGGATGTGAAATTTAAATGGAATATAGTATTAGAAACCTCTTACACAGCTGGTCTTGATTGACAATAAACGTTGGTCCTTCTAAAGATGTTATTAATGCAGGGATGTTAAGAAACGGCTAGATTCTTGCTGGAATGTATCAAGAGAGACTATGCCAGACTAGGGAAGATGCTTAAGGAAATTGAGGCTCAGGTGATCTTCAGTGGGATTCTGCCTGTTCCTAGAGAAGGTCAACAAAAGCGTGACAAGATTATGGCAATCAACAGATGGCTCAGGCAGGTGCTATAAAGAGGCTTTGGGATGTACGGCCACTGGGAGGCATTCATGGACAGAGAACTGTTCTCTCGCGATGGACTTCACCTGAGTAAGGAGGGAAATAGACTTCTAGAATAGAGGCTGGCACAACTGATTAAGAGAGCTTTAAACTCGGAATTTGGGGGAGATGGTTGGGAGATGTCCAGGTAATCTCCACGCCTGAATTTAACATTGAGAGGGAAGAAAACTAAGTAAGATAGGGTACAACTGTGGGCAGAAAAATGGACATAAGGAGGAAGGGTAGTGTAGATACCAGTCTAATTGGTGATACTGGTGGTAGAATCTCTGTGCCTAACCGGGTTAATAATGTCAATGAAGCCAAACGGCAAAAATTAAGATGTTTGTACACTAATCCGAGGAGCGTAGGTAACAAAATGGAGGAACTAGAACTACTGGCGCAGGAAGTGAAACCGGATATTATAGGGATAACAGAAACATGGTGGAATAGTAGTCATGACTGGAGTACAGCTATTGAAGGTTATGTGCTGTTTAGAAAAGATAGAAATAAAGGCAAAGGTGGTGGAGTAACATTGTACATCAGTGATGAGGTTAACTGTAAAGAAATAAGTGATGAAATAGATAAGACAGAGTCTATCTGGGCAAAAATCACTTTGGGAAAGAAAGCTACTAGAGCCTCCCCTGAGATAGTGCTTGGGGTGTGCTACAGACCGCCAAGATCTCATTTGGATATGGATAGAGACCTCTTTAATGTTTTTAATGAAGTAAACACTAATGGGAATTGTGTGATTATGAGAGACTTTAACTTCCCAGATATAGACTGGAGGACAAATGCTAGTAATAATAATAGGGCCCAGATTTTTCTGGGTGTGATAGCCTGATGATTTCTTCACCAAAGTAGTTGAAGAACCAACAAAAGGGGATTGCCATTTTAGATTTGTTTGGTGAGTAGTGAGCGACCTCATAAAGAAATTGTTGTAGGACACTTGGTTCAAGCAAGTCATGAGTTAATTCAGTTAAGCTAGATGGAAGGATAAACAAAAACAGATCTGGGACTAAGGTTTTGCTTCAAAGGGCTAACTTTAAAGAATTAAGAAGATAGTTAGGGAAGTAGATTGGACTGAATAACTTGCGGATTTAAAGCGGAGGAGCCTGGAATTACTTCATGTCAACGTTGCAAACTATCAGAAGCTTGCATTCCAAGAAAGTGGAAAAAACTCATAAGCAGAGTTGTAGACCAAGCTGGATGAGCAAAGCACTAAGAGAGGTGATTAAGAAAAAGACAGAAAGCTACAAAGAGGGCGGAAGATAGGAGGATTAGAAAGTAAGGTACCTACTGAGGTCAGAACTGTAGGGATTAAAGTGAGAAAGGCCAAAAGCAGTAGAGTTGACCTTGCAAATTAAAACCTTGGAATTAAAACCATAGTAAAGAGGTTCTATAGCCATATAAATAAGAAAAAACAAAGGAAAAAGAAGTGGACACTAAACACTGTAGGATAGTAATGTACGGTTAAGCACTCCTAGTGCAATGTGACTCAATTATCTAAAACTAATAGCTTTAGCCTCTCATGTTCGTAATGAGGCCCTTCAGCGTGTAATCCCTGTTAGGTATATGACTATGGGAATGTGAGACTCTTGAAGGTCAAGATTTACCACCATTCCAAGTTAGAAGCCAGGAACCTCGAACGTTACATGAGGACAATATAAAATTCACGATGGCCTGCGCATAATCTTCATCAAGAATCTAAGAACTGGCAGCCATGAATTGCCAAGTCCTGATTCAGAGGTATTTTGTTAATGTAATTCAGTAAAACTCTGGTGAGAGCATATACGACGTATGATTGGGAATCGCTCAAGCAAACTGCACACTCGATTCTCATCTAGAGAGGCTGTGAATTAAGCCAGTGCAAGGACTAAAATATAAAGCGGATCCTACGACGTACATCCCTTAATAGGCTTTAGTGTCTGCTCATATTTGCGATGTACTGACTATGCTAATCGGTCCTTGAGACGACAACAGTATAATCTTGAAGTCAATGAGAGTTAGGAACATTGAGAAGTCCTAATGGTCAACTGAGGACACAAAGATTACACACATGGTATTTACAAACGTATATCATGCCACATCCCAACTGATCTCCTCTCCTATTGAGATAGTGAACAGAAATTTTTAGACAAGAAACGCGTGCCATCATATAACACCTACTAAGAATATATCAGTTCTAAGTCATTTGATAACCCTGTTCCCACATTCCGAGCACCTTATCTTTCGACTTATATCTAGTTGAATACCTAAGATGGGATCAAATATAGCAAATATTGATAACACAGCATGCCCTGAGTATAGATAACTGGTTAAAGGAAGTACAACATGTGCCCATACTCGACAGAGTTAGAACTCTACAGAGGTCTGCGAATGACGGATGCACTAGGTAGAGTACCAGGGGAACTGCAGTTTTGGAATTTCAATCTTACATTTAATTCCAGTCTATATTTACTGACCTTGGACATGCAAAAAAGTTATGATTAAGAGGTTATAATTCCTCAAAACCTTATATACCAGTTTGCAGATAGAGCAACTCAACGTTCTGGGAGATAATTCGCTAACACATGAGACAGGCCAGGATATCATACAGGAAGATCCTGGGAATACCTGTAAATTGGAGTAAATTCTAATAGGATGAAAAATTTAAATTAGTAAAAGGCAAGGTCATTGCATTTTAGGATACAAGAAGAATGTTTAGTTGTAAATGGGGAACATCAGTTAGAAGTGGAGAAGGACCTTCAGAGTATTTGGATTGATCATAGGATGAGCTATGAGCCGCCATGTGATATGGCCCGTTAAAAACTAATGCTATTTTAGGATGCGTCAGGCGATGTATGGTCCAGCAGGAAGAGGTGAAGGAGGTGTCTAGTCGAAGTATACCAGAGCCTGAGTAGGCTCGAGCTGGAGTACTGTGCTGCAATTCTGGTCTCTATGTTTAAGAAGTGAAATTCAAACTGGAACACGTACAGAAAGGGTACTAGGATGAGCGAGGAGGATGAAGGAAGCCATCTTAGTGGAAGAGATTCAAGAAGCTTGGGCTTGTTTTGCTAATCAGAGAAGGGAAGGCTGACGGGGATGTGATTTCTTATAAATATATCAGGAGGAAAATATTTAGGGAGGGGAGAGAATTATTTAAGACTAGTGACCAATGGGTGGACACAAGAACAAATGGATTTACACTGGACGACTAGGAAGTTAGTCTTGAGAATTAGACGAAGTTGTCGTAACGTGTGTAAGGGTGAAGTTCTGAACAGCCCCCAAGTGGGAGTAGTGGGGGCAAAAAGATATTCTGGATTTAGACTAGCTTGAGAAGTTTATAGAGGGATGGCATGATGGGATAGCCTAATTTTGGGCAATTTCCATTTGGCAAATTGATATTTTGATTATCAGCAGATTAAGTTGCCCAGTGGTCTTGATGGGATATTAGATGGGATGGATCTGATATTACTACAGAGAATTCTTTCCTGGGTGCTGGCTGGTGAGTCTTGCCCACATGCTCAGAGTTTAACTGATCGCCATATTTGGGGTCGGGACGGAATTTTCCTCCAGGGCAGATTGGCAGAGGCCCTGGAGGTTTTTCGCCTTCCTCTGCACCATGAGGCACAAGTCGCTTGCTGGAGGATTCTCTGCAGCTTGAGGTCTTCAAACTACAATTTGAGGACTTCAATAACTCAGACATAGGCTAAGGGTTTGCTACAGGAGTGGATGGGTGAGATTGTTTGACCTGCGTTGTGCAGGAGGTCAGACTAGATAATCATAATGGTCCCTTCTGACCTTAAAGTCTATGAGTCTAACTTCGGTGCAAATGCTTTTCTTTGTGGTCTTTTAACATGGGTTTCTCTTCATTATGAAGTTCTGATCCCTCCTACTCCACACAATTATGTTAAATAAATATAATATGCATTAAAATATCTGAATATCCTTATCTCCTCCCTAAAGCAGATTGAAAACCTTAAGCAGTGTATAGAACTTCTGTGGTAAGTAAAACATGGGACTTTTCAGTGGTATTTAGGTCACTATGTATTTTGTTTTCAGATGGTTAAATCTTTTGTCGTTACAATGTTAGCAAATGGACGAAGTGAAAACCTTTTACAAATGTGCATTAAATCATATGCAATGAAAAACAAGCAGTTTCATTTAAAAGTAAGACAATAGAAATCAGCATTTGAACTCCAGAAAGAGCAGACTTGCGATTTTTAATTTAGAGCTCTATAGCATTCTTTTCTCACCAACTCTGCTTCTGGGCATAGGACTTCAGTTCTTAAATGGGAACATCCAATACTCTTCCTTCCTCCTCCTCCTCCTGTAGTTGTCTTGCACCAGTTAGCGTGGGTATATGTGAACCTCACATATTGTGCTCTCTGCAGACTCAAAGGACAAGGCATCCCAAATTAGCCAGAGCGAAATTAAGAAATAAGACAAAGTACGGTAGGAAAGGTAGCTGGAAGAATTTTCAACACTTTCACGGGACCCTAGGTACTTACAGTTATCAAGGTATCTGCTGGTGCAATTTCATGAGTGCAAAATGACAAACAGTATAGAACCAATAAATTGACCTGCTCCTTTTTACCCTTTCTCATAATACCAGAGCCAGATGGCATTCAACTAAATTGAATGGCAACAAATATAAAGCAATAAATTTATTATATAATACTTTTTAAATGTTGCATAATTAATCTGTAAAATTCATTGCCACAAGATATTGAGGCTTAGAGTTTAAGTAGGATTATATGCAATGGAGACAATTACTGTATTCCCTCTCACAGGAAAACCTTAAAGCTGTCTTTTCCTCTACTTTGGACTTTTGTTCCAGCAGAGGGAGAAACACAGCTGTATTACTGAACAGTTAATTGAGTGAACGGACTTCATTAGCCATATACAAATGATCCTAGTTTTTAAACCTTTTTCAATATATTTTCCATCACTTCAGACAGTTGGCACTGGAACATGTTAAGCAGTTTTGGACTCTTACCACAGTCCCTGGAGGTTGGTTTTATTTGCAAAGGCCCCCATTTAAATTAGCTGTTGCCAAAACTGCTAATTTAAATGGGGCTTTTGTTGAGTTGATTGAGGAGCTGTTAGTAGATTTTAACTGCATTTAAACTTGTGTGTGCTTTTCTTCTTTAAAAAAATCCCAATTTGAATAAATGAGTTCTGTGACAGGAAAAATTATAAGGGATTGCAGGTCTCAAACCAAGGTCTGCGGGTCTATAGGAAAAAATCAGACTTCAGCCACCATCCAGCAGCTTACCGTTACCAGTATGTAATGTGGGCTGGTGTATCCTGGCTCACCATAGGTATGCCCATAAAGCTCCTAACTGAAGGAGATGTCCAGCCTCTCCAGTTGGCTCAGACTAATTATTTAAGCCAGAAGAAGAAACAGGGAGTTGTCAGAGTAACTAGGTGAATCCCCATCTGGCTACTACATTGGACTCTCCCTTCTCACTTCCTCCTGAGCACTGCCTTATTCCTGATTCCTGCCTTCCTGTCCTGTTCCTGGTTTCTGCCCTGTTCCAGATCTCTTCTCCTCGTACACTACATCTGACACTCTTGGCTTAATTCCTGACTCTGAATCTGGTTTGATACTTGACTCAGTCTCTGAGCCCTGACTCCTGCTCTCACTGCTCTGATCATCTATATCCTGGTCTACGACAAAAATGTAAAATGGAGTCTGACTAGTTTCCAAGTCAGCAGATACACCCTTAGCGAATACCACTGTTAGCTTCCTAGGGAGAAGTAGTAATCTCCATGTCAAGTACTTACATGGCACTCATTACCATAGTATGAGGGCCTCACAATCTTTAGTACAGTTATCTTCACAACATCCCTGTGAGGTAGGGCAATGGTATTGTTCACATTTTACAAATGGGGAACTGAGCTGCAGAGAGGTTATAGGACTTGCCTGAGGTCACACTTGGCTGAACAGGGAATTGGACATAGGTTTCCCAAGTCCCCGGCTATTGCCCTTCATCATATTTTCATTTTTATTGTGGCTTAAAACCAGCAATGTTAGATGTCCATGTCTAAGTTTGTACTCCAGTTAATTGCTTCAGGTATCGTAGAGTTGATGGTTGGGATACCACTTGGATGTAATAGTTTGGGACTTTGGTTGATGAGGCATTTCATAATTTGAAGTCCTTTTCTACAGTAACAAATAGGATTGTGTCTCAGTCCCCATTTATGGAAAAAGTAGGCACATCTGTCACATCATCTGTGGTTGCAGTTCAGAATGGGACATATTTTCCATGGAAGTGAAAAGCCATTGGGTTCTTCAGTTGGGTCCTTGATGAAGTGTTTGTTAAGGACGCTGGGGTCCTTCCACTTTGCTCACTATTAATTTTCAGGGAAGAACCCTAAGTCTTCGAGCTCTTGCATTATAAGCCAAAAAAAAATTTTCTGGGTTTTAGTCAAAATCTTGGTGTGTTGTTTGGGTCTTCATAAGACGATGGGACTATCCAAGGATTCTCATGTCATGGCAAATTTAAGGTGGATGGATGTGTGCCAGCATGGGAAGCCATGGTTGTGGCATTGATTTTACTGTCCTTGTAATGATTCACATGGCAGTGTTAAACTGAGAGTTGGCAAGTGATGTGTGGGAGCTATGTGTCCAGATGGGTGAGCAGTATTCTGTAGTAGAGTGGACAGGCTCCAGTATAGAGATCTGAAGAGTTTTTGCATCAGCTCTGCAGGTTGTTCCTCCCAGTTTCTGGACAAGATTTATATGCGTCTTGTTCTCATGTATATTTTTCATGGAAGATTACTAGAAGTTCAGTCCCAGCAAGGATTATCAACAGTTAATGCTAACTGTATGAAAAGATACCAAGAATGGTTCTGGAGGCATTCTGAGGGATTCTGAAGTGGATTTTGGTCCTGCTGTCTGTCATGTCTTCCTTAATGCCCTTCTTGATAGATGTGGAAAGACCTTGTTTCAGGTGATAAATAGATTGTAGCCAACAATCCAACAGTGTGATTCTTGAGAATTATCTTCAATATGGGTTTCGTGCAGGGGATGTTAGATAGGGTCTTTTAGATGGGCATGTTTGATGTTATTGGTTATCGCTGCGCCGACCTTCCTCTCTGCCTGGCATAATCAACAGTGATACATCAAATAAGCAGTGTATTCACCACTGTTGGGCTGGATTTTTTTGATCACATACATTTTCAGGTAATCCTTATTGCAAAGAACTTTAATAAGGTCAAGGATTTAAATATGTTTATTAAATACAAGCAGTCAGTTCACTGTCTCAGGTGTCTAATGGACATTCCTTTCACATGATTGTGTGATTAAATTCTCATTGAGATTATTCCAAGCTGATCAAATGACGTGGAACTGTGGCTTATATAATTTGGCAGTGTTTTTAGACTTTGTTGTCTCTTTCGGTTTAACATAAAGAAAAAACTATTCTCTCTGGGGCATTTTAGTTTACTATACAGATATGGGGAATTGAGATCAAAACAAATCAACACGTTCTCACAAAAATCCTCACATAAAAGGTTTTTACACACAGAGGATCTTCTGGTCAGTTCCCAATTTATTTTCAAGTTTTCTGCTTCCTTCTGGACTTGTTCATATGGGAACTAAGCAGTGTTGTACATCTGCAACATAATAATCTTGATCACCAGAGCATTATGATCGTACATGCTATAAATATTAGATTGTCTTTTAAATGCCACTCTACTTTGATTTTGAAAATTAAGTGGAGCAAAGAAGTTTATTATTCAAAGGATTGCTTTGATTCCAGTGTCCTTTTTTCTCAGTTAAGAAGTAAGTAGATTCCACAACGGCATGGTGAGATACATCGTCTTCTAAGCAAGTACTGCTTAGGAAAACTGGCACTATATACCTGCAGGGACTGTATAATACAAAAAAGATGCAAGGACATGAATGAGACAGTAGAATTCCATACCACACTTTAACTGAGCACCCATGAAACACAGATAGCAGAGCAGCAAGACGCCTGATTTGGCCAGAACATGAAAAAGGTTGCGAACAGCCAGATAAGAAAACAGGAGAAAACACACCAGTGCAGATGTTCTTCATGTACAGAGGAGTAATTAGCTGATGATCAAATGGGCACACACAGATACTAACGAAATAAGTCTAGGGTGGACCTGCAGACTAGCGTGCTATTTCCAATCAAATGGGCTGCCAGTACAATAAAATTACATTTGACCTTACGTTGACTTGTTCTTATAAGTTGGGATGTGTATGTGTCTGGTTACTTATTCACAAACATATCTATATCTCTGACTGGTACTCATCTCTTGCCTCCAATACATGGGTGAGGATAGTTAATAATTGGTTAACCTGAGACTTAAACCTGCCTTGTGTACACATGTATACAGTGAAATGTAAGTCAGTTATGGTTGCTACAGCCAGCTTTAATTTATGCTTTTGGTATGTGCTTTTGGAGGACAACCTAAGAACACTCATGTTTTCCATAGTGATTAATTCAAAGTCTACACCAGTCTGTACCCAGAGATCTCTTTCCCATGAAGTTTAGACTGCGGGCTCATTCCAAGAGATTCGTGTATCTAGTAATCTTCTAGCATAGCCTGTTAGAGATCACTGCCCAACTGTGGGATCAAGCCACTAGTGCATTAGTGAAATACTTACTAAAACAACCTGTAGTCCGCAATCATTGAAAACTCTGGTCGTAGCCACCTCTAGGCTCAGGTTAGTAACCAGTTGCCTCTGTAATTGCTGTGAAGAACCACGGTTATATTCTCTCTTCCTGTTTACTACTCAGCTGAAATGACAGGAAAAATGTCAGTAAGCCAGATATAATTACAGAATTGGAGTTAGGTTAGGATACCAAGGTTAACACACCCTGTGCTTGTGAAAAATGCCATGGGAGCTTTCCTGAGCATGAGTGTAGTGGAGCTGGATCACTCTGTTGGCTATCAGGTTGACCATTCATTTTAGAGAAATACTGTATGTTTAAATAGCACATTAATCTTTAAAGATAGGCTATGCTCAGAATTTTCTTACACCAACAAATGTATGGCTAGGATTTATTTACTTATCCTTTGCTCTGTCTGAGAAAGGCAGATTGATAGTCACAGTGCAAGAAGGTCTACAAGAGGATAGTTAATTTCTGTGTAATACTGCATATGGACAGGCAAATAATATTGGCAGCAAGGCAGAATTCTTTCCTTGTGCAGTATCTGACTTCTTCCATAAAAATGAGCTAAACCAAGCATCCAGTTTTACTACATTCAGACTGACAGCATCCTACTTGAGAAAAAGCCCTTTGATAATTATAGTTGTCTTTATGACCTGTGTGTTAGCATCTGCTGAGAGCACATCTGTTTGGAGCAAGTCTTAATAATGCAGCTGTAGCCCTTTGCAAAATCAGGTTCTCTGAACATGCTGCTGTGCTGCTGAAGCTGAAGGAAAATTCTGTCAGGCACTAAAATCTTCTGTCTGCCTTGGGAAAACTGTTATAATTAACCCATTGTTGTGAGATTTCAGGACAGATTTCTCCCACAAGGAAACACAATTTAGTCACTGCATGAAAAGCCTGTGATAATCTAATAGAATAATAATAGAATAGCAATACACTGTAGTCTAATGACGCACTAGATTTATGTAAAGCTCCTTTCTATTTATACTGCAAAAAGAAACATTATATAAATTTTAATCCATAATGCATTTCTGTTCAATGAATGACAGGGCAGCCTGCAATGGCTAGCATTTTTGGATAATCATTTCTTTAGGACCTGTTTTTAACTCTTGTTGATGCCCTGCCGCATGCATTATTTCTTCAATACAGTGTAACATAATTCCAGACAGCCTTTTATATGCTCCTAATGAATGACAATAGCCTCCGTCTCTTGCTCCATTCAATATATTCATCAGCCTTCACGTGCCAAATATTTTTTTCAAGATTGGTTTGACTGGGTCCTGATTACAAGAGGCTTTATATAACATTACAAAAAAAAAAACCAGGCTGCTTCCTAGCTGATAATTGCAATGCAGATTAAAAACAGTGTAGTTCAGCCTTCTGTAGTGCTCTGCTCACTCAATGATGTTTATTTCCCTAACCAAACCGTCCGGAAAATGATTCACTTGAATGGGTGCCACCTCTTTCATATAAGGCAACACAAAGAATAATTGCTACTGTTTTCAGTTACGAACTGTGAGAGAAAACTTGAAAAAAGTGGAATTAAGTGTTTTTCAGAGAGAGAGAGAGAGAGTGTGTGTGTGTGTGTGTGTATTCTCATAGTTTATGGGTTCTTTCAATATGGAAATGTAAGGTAATAGTTTGGAGAGAAAAAATAGCTTTTTCTTAGTAACATTTGATCAATGCACACATCCCAGTGAAAGGTCCTCACCGAAATTGCTCCTGTTAATATGCTATGTTTAAAACTTCCATTCTGTCTAAGCTTTTGCCCTGGAGTAAAATTTTCAAAAGCACCTGCATCCCATTGGTGTAGGCTCCTAAGTAACTTAGGAACTTTTGAAAATGTTGCCCCTGTTTTTTTTACCTTTGTATTGCAGGGACAGACAGGCAGGGACAGGATGTTTATACAGCATCTAGCACAACAAGGCCTTGTTCCTTCGTAAGGGCTTGTAGACTTTAGGGTTGAGAATCCTCCAGGATTGGCCTGGAATCAGTATCCATCTCCCAGTAACTATTGAAAGCAATCCAGGAGATTTTAATAGGATATTTTAAGAAAATGACATTGTCATATTTGGGGGGGGGGGGTGGAAATCACCCTGTATAGCTTCAGTCAGAGTTGGCAACCCTAGGTGTGAGTCTCTTAATGCTAACTGTCCATGTAATATAAGGAAGAGTGGGAAGAGGATTCTCATTAGTGGCAGATAGGGAGAAAACTGCAAGATCATAGGCTAGGGTTTGGCAACCTGCAGTACGCGTGCCAAGGGAAGCACGCGGGCTGATTTTTAGTGGCACGCTGTTGCCAGCCAGGGTCCCAGCCACTAGCCCCACTCAGCCTGCTGCCAGCCAGGATTATGGAACCCCAGACCAGCAGCGAGATGAACTGCTCAGCCCGCTGCCAGTCTGGGGTTCTGCTGCTGGCCCTACTCAGCCGGGGTCCTGGCCGCCGGCCCCACTCAGCCCGCTGCTGGCCTGGATGGGTGGAACCATGGGCTGAGCGGGGCCAGCAGCCAGGACCCCAGACCAACAGCAGGATGAGCCACTCCGCCTGCTGCCGGTCTGGAGTCCTGGCCACTGGCTCTTTGCCAGCTGGGGTCCTGCTCAGCCCACTGCCAGCCTGGATGGATGGAACCTGGCCAGCAGCGGGCTGAGTGGGGCCCGCATCCGGGACCCCAGACCAACAGTGGGCTGAGCAGCTCAGCTCGCTGCCGGTCTGGGGTTCTGTCTGCCACCTGCACTGCCGGTCTGGCATGCAAAACTTTTTACTGGCAGGCGAAACCTTAAATTAATGAAGACTCGGCACACCACTTCTCAAAGGTTGCCGACCCCATCATAGCCGGTCTAATAGTCACACTGACTATGTATGAGGAACTGTAAATTCCTGTAGAAGTGAAGAACCAAGAGAGAATCTCCCCATTATTTTGGGAGTAGTGAGGAGGGAACGGGAGAGAATTTGGCATCAGTGAGTTGCAGCATGCCTTTCACAATAAAGGGCAGTATTCTACAAATGGACTATGTTTGGTACTGACCAGCACCCAGTGATTCGTGAATTGATGTGATATATTGAACCATTTGAGCCAAACCTCTACTTGGGGAATTTGAACAGCATCCCTTCCACCCCACGACTAGCCAACATACCACAAGCTTCTGTTCCATCATGGTACCTGACTTGTTCCCTCCAGTAAAATGAGTAAATCTTAATCTTGGGGCTCTTTAGTTTCTGAAGGTGTTCAGAACCCTCCTCAGACTGGGGGACTTGAATCTCAAGGATCGTGTGTTAATTCTACTTCAGTTTTTGGGAGCACATGCCTTAAAACACAGTGAGAATGATCTAGGAGATGCTAATAAGGCACAGGGCATGAGCACATTTCATTTCTGGATGAGATGTGCAAGGCAAATATAGCGAATCTGTAGTGTTAGTCTTAACAGTGCTGACAGTTCGCCTCACACATAAAATGAGGGGAAAATAGATGAGTCTTTTAAAATAATGGGTTCAGGAATGGCAGCCTTGGGCTTTATGAGTTGTAATTCGTGGCAGCTTATTGCAGTAAATACATTACTGTTGTTTTTGAGCCATATGTAAAATCCCTGACTGTGACAGTATAGTCAATAGTATTTCACAACCAATGTCTTTTCTATAGTAGTATTATGAAACCTTTAGGCAACAAATTGTATTCCTTTCCAATAATAGCATGGGACACACATTTGAAGTTAATAAGATGTTGGTAGTTGAATCTATGTGAAAATGGCAAGGAGAAATCTGTTTAATGTGATTCTCTTTGAATAGTTTGTTGTGCATTGACATGCTTGAGGTAAACTTGAAGCCACTCTGAAATGCCTGGAAATAAATGCTAGCAAATTGCACCCCAAAGCTTATTGCCAATCTCTGAAGAAATAGCACGATGTTAGTTCTCCTTATATTGCAAAGAAGTTCAGATTTTTCAAAACGTTTCCTGTTGATTGAGAATTTTATAACTTTTGTTTGTAGACTGGCTTCTTATTCCATTGTCTTGTCAGGTAAAGTATCTCTGGTAAATTTTCTCATATGTAAATCTTTTCCACAGCTGTCTAAAGGAAGTGAAACATCTTTCAGACATCTGTGGACAGCTTTTTTGTGTGTCTGCATGTACCTGGCCATAAAGCACACTGGTAAGGCCTGCTGATTGCCTTTTAACAGCAATTAAATATTTTAAATTTCTGATAGCTGGGGTGAGCATTGAGAAAACACAATTGTTTTCTTGTATTGGGATAGGAATCGACACATGCTATACCCCCTAACACTGGAGTAATGTAGCAGGCAAATCCCAAGTGACATCACAGCATCTGGAAAAATAATTCACCACTCTCTTTGCATCTTCCCTTCTTTTTCTTTAGGGGTGCCTCTGGTGGTACAAAAGCATCATCTTCAAGGTGGGAGATGCTTGGTTGTTTTGGTAACTATATGCTGAAAAGATCTGCTCTTTACTTTCATCAGATATAGCCCCCCACCAATATATGCATAATATAGAGCTATAAATAATGTGTTCACTATATTTGTTGGTTTGCAGAGGTGGCATTCTCTGCTTTTTTTTTTAGCTTTATACCTCACCCTTTTAAAGGAGAAAGAGAAATCCTGTGGGAACTGCTAGTATGCTTTAACTAAGAAGTATACGTTTGAAATGGGTTCCGTGCCCTTCAGAAAGTGACCCAGATAACACACTGAAATGCAATTAGTATACTTGGGAGATTCTGGATACCAGTTGGCTGATGTAAGGTGATACTGAATAATGTCTCTATGAGATCTTCCGTCCTTTCCCCTAGTCATCTCCTAACTGAGATGCCAAGTCAGGTTCATATTTATTCTTAATGATCCCAAAATATATTGGTTGCTTTCTGCAGCTTTGTTTTTTCCAACAATTTCATACCTGTGACAAGGAAATCATTAACTTCTGCTTTAATTATATATCCATCAGTATAATTTTTTCATTGCATAGCCACTGTCCTTTTGCATAGTTTGTATTATGACATTTTGACATCTCCTGTGACCTAGCTAATTGTATGTTGACATCAGTCAACTTCCTTCTCTGTAGATACAGCACTATTTACGGCCTCAGTACAAAGGAAGCCATGATGAGAACATTGCTTCCAAACTGAATCAAGCTAAGTAGGGCGAGTTTATTCTTTGATTAATTTGTTTTAATGAAATAGAATGATAGTAAGAAAAGAAATCAGCCTGAATGTCACGAAAACTTCATAGGTGTGAGATCTGTAAGGCTGTGAAATAGTTTCCCAAAAGAAGTGGTGGATGACATTATTTTAGAAATTTAAAGCGAGACTGACCAGACAACTGGCAAACAAACTTGCATTGGTGGGAGGAGAGGCTCTGATTTAATATATATTTTCTACTTTAAATATCTATGATTCTGTGAATGAAAATTAGATTAGAAGATTAAGATTAGGGTTGGAAGAGACCTCAGGAGGTCATCTAGTCCAATCCCCTGCTCAAAGCAGGACCAACTCTGCTTCATTTTTATCTGTAAGCGTAGAGGACTTTTATTTTACCTACTTTTATTTTAACTAGTTGAAAAACTAGGAGTATTAATAATTTGAGGTTCTGATAAGTTAGTCTAAGTGTATATGTAATTTTGTTGGAGTCAAAATATAAAAAAATCAGTGAACAACTAAGAGCCCAATTCTTTCATATTCACTTATGTTGAACAGTATCTCACTCCGTGGTCAGCCACATTGAGATAAATAGGTTTTCAGAGATTCAAGTTAGCCACTCCACATTCTGCAAAGGCGCAAGACACCACTGGGCAATCTTAACTCTTCATTAACTACATTTTTAAGTATTTAATAAATAGTAGCACGTACGTATGACTTGCATTACGTTACTGTAACTGCATCCCTATGAGCACTATATCAGCGTAGCACATTGCATAAACTGTCACAGTGTATTATTTTTCCTCCTTATGACTCAGTTGTACACATCTTTGAAAATAATTTTTAAAATATAAATATTTTATATATGGCTCTTCCTAAGGAGAATGTGTGGCTGTTCACAATTTTTAAAAGGAAAGGGGATTTGGAAGGGGGCAACATAGGCAGTAGCTTCGCAAGTGTAGGGAAACTGAGAACTTGTCTATATTAAATGTGGATTCGTCAAATTTTAAATTGATATAAAATGTAACGTACTTGAACTGGTGCAAAACATAATGTGGGTACTCTTAATCCTATTTAAACGAGATTGGTATCAAATTTGCTTAAGTGGATTCTTTACTGAATTAAACTAAATCAATATTAACATAATTTAAATAAGATAGTCCATATTTTGTGTTCTGCTAGTTTAAGTAAATTGGTTTCAAATCACAACTAAGTTAAACCAGTACAGCTTTGAATATAGACAAAGCTTTATCCTTTTTCTTATTTGTGCTGTACCATTCGTTTTGTGTCTCCCTCCACCCCCTACACTCATGTAGTTTACTGTGGTTTAAATTGGGCATAATAGTATAGAGCCCAGTGCTGTACCTTTAAAGTCAGTGAAAGTTGTGCTATTTATTGGCAATCTCTTGAGGTCGAAGATAATCTCTTTCACGGGTTTTATTTTTCATGGGTCCTTTGGTGACTGAGGAGTCCAATTCTTGAGCCACAGGCTCATTGGAAGACATTGTAGGTGGTTTTGGAAGACAGGGTTGGGCCGTGATTGCTGCGTGACAGTTGTCTTTCCTTTCTTTTCTAGCATTTTTCAGAGATCTAGGCAAAACAATTTTCCTCAAAAGTGGAAGTTCCCTCTCTGACAAGTCTTCAACTGTTATCCCTATCCTGGACTGCTGTCTCCCAGTGTGTGGGGGATTCTCCCATTGCCACAGGACTTCTATGGGTAGGAAAACATTCTCCTATGAAAGAAGCCTGCACATGAGTAGTTTAGTGTAGGGGAGCTGATGCTCACCAGCAGCCACACAAATCTTGGCAAAAGAGGCACCAGTGTCCGGTGGCAAGCAGGTCCAAGACAACTGGCGGTTTCTGTTGCAGCCTTTGTCCACCTTCACAGCCATTGAGAGGTGATCCAGCTTCATCCACCTATTCTGTCATTGAGATCTTATACTGGATTGCGTTGTGCTGGGCTGCACTTTGTCTGGTACCTCACCTTCGACCTTACCGCCATGGGTGACTCTACCAGGAGTACAGGACTCCTGACAGCATAATTCTTAAGGTCTTAAATATATGCAAGCTTCTCCACCACATCAAGTTGGCAGCCCAAGGAGAAGATTGTGCTATTAGTTTCAATGGGAACAGGATCAGGGTCTTTCTGTATGATTGTGTTTCAAGCTGTACTATTACGTTATATAAGGGTACTAGTTTTTAATAATCAAGTTGCTAGATCTATTCAACCAGTAAAATACCCATTGTTCCTTGTTAAGTTCTGCATTTGAATCAGATTTCTATGGAGACTGAAGAATGTTTTTCCTTTTGTGAATGTAAATGAGTTTAAAATGACCATGTAGTTCATTCTCATCATAGCCTTTGTGCGTGGTTTAAGATTCAGCACCTGAGCCAATTACCTTTGTAAAAGAACATGAACAGAAGAACTATCGTGCACAAGTCTGAGGCAGTCAAAGAAAAACTACCAAACAGCTTTGGTTGTGGCAGTTTGATTAAAGAAAATAATATCGACTTGGATAAAGATAAAATAATATAGATAAAGAAATGATATAGACTTGGAAGTTCATTTGTGAACAATCAGCTTGAATCTGCTTTATTTGCCTTAACTCACAGTTAGAACACACAGATCATAAAGCATTTTTCTCATAGAGTTAGAAATAGATTTTTTCCATATTAAATATTTTTGTTGTACTAGTTAATTTCTGTACAGAAAGCACTGAGCGTGAAGCTGAACAGGTAATATGCTGAATTGTATTGTTTGCTGCTTTAAAACAATCACTGGAAAGACACAAAGTGAATTTGTTACCATAATGGAATTGGTTTTCAGTCCTTGTAATGCATTTCTCTTTCAGCCTTACCTTGCTTCTATGGATGGCTTTGTCAGTGGACTCAGCTTTGTATCGTTGTCAGCGGCTGGCTGCCGAAGGATCCACCTGGACTCAGTCGGAATCAACACCTCTGCTGTCTTCTGTCAGAAAGAGGCTGAGATACAACTTGAACAAATGGAGGATTGTGTTTCCCAACAACAAGAGCCTTCAAAAAGATTGGGAGAAAGTTTCTAGATTTTATTCTGAAAATGGGATACAGACCACGAAATACACCTTGCTCTCCTTTTTGCCCAGAAATCTCTTTGAACAGTTTCACAGGTATACACTTGCCAAAACTAAGGAAATGATTGATCAGCTTTAAGATCTGTCCCATCATAAGTGATCTTTGATAGAAATGTATAAAGTTTCTATAGGTTTTTGAATAATCCTATAAGAGAATTAATATCCTGATTTAGAATTATACAAAACAACATGCTGAAAGCAAATTATTCTCTTAGATTCTATAGGATTTTAGAGTAATTTTATAAAATTATGTTAATTTTTACATAAGCGTGTTGATGTCATCAATATTAAGTTATATAGAACTTGTCCATAAAAGGTGGTCAAAGCTGAGTTGTTTGTGTGGTTCAGTCTTTCCCATTAACTACTGGTTGTAGGACTAGTGACTTGGGCATGAAGAATCCTGCCAAGAGCAACCAGTGGGAAATGCCATTCTGATCAAGATAGATTAAATTTTCCCATCCATCTTTCACTTTGAAATAAACATTCTGTACTATGGTGCCAGGTTCTGTCATCCCATGGTTTGGCCTATCTTTTTCTTTACCTTATGTCTATAAATTCTTAGAGAGCCTAGTCTGCTTCTTGTAAAAACAATCCCATAAATTTCTGAATATGAGTTTTAAATACTTAGTTGCTTTTTAAAATTGGCAATCCTTGAATCAAAAATGAATGCAAATATGGGAACCTTAATGTGAGGGAAGTCATGAGGTAAACAGTTTTTAGGTTTCTGGATTTAAACAGTGGTATAATACACAAATTAAATGAAATTCTTTTTAATGTTATGAAAATATATCTCCTATAGAATCCTCATAAGGAATGGAGACATCACAATGCAGTCAGGAAATATTCTGTCCTTTACTGAGGAGGGAAGGGAGAAGGAGGGGGAGGAGAAGTGTGTGTTTGTGTGTGTGTGTGTGAGAGAGAGAGAGAGAGAGAGCTGTTTTGACCTACAAACAGTGTTGTGAATCAGGAAAGGACACATTTAATTTCTGGCTATTGTCATTTGTTTTTGACCTTCTCAGGTTGGCTAATCTCTATTTCTTCTTCCTGTTCATCCTAAACTGGTTCCCACAAGTGGAAGTTTTCCACAGGGAGATCACGATGCTACCTTTGGGTGTGGTGCTGCTAGTAATCATGGTTAAGGATGGCACTGAAGACTGCAGGAGATACAGATTTGATAAGGCAATAAACTCCTCTAAAACCAAAGCATATGATGAGTAAGTGGAATGAAACAATGACAATGTTTTACATTACATTATTTTGTGCAGTTTAACCACATAATTTTGCAATATTTTCCCCATTTGATCACAATAAGTGAAATTAATACGTTTGGAAAGGTTTTTATCTAGGGACTGGTTCCTAATGATATTAATGATAAAAAGCTAGGGAAATAATTTTAGCCCAGACTGATGTCAGTAACCTTTATTCCGCCACGCAGGGTGTCTGTATTGCTATAGCATTTTCTCTTAAAGTTTTCCAACCACTTTACCAAAACCAGATAATTAAGCCTGAACACCCCTTCTCAGTAGGTGAAGGATCTTAGGAATGGTGAGGATCCTTCACCCACAATTGAAATGCAGCCAACTTTGGAATAGAACATTGCAGCTGCTTAACAGCATGGCATAACACTGCTCATTGGCAAGAGGAAGGGAAGAACATTGTATCCAACTGAAACCAGAGCGGGAAATTTCATCGGTAGACTAGAATGTGACCAGGATATATGTGTTAACACTTCATCTCTGCCATCAGATCTCCAATAACCAAAGGTGGCCAGTCCCTCCAAATTTCATGTGAATGACTGCACCTCCAGAAATATAATATCCTTTATATTTCTGCTGGGGCATTTGCCTGTACTGACTCAGAGGGAGGAGAATGGCTTCTGCTGCCTTCTTAATTACTAGCAAGACTTCTCACAGCATCAGAGATCTCTTCTCCAAGTACTGCCCTTCTTAGCTTGCCACAGCTGATGGGGCTACATGACAAGGTGATAAACTTTCATTAAAAGAGGATGATTACATTGCGGGTCCTTTGGTCAAGAGGTTTTTGTTTTTTTTCTCTTAAACTTGATTCTGTAGAGACAAAAGCAAATGACAGACAGAGAGTTTTAGGAGACGAAATCCTGGCACTACTGAAATCAATAGCAGCCTTCCACTGACTTCAGTGAGATCAGGGCTTCCCCTTTGAACTAACTTACTGGCAATAATTTTAGCTTCTAACAACTTTAAAAAGAGTGCTTCAGAAAAGCCTCAAGAGGAGGACTGGGCATATGTCTTCAAATTTATCCATCCACTATAATAAGATGCAGAAAGAAGATTGCCTGGCACAAGCTTCAGGAAGTACAGTAACACAAATAATAGCACATTTCAGGAGTGCTTTTGTCATCAGTGACTTGCAACAGGGCAGACTTTAGGACCCAGAGTCAGCCTGACTGACAGTGGCAGAACTGGTTTCGAGGAGGAGGATACTACCTGTTCCTGTGACGTCTGTATTCCAACAGGTGTAGCTTTCTATCAAGAGAAAGACAGCAGTCGTTTCAGGGAAACTCAAATCCTCATTCCACGGCTTTGCATTCTTCTGGATTATTTAAACCACTGTGCTTTATTTTTGTTATTATTTGACACGACATTTTTAAGGGGAAGTAAGATGTCAAGGAAATATGCTCTAGGCTGCTGTTCTATGAAGATCATAAGGGAAAAACTTTTTTTCAAGAAAGTTTGCTGCCATCATGCTGCTTCCGATTCTGAGACACAAAACGAGGAGTCAGAGAAGAGAGGAAAAGGAAAGAAAAGAAAGAAGAAAAATGAAAATAAATGGGTGGTTGTATCCAACTTGCCCTTTGAAAGCTGCAAGTGGAAAGAGAACCCAAACAGACATTATGACTGTAATAAAATCAAGACCACCAAATACACTTTCGTATCCTTCATCCCAAAGAATATCTTTGAGCAGTTTCACCGGTTTGCCAATTTATATTTTGTGGCCATTGCAGCACTGAACTTTGTGCCAGTGGTAAATGCTTTTCAGCCAGCAGTTTCTCTGATCCCAATTTGTGTTATTATGGCTATTACAGCAGTTAAAGATGCCTGGGAGGACTTTCGGAGATACCAGTTGGACAAAGAGATCAATAATATGGTCTGCCTCATTTACAGCAGGTAAATTAATCATACAGTTTTTCTTTATAAACCAAAAATTGCTTCAGTTTTTTTTCAAAAGCATCTTAAAAAATGAAGGAGTCTCTGAGGGGCAAAAAAATAACTACTGGGGAATGAACTCTTCCACAGAGGAAACCAATGAATCCATATGTTTGATAGCTAAATTAAAGGGGTACCACAAAACAAACTTCACAAATAATGCCTCGTAAGGGGCAAATTAGGATGATTATCCTACTAGATTGACTAAGAAAACACTAATTCCAGAAGCTTATAAAAGTATGTGACCGTATCTAAAAAGTGTCTCTCTCCCACCACCAAAATTGTCCAGGATCCAAGTTTCCTGGATTGCCTGCAGAACTGCTGCTTTCTGTTTTCCTTCAAACTGTAGCATTGATAGTATTTAAGAAAATGACACATTGTAACAGAGGTAATGAAAAAATATTGACAACTTTATAGGTAAGACAATGATTAAAAGTTGGTTTTTTATTTGTTTAATTTTACATTTGCTCAGACAAAGAAGACGGAAAGAGAGAGAAATAACAAATACGTTAGACATTAGCTGAGTGATTCTGTGCCGGAAATCTTAATTATCTCCCTTCTGCACAAAAGAGGCATGATAAATTGCTTCTGAGAACCATTTATCAGAGATGGCTAATTCTAAGTGCTAAACAGGGAATGCACAGAAGTTGTTTTCTGCTCTTCACCCTTCCTCTTGTGCCATTTTGTATTGCTCTATGTTCTTTCTGAATCTAGCAACCTTTGTACAGTAATGAACTGTCTTTGTGTTCCTGGAAAATTCCGTGTCTGTGGTTTTCCCAAATATCCAGTATATGTGTTTAACTTTTTTGTATATGAAAAACATCTACCAACTTACAGATAGACCTATGAATGCTTTGCAGAAGTGAACATCATGCCTCTGGCTCACTTTTTCTCCAGCCATGGGATACGTAAGCAGTTAAACATTAAAAATAGTCCTTGGGCTATCCCAATATGTTGTGGTATTTTGGCTTGCAGTGATGTGATATGAGGCTCTGAAAAGAGCCCTTTCCAGTTGTCTTTCACCAGGTATTTGTGGCCTTAAAGGAAGTGTAAAGCCAAAGGACGTGGGGTGTCTTCAGGACAATAGAGGTTCCCTTCTCCTGGAAAAAACGGTAGATAATACAACTACCATCAGACTTGTTATGTGCTGTAACTAATATAAATAATTTTAATTCTATGGGAAGCTGACATTTCTTGTTCTTCTTGTTAGCTGCATTTTCTTGGACGAGCTTGGTGTCTCCTCGTTTTCTCTTCCTTCCTATGAATCATCTGGCCTAGGTTATTTTGTACCTGAAACTCTTCTTCTAGACACTGGAAGCCTCGTAAAACTGAATTATAATCTTGTTGCAGTAGAGCATTGTCTTTTAATACAGTAACTGATCTCCCATCTAAAGGTGAACCATTCATCAGATTTACAGTATTACCTTAGGAGAAACTGAATTGGAGACTGTGTTATCGCTGTTGTTTCAGACTTCAATATAATGAATTCTGGTTCCCAGTTTTAATGGAAATATGAGGGCAGAATTCTATTTTTTAAATCTCTAATAGAAAGATGCTTTTCCAAAAAACTTGCTAGGAGATTGGTGGGGGAATCTCCCATCTTGCCTTTACCTAGATCACTGGGGAGGTGGGTAGTGAATTTAAATAGAGCATTTTGTAACATAGCCCTTTTCATTTTGCCTTCTTTAACTGAGATAAACTGACATGTAAAGTCATTATTGGTAAGAAAACCTTTCTTATAGCATATTTAAATAAGACTCAGCTGTGAACAGGAGAGAGGGCAGTAATCACTGAAAAATGTTTTAGGCTCTATTGGCTGGTTTATGGGCTTAGTAATTGGTTATGAAGACTTGCACCTGTAGGCTGCAGGTTCACAGAATCATAGTAATGGTGGTTTATAAACTGTAGCATCTTAATTTGCCAGATAAATTAAAAAGTTAATACTCTAATTGCAGATTGATCAGACCTATCTGTAGTCACCTCCATTCCCTGTGCCAGTACAGGATTGTCCCTGCATATACATTTTCTGCCTAGTTCTAAATTTCATGATCAGGAAGTCATCTATGATACTCAGCTTATATTTTCTCTTTCTTAGTTGCATTCACTTTCTTCTAGCTATACTCCTTTGTATAAGTCTGATTAATTCTTCTTTATTCTTAGTATTTAATTATATCCTTTAAATATTCGTGATCAAAGTCCCTTCCCCACACTGCCAGCTATCTCCTGGCAAAGATATGCTGCATTTATTTGTTTCATCTTTTTTCATAGGTCAGTTCCTCCAGCCCCCCTCATTGTTTTAGTTGCTTTTTTCTGAACTCCTTCCAATTCACCATCATCTTTATGAGAATAGGGGCCTAGAACGGAATGTGGCATTCCAAAATATTAAATGGTATGGTTCAATCCTGTTCCAACCCCCACCCCCACCCCCACCACACACACACAAAAGAGGCAGGAGGAGATGAGCCATTAATTTCAAATACCAAAAGTCCCAGGCAAAAGGTGATGGTATCCTTTCACCCAGTAAGAGCAATAATAATCCAGGAAAGCATAGTTATTCACTCTGCATAGAGTACATATGTGAGCTTGCTATACACACAAAGAGACTGAAACTGGAGCGCTTTTGTGTCACTTTCAATCCCCAGGGATTTCTGGCTAGGTTCCACAAGCATTCCCCAGCTGTTTCTCCGCTGATTCACTGAATGTCTGCATTATGATAAACACAGGGTAGCTGTCTATGTGACTGTCAAATTTACTTAGCATCAGCTTTAAAAGCAAGTTTCAAAATTCCTACATCTGCAACAAACATTGGACATACAACCATGATAGCAAACCTTGAAGTGCTTTAGAGTTCATTTCTTCATCAAGTCAAGTAACAGGACACTGCAGGCTACTGGAGAACTTTGCTGTAATGTGAATTTTGGTATATTTGCTGCTTTGAAGGAAAATCAGTGTTTCATTTGCTTTAAACGTTATATTGTAGGGAACAGATCCTGGAGTCCTGATATGATTTTTACTCAGTCCTTACTCAGGCAAAATTCTCACTGACTTTTCAACTGGCTTTCTGCTCCCCAGTGAGGCCTTCTGCTTGTGACATATACACAGATTGCCTTCATGCAGGATCTCCTACCCTCTCATCCCAGTCAACACATGTGCATGCCGCACTGATGATGGGGTTTCCCTAGTATCATTAGGCATGAGCACATGAACTGTCATTTAAACTGAATCATCTTAAAATTTGAAGTTTATTAAATAAAAGCATATACATCAATTTGAAATTTTACATTAACTGCAAAAAGATAATTCTGACATCATATTTTAGTGCTCATTTCACGAAGATGCCCCATTGCAACTTAGTGTCATCAAATATTGGTGCAACGTCAGAACATCGCTCCATGATTATCTCATGAATCTGTAATTCCATTTGACATAATATCTACTCTCTCTTCCCTCCTTGTATTTTTTATTTCCTGGATACTGAAAGCATCAGGGAGGGATGCTGACAAATCCTGTCTGTTTGCTAAGAACTAACCACTTTGCCTGATGTGCCAGTGTGGTGAGCACTCCTGTGATTGGTTCTCTGCTCATATGCCTGTGAAGCTCAAAAGAAATCCATAATGCTACAAGAGCTGCATACTGCTCTAAAATCTCAAGTTGAGTATTACTGATCTAGCATCTTTCAGACTGAAAGGGCACACCAAAAACAAAGAGATACTAGTTAGCTAATATAGGTCCATTCTACTGTTCTTTAAAAACTGTTTAGATGAAACTTAGATTCTCTGGAATTTTCAGACCTGTCTGGTCTGGATAGGTGCATACAACATGTCCCTATTTTGTAAGCTAGATGTACTTTTTTGGCTTCTAGCAAGTTGTGAATGTGGCTCTAGAATCATAATAAACGAGGTCTGTGTTACATGCTGCCAAGCAACTTATTGAAACCAGTGGTATCAAAGTTGTGAAGGAAAAATTTAAAAATTTGAATTCATACCATGGAGAATCTATGTGGTAAAAGAATGTCTAACCTGCTCAGCTGACTAAATTTAAAAGAACATCAGATTCTCAACATTTACTTTGGTTAGGCCCAAGCTACGGCACTGCAAATCAAGGAGCAGTGAATTAGCAATTCTCGTTGCCAGTCAATGCACATCACTGTAGTCATGATTCTTGGCTTCTTTCAATTAACACTTGCCATAACATTGCTAACGCCATCACCTGTTTGTGCACTGCTCTAATAACAATATCTTCAAGGTCTATTGCATTATTGTACCAAGACCTCTCAAGCTTGCTTCCCCCCCCCCCCCCCAAAAAAAAAGTGTGCAGTAGTTTAACAGACTGCAACACCAAACTAATGACTAAAGGCAAAGGGCAAATGGAAGCCCATGTTTCTGGTTTAATGAACAGCAGAATCCCTGACATCGTGGCAAGGATTGCCACAGAGAAGGTGCTAAGAGGCTGAAACAATGAGTGAACAGTTTATTGAGATGCTGCAAGGAGACAAGCAGCAGGCCACAGTCCGGTGCCTTCAGAATTGTGCGTGGAGGTGTCAGGAGGTGACAGAGGTAGTTTGGAGTAAGCTTCCCAAAGGCTTGACAGGTCAATGGGAGCAACTGGAAGCTAATGCAGAATCTGATTAGCAATCATTAAGTAGCCAAGCTTTCAGTGGCATTGTGCTCACTCCATCTGCTGTCAGACAGTATCCTAGCAGCAGCGTTCTGCTCTCAATGCTAATACAAAAAAAACCTGGCACCAGAAACACTGAGGTGTGAAATCAGAAAACTGTCAAATGAACGCATCGTTTAGAAAATGAACTTCAAAGTTACTGGACAGTAGAGTTTGAACAACAGTCAAAAAATACATTTATATGATGATAAAGTGTTCCTGACTAGTACCAGTTCTAAGTCAGTACAGACTTGGTATTGTTAGTCTATAAGTTAAGAATATAGGCATCTTTTAGCACTGAGAGAATAGTACCCATGATAGAAGGCAATAGATTATTTTAGCAAGTAGAAACGTAGGGTCCTTTCTGTGGCGTTAAGGATCATTCAATCCCCAGACAGTAGGATTATTTTAACTGCATACTTTGTTACCTTCTAGAAAATTGCATGTCATTGCAATATCAGGGGCATTCATTGCTACCTTGCTATCTTATCATTCAAGGCCAGTCCTAAGAGTTTCCAGTTACGAAGAACATACATATCTCTTCGCAAATTAGGACTTGTCTGGCTGCACAAACTGCAAATGATGTACAGAACTTTCACCTCTAGGTCACAGGTTTGAATCCAGTCTAAAATGTAGTGAATGAAAGATTGGTACAGAATTGACCTCTGGGAAACAAGTAGGTCTCTTCATTCCAAGCAGACATGTGTCAGCCTCACAAAAATCACTTACATGCAACTCTAATTGACACCTGGGTGACAATGTTGTGAGAGTAGCCAATGAATGGAGCAGCATGGGGACCTAGCTACTTTCTTGTTGAACTGTCCTTTTGTTGAATTTTTTTTCTAGCCTCTCTGGTTGCAAAGGTAACCTACGAAGAATAAATAACTGCAGTAATTCTGTTTACTGAATATATAGCATTGACAAATGTAGACTTGATTAAAATTTCAATCAGAAGCTATAGATGATGCTTCTTGATATAGTTTTAAAATGTAGAATGTTATCAAATGTATGTGTGATAAATAAAAATGTCTGCCTTGGGCCAAAATGTGGCACAGTAACTGTTTAAAAAGGTGTAACGTGCATCATTTTGCTGGAGGACTGAGGGAAAGGTTTTTTTAAAACACTGCAAAAGATTCTGGGATGAAGGAATGAAGGATTCAAGGGTGACGCGGTCACAGGAGGAAAAAAAGCAGCTGACTTTGGGATGCAAAATACACGTGGTTTGGAAGTTATAAATGATGAATAGTTGAAGACTCTTCTTTTCAGGGAACTGACTAGATGACTATTTCAGAAGGAATCACAGATAAATCCTCTTCTTTGTGCCTGTGGCTGGCCGGCTGGCCCTTTAAGGCAAACCAGGCTCAGCCTTGCTGGTGACCAGACAGCTATCCCCCAGCTGAATGTGATGGAGTCTTAATTATGACTGTCTCCAGTTGCAGGGGATCAGGGAGAAGAGTACTTAAACACAGCTGTGAACTTCTGCTAAGGAAGAGACCCAGGAGAGCGGAGCAAGAGAAGTTACCTTGTCGGGGATTGACCTGGGGAAGTCAGGTTGGAGGAGACCCACAGAAAGCAGGTCAGGTTCCATGGGAAAGGACTCTGAAATAGGGCCTGTAAGGAACAGGGAGACCTCTAATGGAATTGGCCAGAGTCCGCAGGGAATGGAGTCAGTGGGGAAAACTTCTGATTGGAAGAAGCACAGAGAAAAACTCTGCAGGGCTCAGGAATAGGGGCAAAAGCACAGAACTTCTGAGTAGCCCAAAATAGGCATGAGAATTACTAGTGTGGTTGTTTATGTCAGCTTAAAGTTGGACCTTAGTTACTCTGAAAGGGGACTGAATGTAAATTTGACCTGGCCAGCGGGCGGAGGTGATCAAGAGGGGGGAATAGAGGCGATGACCCTTATAACGCCCCATTGAGGCGCAAAGAGGCACCCTCTAGGTAAGGTCTTGCTATTACAGTGCTCCAGTGTGGCTAGCTTTGATTTGTCTTCTCTTGGACAGATTAATGTTATTTTTTCTTAATACCCATTTGCACCCCTTCACCTTCCTCCCTATCCCAGTGTTGGTTTGGAAATTCCAGTCTTGTTTGAATCCAAGAAATAAACTGTGAGAACATTGTTGACACAATGCAAATCATTTATTCACGTCCCCATATCCAACAATTTGCAGCCACTCCATTTTTTTGTGAGCCATTCTTCTCAGATAAAGATTCAGAAAGGACCTGTGATCCACACAAATAGATGTGTCAGAGGGAAAGAGATCAGAGCAGCAGACAGTAACAGTGGCCCAGGGCACAACTGATTGCTGTTGGCTGACTGTTGGGTGGGCCTTGGGACAACTTGGGAGGAAGAGGAAATGATTTTCCTAAGCATGAGATATGCAGGCCCATCAGCGGGAGGTGGGAGCAAGAATGACTCTATTGAAAATCCCTAATTTTGAAAGATCCAGGCCCTGTTTTTTATTTGTTCAACTTTCTTTGCCTACAGACTCCTGTTCTTCCTGTACCCCACCCAGGGCCGGCGCTTCCATTTAGGTGACCTATGCGGTTGCCTAGGGCGCCAGGATTTGTGGGGGTGGCAGTTTGCCGCTCTCGGCGGCAATTCGGTGGCGGGAGGTCCTTCCGCGCTCCTGGTCTTCGGCGGCAATTCTGCGGCGGGTCCTTCACTTGCTCCGGGACCCGCCGCTGAAGTGCCCCAAAGACTGGGAGCGCGGAAGGACCCCCCCGCTGCAGATTTGCCACCAACGACCGAGAGCGCGGAAGGACCCCCACCTAGGGCACCAAAAACCCTGGCGTCACTCCTGACCCCATCCCTCAACTCTCTCTCTGAGCAGAGACTCCACACTAACATCTCTCATCTTTTCTTATTTATTTAATTGGGTGCTGCTTTTCCTGATTCCAATGTCCTGACACTGCTTATTGGAACCAGTAGCTCAGGTTTCAAGTTTCCCACATATCAGAAATCACCTCACGTTTTTTTTTAAATTGCATAATTGTTTGCTTTGTATTTGTTCGTTGCCAGAACTGCCTAGATTTGCAACATCACTTTGTTTATTTAGCAAGGGGAGTTTGGGATTGTACTATGCACTTAAATCCATGAATAGCAAATGGACCTTGCTCCCCGTCTATATGAATCTCTAAAAGGAAACTGCTTCATTTGAAAGGTCTTATGTGGTTTCAAAGCTGATAGCTGGGGCGGTGGTGTTGGTCGGGGCGGGAGGGGTTGCTTGTAAAGAGCTCCTTTCTGCCTTGTATCCATAGAGAAGGCACTACAACGTGTTAAAACATACCTGATTCTTTGTACTGAAGAAACTTGTTAATTTCACTGCAACAACTGTATAACAGGTTTTTTTGGGAAACATAGTATTTTGATACAAAGCAAATATGTTCGTTTAATAGCTCTAATTCTCTATGAAGGGAGGAAGAGTCTAGTGATGAGAAAACTGACCTGGAAGCTGGGAACTCCTGAATTCTAATCCCAGCTTTGAAAATGACTGTCATTGGGGCCTTGAGCAGATTACTTGGCATTCCTGCCTCAGTTTCCCCTCTGTAAAATGAGTTAAATAATACTCTGTATAGTAAAATTAAAGTTTTGAAGCTCCTTGAAGGTGAAAGGCATTAAGCATCATAAATGCTTTAATCAGGCTATAAACCTTAGCTCTTTCTGACAGTTTACTCTCTCAACAATTTTATTATTCAGACAACTTTCCTGTAATTTTGTGTATGTTTCACTGAAATTCATAATCAAGTTCATTCTTTCAATAGGCTATTTTTGTTTACATGGGCTTTTTGGACCCGTCTAGGTGTCAGATAATTGGGCCAGGTTTTTCTAAAGATCTTTGTGAGCAAGATGAATGGAACAAAAGAGTTTGGTAGATATTGGAATTAAACAAGAGGTGGGAAGAGAGAACGACAGGACTGCATTGCAGCAGTTTCTAGCACTGTGCCCAAGTATGTCTCATAAAGGTTATGGCACATCATCTGCTTACTGTCGGCTGCCTCTGTCCTTTTGTTTTTATGATCTGTACAAACAGATTCTAAAGTTTTACCAGGAAGGTGTTAAATGCTGTTAGTGTTAAAGGTCACTCTGCATTTGTGTCTTATTAATACCCATCCCCACTTTTGTGAAGCATTTAATGCACAGCTACTTAAATATTTTTAAGGGGCAATTTGTCAAAGTTGCTGAGATGGAACCTTTTTATTTTTTTAATATATAAATAACATTGAACATCAGCTTAACTGAAAATAGAATTGACTTCTTAGGGTGTGGGCTTTCAGCTCATTGTTGCAGAGCTCTGTAAGCAAGGAAATATTTCTTAGCAACCAGCTTCACAGATGGGATGGATTTCTGAGAACAGCTGTGCTAACAGAATTAACATGTAGGGTCAGATTCTGTCAGGCCCCTAGGTGGATGTGCATAGGGATGCAGAGGATGAGGGTGTAAGGAGTTGCTCCCTGTGCAGATCTAGCCACGGTTGCATGTCTCTGGCTTGCATGGGCTCAAGGACTGTTCCCTGACTAGTGCTGCTAGTTCCATTACCCACCCCAAATGGGGGAGTAGGGGGGAAGTGTACTCATAGCCCCATTCCCCCTCTACCCTGACTAGCCAACTGTGGATGGGGCACATGCCACAACCTGCTAGGAAGACAGCAGTGAGCATGATCCCCAGGTGCTCCTGGAAACACAATGCCTCCAGGTCTTGCTGGGGCAGTGCAGCTCTGCATACCTCCATTGTCAGCACAAGCCTTACAGGCACAAGCCTAAAGAAGTGAGTCAGTTGTTTATAAAGGCAGTTTATAGTCCTCCTGACCGCCATGATATTCTCCCCATGCGATCTCCAGGCCCACTCATTTGGCCAGGAATATGTAGCCTGGACATTGGCTTTACACTCAGGATACTAGCAGAGCACTGGTCTGTGGGACCAGTGGATTGCTGAACTGGTATCACACTAAATAATTTGTCCACAATCAACAACATGTTTCATAAATGTCCTTTACATCACCCCATTAAATCACTCTGTTCACCAGTGTGCTGTACCAGATAAAGCATAAGAGCAGAAAACTACAGTGTTGGTGGCTTGAAACTTGTTCAGGGTTCAAGTGCAAACTTATGCCTTAGCTATGCAGGATGGTGAGAGCTCTTCTTTGTCATGGGGCATCTGCAAAATCTTGATTTATGTAACAGTTCTAGAGCCCTCCAATCAACTCATACTACTTTCAGTCAGAGCTCATTAAGTGTGACTAATATTTGGGTCTATATAGTTAGATTAGCCAAATTTGAGAGAGACTTTCCAACTCTGAAGAGAGGGAGTCAGGGAAGAAGTGAGTGATCACAACAGAGTTGGTCACAAGCAAAGGTTATAAACATGCCAGGAAAACCTGTACTGCCACATACAAAATGGACCCCTTCCCCTGTAGTGAATGGGGAATCACTGAGACAGTGGCTGACCGGACTGTCAGTGCCTCATAATCCTTGAAAAATAAATGTTGCTCAAGAAAACAGCACTTCCTGCAGCATTGAAGTCAGCACAGCAGCTTCAGAAAGCAATTTAAGATGGTACTGATGCACAGGGAGTGGGGAAGCAAAATAGGGCCCGAGCAGAGCACCCAACCCCTCTTTCCCCCCTCCCCTCCCCAAAGACCCCTTGGATCCAGAACTAAGCAAAAGAGACAACTGAAAGACACTAGGGGACACTAGGACCTGTGCTGCATCTCCCCTCCCCAAGCCATGTGGCCTCTGTCTGACTCTTCCCTGCAGTTTCTAGCCCAGTGACTGAATCCAGAAAAGCATCAGCAGAAAGTAGTTTGAGCAAGGAGCCGTGGACACCGATGATATCATCGGACTGATACCTGCAGTCTTCACTCTGAACGTCCTCTCCCCTGTGCTGTTCGGCTTCTTGTACCAAACTTTTCTCACCTCCTCTCTTCCTTTGTCTTTCCAGATAACTAATCTCCTTCTCAAACACCCCAACAAAACCCCACTGGAATGATTTTAAATAGCAAAACAAAATTACAGAACTGACATGACATTTGCCACCATTGCATTGTTGCTTTGCTTATATGTTCTATCCCTTTCCCCTTCCTTTTGTCTGTCTTGTCTCTTTAGAGTGTAAGCTCATGGGAGCATGACAGATGTCTCCTCTTCTATATCTGTGCAATGCTTAGCACAGTAGGGCCCTGTTTTCAGCTGGCCTCAAAGCACGGGTATAGTAAACATGATAAATAATAATAAAAATGACCTAAACAACTACCACATCCTCTCTAATGTTTCCTTCCTACTGAAAGGTATTGGGAAGCTGGTGGGTGAATTGGAAGTTTTCTGAGAAGTTGAAAGTATTTTTTTTTTTGAGGGTAGGAAAAGAGCTTGACATCTATTAGTTGAGAAGTTTTTCTGGGCATGCAGCATGGCATGAAAAGAAGGCACAAAGTCAGAAATGGGTGAAGGATACAAAAAGCAGAAGTGTGTGTAAAACATCGGAGTAGAAGGGGACAAAAGAAGAAATGAGGGAAGATTTAAGAATTAACTATTATTGCTATAAATATTTAGCAATATTTAAACACATTTCACACCCAGTATATTCACTGAGAGAGGTTTGTGAAGATTCTTACAAGGTGGGTTTTTAAGTAATAATGTAGAGTGGATGCAATGAGGAAATGATTCACAGTTGTGTTGCGTTAAAAATTGTTATCAGAAAATGGTATGTGTTGGCATCAAGAGGTTCCTGGGTAGCAGGATGTTATATTCTTCCTTTTTAGATACAAGTATTTAAACATCTAGAGGTAGAAATATAAATTGTTATCTGTCAATACGTAAGCAGGTTTATTGGGCTGCAGAGTTATTTATCTTTTCAGACAATAAATCTTCATATTCATGAAAATCAGTAGTAATTATGTGTGTTGTAGGTGGAGCAAACTTTATATTTGTTCAACATCCGGGACATGCTTTTTTTTATTATGCCCTGAAAGTTCGTGACTGCTCAGAGCTACAAATTAATGCTTATAGCTAGTTAGATATAGGATTCACTACTAGCCCTGATAGCTGAGAGATATTAGACATTACAATCACATATTTCCAATTGTTATTGCATTTTTCCCCTCCCACTTCAATTCTGACCTAATTTTGAGTAAGTCAAGAGTATTAGAGCCAGTACTTTACCCTGTCTGAACTCTTGAGTCAGATTTTTTCAGATTATGTAAAACATTTATTTCTAGCTCTTGGGGTTCGTGAAACATGCTGGCTGTTAAAATCATGGTTGAACTGAGGAGAGTGTTACGGGGAATAAACAAAAGTTATGGGAATAGGCTGATTTTTAAAACTTGGGTGTCATAGAAGCCAAGAAATATAGGGCTGTAAGGGAACTTGAGAGATCATCTAATTAGAAGTAAAACCTAGTAAACCTATAGAATAGAATCCTAGGAGTCCTGACTCCAAGTCTGGTGTAGAAATCAATTCTTCTCTTAATGAAAATGAAAGTTAAATTCTGGAAAAGCCTTGAGTGGAGTACTACTCAGATATTTATGTGAAGATGAAAGGGGGTGGGAAGGGACCTCAGAATGAAATATCTGGCGTGGCTCTGTGGCCTTTTTTAAAGACCTTTAAAAATAAATCAAGCTGCAGAAACTGTTAGGCTCATGCCTGACAGGTTGTGTTTGTTGGTTCAAGGCCAGCATTAGTGGGTAGAAAGCAGGGCATTTTCCGAGGGCCACATGCCACAGGGGATGCTGTGCAGTGGGGCTCAGGCTTTGACTTCAGAAACATTGCAGAAATCTAGTGAGTGAGCAGGTAAGGGAGGTGGGGTGTGTGCACACTCTGTAGTTTCTGCCCTGGGCCCCAGCAAGTCTAACGCAAGGTTTTTCAAAGGCACTCACCATTGGCCTAACCCTATTCCCACTATATTCAAATGTAAAAGTCCCTTTGATTTCAATAGGAGTAGAGGTAAGCCAATGCTGAGTGCTTTTTGATCTCACCCTATATGATGCATAATCAAGTTACAGTGTTCTGGAATGCTTCAGTCATGTGCTGCTGCATTATTAGTTTAGCACTGATCTTTCAGAGCTGTTAATATTCTTCTAGGGTAACTGGGGTGGTAAATGAAGCCCATATCCCAAGATGGGAGAGAACCCAGCAGAAAAGTGCATGACCATATTTTGTATGCCAGGGTGCAGAGCTGGATAATCAGAAAGTGTGGAAGAGAATTCAGTGAGCACATCAGATCACGTTGAAAAGAGAGTCACCTCCACAAATAAAAGATCTGTTCCAAACTTCCTAATGAGACATAGTTATTAATTAAGGGATAACGCTCCAGGTGGAGAAGTATACAAGGCAATGAATAGCCTTTCTGGTAATTAAACAGTGAAGAGAAACTGGGGTGTTGAATTGCCACTTAAATCATTTAGCAAACATCTATTCTAGTATCTTTCCCTATTGTAGGTTCAGAAATAGGATACTTCAACAAACCACATTACAAAAGTAACCTTTCTCTGCAAGATTCTTTAGTTTGGATAAGTTTTTCCCACTAACACTAGCTGACGGAGAACTGAGTGGCATGGAGTAGAAAAGAGGGGGAAAATCCCGTTACTAATTTATGGCTAAATGAAGAAATTATGCAGAGAAATGAATGTGACTTGTATTTATTGCCTGGATATGCAGATGATGAGCTTTGATGAATAAACTTGTTCAAATGAAGGGTTAAATAGGATATAATTGTTAAATGAAAATTGATGTGTTAGGATACACATGCTACTCCAGAGCAAAAAAATCGTTTACACCTGGGGAGCAAGCAAAGAACACAAACTTGGTGGTAAACTAGCAAAACAGGAGGCGATTCAGATGGGAGATAAGTCTGGTAAAAGAGAGGACAGACTGGGTAATAGAGAGTGCAGTGGAAATATAGCAAATATATCACAGTTGTGAAGAAGATTCCTCTATTGTGCAGAAAGATAACTACTTAATACGTTTCTGCAATGGAAGATTCTCTGGTTTTCCTGTTTTGACTAGGGCAAAGATTGCAGGATCATTTCAGTCATCTGGGAGCTGGGGACAATCCATGGATTCTGGTATCCAGGAGGCAGACACGAGGATGGGGGACTGATTTGCATTTGTGTAGTTGTGTGGAAGGAGCCCTCTTAGGGTGACCAGATGTTCCAATTTCATAGGGACAGTCCCAATATTGGGGAATTTTTCTTATATAGGCACCTATTACCCCCCATCTCCAGTCCTGATTTCTCACACTTTCTGTCTGGTCACCCAAATCCCTCTTTCCAGCCCATGGTTGAGGACGGTCCAGTCCAAGCACTCCTTATTGGGGAGAGGTGACCCCTGGACTTACAGCCAATGAATCACACTGTTTTAAATGGCGTTGTCACATCTTGTCAGTCAGACCATACCCCCCACATGCTATATATAAAACATGCCCTATATTTCTTTATTTTAGTCGCAAACATAATAAGCAGAGTTCTAGCTAATTCCTGCCCTGTGTCCTCTGTTTTTATGAGGGAACTAAAAAGTTTCCTGTGTCAGAGCACACTAATGAAATATTTGCATATGCAATAGATACTTTGCTCTATGACACAGTTTGGCCAAAGTGCAGCAGCCAAATCAGCCATTTCCTGCTTCCATTTATTTCCTGTGACACATGACTGGCCTGGGGATAGGTCTGGTAAAAGGGTCTAGAGACAGGCCTCAGGGAAAAATCTGATATGATGGAGAGTTTCACACATCCAAAGGAAATCTGTGTGGAATAAGACCTAAAGCAGGCAGCTGAGTATCAGAGCCAGAGAAGCTTGAGGCAGCAGACAGTGTTCCAGCGACCCCAGATTTTCTAAAGCCCAAAGCTGCAGTCTGCAGTCACTTTCAAAAATGCTTGCCCTTCCTTGAACCATGGAGGGAAAGTCTGTTCTCTAGTTCTTATTTTATTTATTATGCTTTGAAACAAACCATATTCCTTTTCCTTAAGTCCCGAGGCTATAACTCTTTTCTGTTTTCACTAATTCAAAACCTGTAAATGTTCTTCACCTTGAGATTTTCATTGCCCTTTAAAAAAAAAAAATCACAGTATGTTACTTATTTTTAAGGTGGTACCTCTCAGTTGTTGCATGTGTTGAAATCATGCATATGGGCTAAGCCTGAGGATTGTCGTAACCTTTCAAGATTTAATAACCAGGGAGAGCTGAAATAACTGCAACTGAGAAGTTAGTCTGACTTGTTCAAGTGTCTCTTTTTGGTGTTGGGAAACCCCAAATAAGTAGCCTTCCAGCCTCAAGTAATGTAGCATTTTCTGTGGAATGTTTGAAACTCAGTACAGAAGTTCTATTCAGTGCATCTTTCAGGCTTCAGTCTTAAAATGCGATATTTTTAAAAGTGCCCACCATTGTGAGGCTTAAAGACTTAATATTTTCTCGTAAGAGACTAAACATAACCTGGGGTGATGCTAGTGTCTTAGATAGTTATCACCACGGTATCATTTTACTTTGAATGGGATTCGGTTAAAGATCTTACTGTGTACGTTACACAACTTGCTTTCCAACGTTAGGTGTGTAGAAGTGATGCTATGAGACTATAGATTGGTGCTCTCTGTTTTCCTATGCACCAAAACCTAAATTATGGAATACCCCAGTTTTCTTTTCTTAAAGAACCAGTAGCTATAGACTTTTCTTCCTAATGTGGCTATTCAAATATGGCACTTCTTTAACACAACAGGAAAGAAAGCGACTATATTGAGAAGTGCTGGAAAGATGTGCGAGTGGGAGACTTTGTGCAGCTGCAATGTAACGAGATCATCCCTGCTGATATCCTGTTACTGTACTCCTCCGATCAGAATGGGATCTGTCACTTGGAGACTGCAAACCTCGATGGGGAGACCAATCTTAAACAAAGACAAGTTGTGAAAGGGTTCTCTAATCAGGTAGGCCTGCTGGAAATGTGACAATATTCGGGCTATTCTGCCTCTGTTTCCATGACAACTGGTGCCATGAAATGCAATATAAGCTTGTTCTGAAGGTCTGAATAATACTTACTCAGTCTCATACAGCCACAGATGCATGCCATGAATGTATAGTATGGTAAGCAACAGATTTGTGTAGGTGTGTTACAGACATGCACAATTATAAATGAATATTATCTGGCACAAATAAGTGCTTATATTACCGTGTTTCCTGCTTGTAGGACCAGATGACAGTACTTTCTGGGTTGCAAGTGGTATTTTGCTTCCCACTGGGCAGAATCTGCAGTGGCCATTTCCCAATGTCCAAGGAATTCCATCTCCTTTAGACTGTGCAGGGATACAAGACAAAAACAAGAGAGTTGGGTGAAGGGTGACCTGCCTTCTGCGTAGAACTAGCAATTCAATTCACTACACCCTTTCTAATTCAGTCTTTGTGCATAGATTTGAGGTGTAGCTTTCACCACATTCCCAGCCACTCTTATGCCCCATGAGTTTTTATTGTTAGGTTCCTAAGCAACACTTTGGCATATATTAACTTGTGGATAAATAGTTCCAGTGCACAGTAAGCTGAAAATAACTTTGTGAATGGCCCTTCTTGAAAATACAATATATTATTGTGTAGGCTATTAGGACAAATTTGAATTAAAATTGAAGATTGGCTGTCTAGTCATCAGTTTGTATGTTGGGCAGTGAGAAATTAAATATCTGATGTTTGATATTATTGCATAATTCATATTGTTCCTTTCTCCAAAGCAACTGATTGAATTATTCATTTGGTGCCACCTTTTGAGAAATCCTAAAATTGAGACAGTTTGACATTAGAACAGTTATATTCATCCCACTCTTGAATGACTTTTCAAATATACTAGTGACAGGTGTCAGATAAGACAAAACAAGTTTAATCAGCTACATCAGGAGGAATGGAATAATTTGTACCATTGGAACCAGAGTTGCAAATAGGGCAAAAATAAAGAACATGTAGATAATTCCTGGAATTAAACATCAATGTTTTAGTTAGCAGGAAGTGAGAATACACATAAGGCACAAAAATAGGAACAACTATTGCAGAAATCTCCAAATAGATATTTGTACCACAAAAAATGTTTCATTTTTTTAATCCCATTTTTAATTCACTTCAGCAGTTCAGTAGTTAGGTAAATCTGGCAGCAAGTTCATCCCCTATTCCACCCACCTCATTTAATTCAATGGAGACTCCTATGGCTGTCATACAAGGCATTTCTCAGAGATCTTTAGAGTCTAAGTAAGTTAATACTCATAAGATCATATGAGTACTGGGGAGAGAACTAAGAAATAATTTTACTCGGTAGGTTTTATGTTTTGTGCTTTTCAGGTTCAGAGCCCATGCTATTATTTTGAACAACAATAAAATTCCATTTTTTCAGATGACTGGTCTTTAAAATGTATGGACTCAATCCTGCGAGGCTCTTTCTCCTCCAAGGCTATGGCACCTTTACCTCCCAATGAAGATAAATGAAAGTTGAGGGCAATAAGCACCTCCCAGCATCAGGGCCTAAATCAGTATGGCCCATTGCACTGATCTGTTGTGTCTTTCAAATAACTTGTCTTCCCATTAGCTTTTGTTCTGACTATTAAGGTACAGGATAATAAACTGCATTGTGTTGTAACTATTTATCTAGCTGCTTCACATTCTGAATTATCCACTCTGTTTACAATGTGAGAGGATCTGTGGCTTCAGTTCATCTCCTAATGCTCCAATTAATGTAATCTTTTATTAATCTAATAGTTTTATTCATCTGTTTATTTCACTGTTTAAAATTTGTCCTAATTAAAATTCCTATTGAATAGATTTGCAACCCACAGTTAGTTTGCATTCTTAAAACTATTTACTTAATTGATTATAGCAGTCCAAAATTGTAGCTAGTCCTCTTTTCAAATGAAAGACTATATTTACCTTATTACATTAAACATGAGGTTACTTGCAGCACAACTGATCCTCTGATGAAACAACAGATCATCATCATTAGTGTCACAGTTCAGGGCAACTGCACCTGTATTTCCACCTTGTGGTCCCTCAAGGGGACCCACTCTAAGCTCCCTGCTCCTCAGCCATCGCCTTTCTTGGGCAGAGACCCAAGTCTATGTCCCTTCTGACTGGGATTTTTTCAAGCTGCGGAGTCCCCTGCCTAGATTTTGTGACATCCCCAGCAAGCCAGACTGCCTAAACAGGCCAATGTCTGTACTTTCTTTGTTTTCTCTCTGAAGGCTATGAACAACTGTAATGGACAACAGTCATAAGTTACTACACCACTTTTTCTAAGCAAAGACATTTATTCTTAAGATGAAAGCACTACACAGAAAACACTAACAACTATAAAAGAACTTATACACATGCTAATAAGCCTACGAGAGGTCACTCTAAATCCAAACTCAGATGCTGGTAGGTGTCAGCCTTCTAAAACCCACAATGGTCTCAGATTTAGTTCATAACTGTCTCAGATTTTAGAACAAGAGAAAGCAGCCGGGCAGTTCATCTGTTTCTTTATACAGCTGTGGCTTTGATGTCTAGTGTCCAGGAACAGGTAATCAGCAAACAAAGAACCTCTCCTCAGAGAGCAGCTTCAAAAGGGAGGAATTTTGCATAACTGGAGGTCGGGAACTTGCATTTACCTCGCCTTAGGCATTTCCCAGGAAATCCACTTTGAAAGTGTTGTCCCAAAAGTCTTTTCTCATCTGGTATGTCATTCAGTATAGTCCTTTGATCAATCACGCCTTAAATCACATCTCTCTTCCTCCTGGCCCCGAGAGGTTTCATAAAGTCTCAGCCCACAATAGTACCTAAACTTTGCATTGAGTACAGTGGACCCCAAAGATACTTAAACTTAATTCAACATGTTTTTTTCAAGCATATTGCAGGAAATTGCCATATCTGTCACCATTAGTTCATTAAGTGAGTTAGGAAATTTCAAACACTTCAAATTTTTGATGGAAAAAGGGAGAAAATGTCTGCATTTTCCCAAACAACATTATTAGTTCATTGCATGTGGTTTATTTTTATTATATTTTTTAAATATGAATATCAATACCACCCATTCACAGTTCAGAGTTCACTCCTCTGAATGTAGGTACAGACAGGGAAGATGCAGGAAGAACCTGTCATATCCTTTAAATGAGGATAAACCACCACCACCACCACTGGTTGCAGTCAGGTGCCATAATTCTACACATTCTTCACCCATGGCTTGGAATTTATCTCGTGCACGTGCTTAAGTGCGTTGCTAGATCAAGTCTATAGTTCCATAAACCTCAAACTATCTCTAAGCTTTGTAACAATAAGTAGGAGAGACTCTTAGTGCAAAGAGTTGAAACTAGAGCTGACTGAAAAATGGTGGTTGAAACTTTCTTCTGTTGAAAGATGCTATCTCATCAAAACTGAAATGCTTCACAGAATCTTATTGATTTCTACAAAAATTTTGCTGGGAAGTTGTCTTGACTAAAGGATGGAAGGTAAGAGGTGTAAGAGGGAAATCAGCCCATCCCAGAATATCCAATAACCCAGTGATTAAGGCACTCACTTAGGATATGGGGGACTTGGGTTTAAGTCCCTGCTCTGTATCAGGATTATTGGCTATTTGAAGAGGTTTATTTTTCTCTGCTTTTCACAACAAAATTTCAAAAAGTCTCATTTTCGTTCACATCAAAATGAAAACAAATTTTCAAAATGTTTCATGAAACTAAGTTTTCTGCCCAGCATAGTTGAAATCTGTATATTTTATTTTATAGATTTAACAACATAAACCAAAATGTATTGAACTACATATTTAACAAGGAAAAAGAGGAATAGAAAATATTACATATGTGTGATGTTACCATGTTACTGATACCTTATGAACTACATCTTTTGTATTTCCTACCTTTTTATATTATAACTGAGCAACCTGAATGTTAAACAAAACACAAAATTCTGCACTAATAGGAGGCCATCCTCAATTCATCAGCTATTAACTCAGTATCAGTTGTGTTCTGAGTTAAATGTGCTTTGAGCTCAGATTATTTAGCTTGGTTATTACCTTGTTACCTTCAAGTTACCTAAACAAACCACATGCCCTAATGTGTGCTTTTTGCATGTATAAAATGTTGACCTCAGTAAGCTTGGTGGAAAGCAGTTTGGATTGTGGTGGTGTCTAGTAGTGTTAGAGGTTAGAGTTTAATGAACTAATCAGTTTGTTCCCTTGACTTCCTGTTGTTTGTATGTTTGTTGTCAGCACCACATCATGTTGTGACCATATGTCACTGGGTATTTGTGTACTGTATAAATGTTGGAACAATAGAACTGGAGCTAGTGCTCCCAGAAAAGCCAGAGATTGAATGAAATGTCTGCTATGCTGAATGGGATGAAAATGCTCAGTTAAATCTAAGTATGGTCAGTTTTACTTTTTGTTAATTTGCATAAAGAAAAGGCCTGGATTGATTGGTTATCTTGTAAATACCTCATCAAAACAAGATTATTGGAGGAGCTAGCAGCAAATTTGGCCAACTTCTGCCTTTGAATGCATCCACAGCTCACTGAATTCAATAAAAGCTCTGGATGCAAATCCAAGGTCAGAATTCATATTTTATACAATAATGGGAGACAAAAGGCTGGATGAGTCTGTATGTTGCAAGCCATGAATTTGCCCTCAGCAGCTCTTGCCCATTGTTCTTTATTTTGCAGTAGTGAGGTGGATCTGTTGGGATTGTTGCATTCAATCTAATGTTATATGACCCTTCCAACAGAAGGCTTCCTATGCTAGCAACCATAGACATGTTTGCCAGTCACAACTGCTGTGAGATGTTTTGATTGTTACATTTTTTAAAGTACATGTTGGACTTAATCCCCACTGTATTTTCTTTTGTAGAACACTCCATTTGATCCAGAACTTTTCCAAAATACCATAGTCTGTGAAAAGCCAAATAATGATCTCAATAAATTCAACGGTTTTGTGTAAGTACTTGCTATCTGTTTCTATAAATGTGTCAAATCCCCTCTGAGCTTAGAACTAAGTATTTAACAGAAAGTAATAGGTTTAATAGCTCCACCACTTCCTAAGCTGTGGAAGCTGTGTTGTAGGTCCAGCATAGATGGGATTTGGAGTTTGTAGCTAAATCAATGCCAATACTTGTGTTTGGATTCAGTGTTGCCTGAATCACATGAGCCCTTCTCATGAGACTTCAGCTATGTCTGAATCCAGGTATAGGTCCCTTTAAATTTTAAATCTGACCTGAAACCAACACCAGAAGGACTTGTCTGGGCCAGGGTCTAAATCTAAATCTCTCCTAATGTTCAAAGGGGTTCAGGTTCAAAGATCTAGATTCTCTATATGTATGTTCACAGGAAATAAAAGGCATCCAGGGATGAGCTACTGTGGCTTGATTTTCTTGTACTAGCAGAAATGAAGAGTAATTCCATTAAAGTCAATGGGATTATACTAATGTAAAATATGTGCAAGTGAGGAAAGAATCTGCCTCTTATTTTCAGTTACCTTTTGTAAAATGGTTATAAGAGGCATACATAATGCCTCTTCATAGGAGCAATGAGAATATTAGAACTTCTGGAAGACACAGTATGGGCCAGGTTTTGTTGTGGTGTATTCACTTTGTTGTTCTCCATTGGTGTAAACCCATATGAATCTGGCCTGGAAGATTTACCCAGTGTAAGGTGATCCTCCACTTACTCTCCCATCTGACATCTTAGAAGAGTCAAGGGGTGCTGCTAGGAAACCCCTATTTAATATTGATCCAGTTTTGGCCTCCTGGGACTAGTTGCTTGGAACATAAACTATGACAGCCCTCTCAATTAGGCTTCTATGGCACAGGGCAACCTGCCCTACATAGAGGCTGCAGCAGGATACTGGGTGTGCAAGGATGGACTGTATATCACCTATGCGCGCACACAGACTGCACTGTGTGCCATCAGATGGAACCAAAGATCTGACACCAAATTTTGGAACTCTGACAGGAGTTTTGTATGAGAAATCCATTCCAGAAATATTTACTATCTCCCAAGCTTAGTGGATGCAGAATCCATTCAATGTTTCTCATCATGTTGGTCCAAGGACAGCAGAAAGAATCTTCAGCAAAAAAATATTCATTGTAGTTTAATGCATTTAATGATCAATGAGGCTTGAGTTCTTCCCTCTAGTTTTACTATTAGTTAGGACAATTTAGAAGCCTAGTCAGGGGAAACCAGCATTATTTTAAGTAATTTTCCAACAGAAGTTGATATTCCAACAAATGAGTGTGACCCAGCACACAATGAACACAATGTCTCCAGCAAAGAATCTGCTCTAGAACAGTGGTTCTCAGCCAGGGGTACATGTATGCCTAGGGGTATGCAGAGATCTTCCAGGGTGTACATCAGCTCATCTAGATATGTTCCTAGTTTTACAACAGGCTACATAAGAAGCACTAGCAAAGTCAGTGCAAACTAAAATTTCATAGAGACAATGACTTGTTTATACTGCTCTATATACTATACACTGAAATGTAAGTACAATATTTATAGTCCAATTGATTTATTTTATAATTATATGATAAAAATGAGAAATTAAGCATTTTTTTCAGTGACACTTTTGTATTTTTCTATCTGATTTTGTAAGCAAGTAGTTTTGAATTGAAGTGAAACTTAGGGGTACGCAGAGAAATCAGACTCCTGAAAGGAGTACGGTAGTCTGGAAAGGCTGAGAGTCACTGAGATTCCTCCAAGAATTGTTTCTAAGTTGTACAGTTATTTTCTGTAGCTTCACTATAAAACTATAGTAATTCCTAAGAACTGGCTCTATTGAAATCACAATGCCTGTTTGACTTGCTTGAAAAAGTGTTCCTTACTGGATTGAAATTTGAGCAAAGGGACACACAGAGGCTTTTAGGATATGATCTTACCAATGCCTTATCTAGACGAGGGAAAAAAGAGGTTGCTGGAGTTTTTTGTGTGTTAGTGAAGACATTTTAATTAATGCAGTTTAACTAACACATCAGCAGTGCAATACAATACAATACTGCTATGTCACTAGTTTTGGGACACTTAATCTTTATTGCTCCATAAACTGATTTTCATGTACAAATAGCATTTAATGTCTGACTGCCTGATGTTCATGTGCAAATTGCTTTTTTGTGAGCAAATGAGAAACTTTGGGCACTTATTACAAGCTACTTTTGAAAATCTGTCCCATTCATTCCCATGACTGATTCGTGGGTTTACATTGCAAACTGGAGCGTATGCTACTTTGCCTAGCTCATGAAACTTAAGAGCAAAGTGGTTTCCAACAGTCCATGGAGTTTGTTTGTAAACATTCTGACCTAATTCTTCATTGTCTTGCATCTTGTGTTGTCATTTACAAATGGGCAAACTGGCTTGAAAACACTGAGTGCACTCGTTTACCTTGCACTCATTTGCACAGGTATAAGTGATTATGTAAGGTGAGAGGTAGTGTATAATCAGGTATGAATAATACCATAGGTCACCAAGAGAAGTTAAAAAATTAAATGGAAGCCATGAACACTTGGGAAGCTCCTGTTCAATGCTGATGTTTAAAGTAGCAATATCAGTTCCACCATGTTAGGACTGACCCACATCATAAATCCCAACTTGAATGACCTCAGCAGGAACCTAGCTTGGTGTGTAATAGAGTCTTTGAAAACATCAGACTTTCACTGTTGTGTTGCTGGAGGCAGATAATGACTTGTTTACTTGAAGGAATAGCTTCATAGTGATTTGCTCAGCATGTAAATCGAACCTCCGCTTCTGCCCATCTTACTAGCAATGAGGTCTGTCTTGTGAATGTGCGTCCTAAACTGGGATTCTGTAAAGGAGGAAGAATGCTGGGATCAATAATACAGTGAAGGGGAAAACTCACAAGCTTCTTTGAAAAATCTCTTCCCCCCAGCTGGTGCCTCACAGAGATGAGCCCCTGAATGGTAAACACAGCAGACAAAGGATATTCTTCATATACACGTGTGGTATCTGTACAATTGTGCTTCTACAATTTTACAAAATTTATTAATCTTAACCATTAACCTCAGAGAGAGAACATCTATAAGATTTCTTTAATAATTCCATCTGAATTGTGAGTTAAATTGCACAGTCTGTCTTATCTTCATTTATTAAATACTGAATCTGCTAGGCAAAGAACACAATCAGAGGCTTCAACCACATAAATCATCTTAAGATTTAAATTTTGATGCTTTAGTCCATACAGACAGGTTCTGTATCATAAGATACAAAGACTTCTATACACCTCCAGTGTGGATCCCTGACTGAAGCCAGATACAGTGAAACATTTCTCAGTCCTCAAAATTTGCTGATTCAAACCCAAAGGGGAAAAAAATGCATAGAACAGAACAAAAAGGCAAATCTTATCATTTTATTTTCTTCTTTGTAGGGAGCAGCCTGATCACAAACGGATTGGTTTTGGCAGTGAAAGCCTTTTGCTTCGTGGCTGTACAATCAGAAATACTGAGATTGCAATAGGAATTGTCATTTATGCAGGTAACAACTCACTTTTTACCTTTTCATTTAGCTAAGTGTGGAGTTGCTCTTGAGATATCTTACAATGAATATGTCTAGTCTGATACTGAGCCATAATACTTTACTTTAAGAAGTGGTAGTTTATGGGAATGAAATAGGTTGATAAAGTGAAAGTACTGGCCGTTTATCTCTAAGGGTTTGGTTCCAATCTGAAGCTAAGGTTTCCGCCCATTGGTGCCTGATGGCTAATAGTGATGGTAGATGATCCTGCTTGTTAGTTGATTTCAGATGTCCTGCTACTCAAAAATTGGTGGAGTGAAGAAGGCATAAAGTGATCTGCTCCACATCCCAGGAATGAGTCCGGTACAGGTGGTGGGGAACAGAGCTTAGAGACACCTCATATACTTATACAAGCCATAAAGACATCAGCGCCCAGATCTGTAGCAGCATCACAAGGTTCACAGTTGTAGTCAGGCCTTCTATTGAGCTCAAATATTTTCATGGGTGATTGTTGGGCTATAGAGGAAGAACAATGGCCATTCCTCCCAGAACACTTGCTAGCTGAAATGTGAAGTGACAGTCACTGTGAGTGTCATTCATTTGCACCCCTGGCTAGATGCCAAATGCTATGACAATGTCCATTTAACAGAAATACCTGTTTCTATTATGGCAACCTTTGTACCACTCCAGCACAGACTGCCAAGCCCCATCACTCACCTCCTTGAAATAGCTACTATAAAAAAAATTGGGGCAACTGTTCACTGTGAAGTTGGGATCATTTCTCTTCACTTCTCCTTTTAGGAATCCTACTTTTCTCAATGCATGTCTATTGCAGTCATTTTTGGTGTGTTCTTTTGATCACAGATCCTAATATGGTTTGCATCTCTGCTCTTTACTTGAATGTCTATTCACTGCTTCCTCCACTCATTTTGAAGGTTAGAGTATCAAAGTCATTTTTGTGCCATGGTGACTGTGACCTGAGCATGCCTTCAATATGATTTTTTCAGCTGAGACCCACTTGTTAATGTCAATGTAAGAGTTTATTCTCACTTTTTTGTTTCTAAAATTAGATTCACCTACAGCATCTTCTCTGAGCCAGCACTAGCTTCATTTCTGGGACTCATTGACATTGATTATACTGTGACTTTTAATCAGGGTCTGTAACCTCTTTTTCTGAATCACCATTATCACTTATGTTATATTTATATGATGACATGTTCTCCATTTGTATAACTCGGTTACCTCTTAAACTTACCTTTAATGGAGACATCTGTGAATTGTGGAGCAATCGCTGAAAGTGATTGCCTAGCCTGTGTGGCTCACATCTCACTGGTATGTGACTTTACTTTCCATGTCTACGCAGATGGTTAAATGTGAGGCAGTTGTGCTAAGGGAAAAGGGCATACAGGCCTCATAGCTGAAGCTTCAGCCAGCACAGGGCGATACACTCTTCCAACCATGATAGAGGAGGGGCTACATGAATTGCACTCATCCCAGACATGAAGGTGGTAGGAAGCAAGAGAGAAACTTCAATCCTGCAGCCAAGAGAAGTTCTTCCCTTCATTCAGCAACTAGAAAGTGAGACATTAGTGTTCATAGGGTGACCAATTTTATAGGGACAGTCCTGATTTTGGGGTCTCTTTCTTATATAGACTCCTATTACCCCCCATGCTCTGTCCCGATTTTTCAGACTTGCTGTCTGGTCACCTAAGTATTCACCTGCCACCCCCTGCAGCTAAGCAAGAGAGTGAGTTAAAACAGCATGTTCAGAGTTATGGGGAGGGCCTAGAAATGCAGTGTAATTCATGCCTCTAATTCATAGTCTTAGCCTGTCACAAGATGATGTCGAGATCAAATTTTCATTCTGAGCTTGCTGAGATATTTTTTTTAGATTTTAATATATTTGGGATCAGGGAGGTGTGTCTATATACATGTCAAACACCTAGCCCATTGGGGCCGTCATCTTGATCGGGGCCTCTAAGCACTACTGAAATAGGAACAAAGAGTAATAATAGATGCTGTGCAATATGAATTTGGGCTACGATGTGGAACAGCAACAGCATTAGTGGCATTGCTGGACCACTTACTGATCACTTCCTCTTCCTGTTTAAGGCATGCTTCTTTGACCTTGTCTTCCCAAATAAAAGCATCTAGCATATGATAAAACAAAGGAAAAAACAACCCATCATTCCCATATACCATGCAGTTGCAAACAAAAATCTATACATAGTTTATCCTTTGGAGAGATAAATGGAGAAAGAATCACATATGACATCATTTAAAGCACCACTGGAAGTTATTTAGCTATCAGAATGAGAGGTGCAGTATGAAAAATTAATAGGATAGAAAAAGCAGGCTCTTACATGCAGGTTTCATCTTTGTACTTCTTTCACTAGTCTCTTATTGCCATTACAAATGTAGTAACTTGATTCGAATTTAATACGTTTAATATTTTTCTATCCTACTGTGTTGTTCATACTTTACAATCATATAATGAAGAGCTAAATAACATTAAAATAATTCACTTCTGGATCTGACATATTGGGTTTTCTGTAAGTTTGTACACGTCAAATGTGACTAACAGCTTCTAATTAAGCCAGTTTAGCTGCTGAGATATTCAAAAGTAGTTAGAAATCAGTAGACCACCTAATCAAAGTTTTTATTTCTATATATAAAAGGAAGTAAAATAAGATGTATATTATCTTATTGTATAAGATTTTTATGTTTTCCAAATCTTACTTTACTTCCTTTTCACATCAAGCAGATTTAGCTGTTAAGTAGAAGCACGTACGTTTCCCTGGATCTTCAAATGTTGGTATAAGCCTTGTGGTCCTGCTGACTCTACTGCCCTTGTGAGAGTGAAATGTGTGTGACAGCTGAAATCTGTAATGTAATTGGTTTTTGGAATCCTTCCAGACCTAATTAGAAGCTTTACTTCCTTCTAGTGCTTGTAAAGCTGGACTCTAATGTGAAACATGCTCCCCCTAACGTCTGTTTCATAGAAATTCTTCATCTTAAAAGTTTCTCTGTGTCTTCTGTTTGTAGTTAAACATATACATTTTACATTGTGTGTGTATTTATTTGTGTGTATAGCATGAAGGTGTCAGAAACAACTCCATAGTTAAGCTTGTATTCAGATTTGCGCTTTAAAGCAGCATTCAAATTCTTGGCCCCAATTCTCAGTTAGAGGAATAAAGTGTTTTAGGCAGGAAGTGAGGCTGGGAAGGAAAAGTAGCTTTTTAAGCCACCCTTGTGGTCTGGGGAAGGCGAGACCTGCCTGGCACTGTGTAAGTTAAGTCCACTCAGTTTTGCTCTAATGTATGCTCTACTGCCGTTGGTCTCCGGAAAGCAGACATTAGCCATTGTACATTATACTCCAGCCACAACCTCAGTCAGCCCTTGACATGCCCTGTATTGCAGGAACTGGGACCAGAGCTGGCATATGCCTTATGCTGGCCAGGGAGACCTCTTGCAAACGGCTATTCTTGTGGGGCCTTGGTGTAAGTGAGAATTTGGGGTCCTTGTATTTACCACCTAAATGCATCAATTTAGTATAAATAGGAATGCCTGGGACAGTGGCATAAATGGTGTGTGATAGGCTTGGGCCCCACTAGGCTGTACAGGTAAAATGCCCAGCTGCAATGCATTTGCTGTGACTTAGGACACAGGAACGCTCCTTCCTGGTAAATTATACCAGGTGGAGAAGGCAGGGAAACGCTCCTGTGATCCTTCAGCCCTGACACCACTCCCATCTGAAACCCCCCTCCTCTGCGTGCCCTTCCGCCCCCCATCCTCCCGAATAAAATGCTTGGAGTCAAGTGAAGATTGTGGGCACCAGCCTCCCTCCCCACCTCCCCCCCCCCATCCCCGAGTAAAATGCTTGGAGTCAAGTGAAGATTGTGATCACCAGCATGTTGGGTATAGATGTGTATTAAGTCTGTCTCTGTTCCCTGTCCCCTCCCCCAGGTAAGAAACTAAATAAACAAATCTCTCTACCTTTGTGTTTTTGAAGGTCATGAAACCAAGGCCATGCTGAATAACAGTGGGCCTCGTTACAAACGCAGCAAGATAGAACGGCGCATGAACATTGATATTTTCTTTTGTGTGGGACTTCTGTTCATCATGTGTCTTATCGGAGCACTAGGTATGGAGCAACAGTGAAAATCTCCTCTTCCATTTGAAATGTTTGGTTTTCTTTGAGGTGATTTCAGATTTGTTCTTATTAGGCGTGTGTCTGTTCCAAAACCTAGATCTGAAAAACCTTTACTCTGGGGAACTTAACTGAAAGTTCAGGGTTGACACTATCTTTATAATGGGTTTGAATCAAAATCTCAAATCTGAATAATCCCAAATGTGGGAAGAAATTCAGTTGTGGGTAAGAATTTTCATCTCCAGTTCTAGTAGGATTTGCTAAATGCTAATCGTGGAAGAGGTCATCTCCATTGCATTGCAGAAAGCTTCAGCACAGGCTTACATTTCAGTAGTGACTGTGATCCTATCCTAGTCAGAGCAGGATCAATACATTTTCTTAACTCTAATGAAGAAAGGGTCAAAGTTGGAGCCCAGTGAGTTTTCCATGGGCCATGACTTTATAGAGGTTACAAAGGCTCCTGTAGGTTTCTTGTGGTTTTGAAGCATTTTCACTAATTTGCAGCACTGCCATGAAGTTGCCTAGTGCTACAGCTATGATGAAGTTCACTCACAGAGAGTTGTATCGTACCATACTAAAGCCCTGACAAGTTTCCAGGTAGTTTCCCATGAGAGCTGTAATGTGACATATCAGCAAGCCATTAGATTAGTACTTCTAGAAGTAAGGGAGCATCAGAAAAGAGGAATCTGTTTAAGCTGAACTGTAGAACTGAGTTAATCCCTTTTTAATTTTGCTACTTCATGTTGGAATGAGCTTGCTTTTTTTTTCTTTTTTTTTTTTGGCTTAGAAATGGGATTTCAGTTTGACAGCTGAGTTGTATGCATATGAGAGAGAGAGAGAGAGGGAGAGAGAGATTTTATTTTCATTGTTCCAGGGCTGCTGTCATTTAGATTTAGACTCTCGTGTATTTTTCATGCTCATGTATCCCTGAGTAGCAAAATCCTTTACGTTAAGATGTGATGTGTGGACACAGATGCAAAAATTAAACATTTAAAACCCAATTTATCTGCTTATCTTTTTAAAAAAATGAAGACTTAAACATGAAATGTTCATACAGTGAAACATGTAAAATAGTAATAAATCCACTAGATTTCATCCTTTTAAAATGAACTTTGGCGCCAACAGTGGTTTAGTGGTTTGTTTCACGTGATAAAATTGTTTTAATATAGGATTTCAGAAAAAAAAATATTACTGATGACTTAATGATCAGTATCTTGCTTGCAGATAATGGAATATTAGCAAAACTTGGGGGAGTAGGTATCTCATGAGTGTGGTAGTGGGATAATCATCCTTGTTCAAATACGATAAGGTCTCTAGCAGCCAAAAGCTGTTGTCATCTGACAGGTGTTTTCATGGTAGCATGAAATAATTTGGGAGTCTCTGTCCAGTTCTTAGTAGGACAGATGTCCACATCACAAAAACTGCTTCCACAATTGGCATTTAATAGCATCTTCTTCAAGAGTGTCAGGAAAGAGGCCAGGACAGTGCAGGGGAAGCTTGTGTTCCTGCTGACTGCCTGTGCAGTATCAAACTACACAAGTTCTGTATGGAAATTCAGTTTCCAGTGCTGTTAAGCTAACAGCATTCCTGAGCAACATGCATATCTGGGAGGCCAGAAATAACAATGTTGCAGTAGTAATGGCAGGAAGCAATGAAACCTTGAAGAGATTTGTCTTCAGGGATGGAAAGAAAAGGAAAGAGATCTTGGAGAAATTGAGGAGGAAGAATCATCCATTTCTGGATGTGGCCTAAGACCAGGGGTGAAAGTAGTTTAAAGGACTTACCAGTATGCCGGAGTCCTGAGTGGGGCGTGGCCTCAACCAGAAGAGGCATGGCCTCAATGAGAAGAGGTGGGGCCTTTCAAGACTGTTTTGCTCAGCTTAGGCCACTAAAATAGTGTTGATTCTATATAGGTCATGGCATTTGGAATGGGAGTTTTTCAGAACGCCCACCATACGAAGTCCCAGACCCAAATGGCAACTACCTTTCCTCCGCTCTTGCTGGTTTCTACATGTTCTTGACAATGATAATCCTGTTACAGGTAAAAAAGAAATTTTAAAAAATCTATAGCTTTGATATAATGGCTGGCAAGCAGATGTCAAGTTCTAGCCTCTTGATAGTTGAATTTATTTTTAAACTTTTGTAAAAATACTATGATATTTTACAGAAATGGTCCAAAATACTAGTGTACAGCAGTTAGTGCAATATTTTGGATGTTATTCTAGAATGCTTAAGTGATAACAGCCTTTTTTGTATTTGTAAATAAAGATCACATGGTAGAGAACCAGTTGCTATACATCAGGTGGAAGCACCTTTTTATCTTGAAAGCTTCTTAAGTTTTAGGGTTCTACAGCATCTGAAAACCCATACATTGTTATAGTTAATTCACAGTAATCACTATAGTATGGGTATGAATATATGTATGTACACACACACAATTATACATATATATATATATAACATGAATGATACAGATTTTTTTTCTGACCCTTCCCCAGTGTATTGATATGAAGGAGATGGTAATATCATTAAACTAGTTCCAGAATTGATCGCATTCACACAGAGTAAGACAATTCCATCAGTATGTTAGAACTTTCAGTGTTTTCTCCCTGATTCAGAATGAGAATTCTACTTAGTAGCTCAAAGAAACAGTGAAACAAAAATTATTGTACACTTTACCAACAGGGAATAATAACTAGATAAGGCTGTGCTGGCATGGAAAAAGAAGATAAATTAGAACTGGAAGACCATATATCTGAATCTGATTAAGCCTAACTGAGAACATTTTATGGAATGGGGATTTATTTTTCATATTTATTATTATAGCCACTGAGATTTAAAGAGACAGAATTTGATTAATATGAATAAAATATGAGGACAATTTTCTGAGCTGTTGGTAGAATTCCTAGGAAAGCTATGCACTATTTCTGAAACAGAATACTTGTACATTTTGGGAATTTAGAGGTTTTTTTGGGGATAACAAGAGAGGGAGAAATGGTAAATAAAAGCAGTTACTTATTCAAAGGAATTTATATTAAGAATTGAAAAATATGCTAGTCCATCCTATTTTAGGAGCAATATGCGCAAGATGCACATTGGCCTAGAAACACATTTTGGATAGTGTTGTGAATCCCATCTGAGCACTTCCAAATATAGCACCTCTTGACCCACATCCACTGCTATATCCATAGGGTGCTATTATGTGTACAGCATCATTCCACTTCTGGATGACTGTTTCTGGCACCATAGCCTCAGTCCTAGAATATGAATTTCCTGGTAGTATATCATTCCCATAGATACATGTTTAGTGAGAATCAGGAGATGCATGTGCTTATGGTCAAGATGTTACATCATGGAGATCACAGAGCTTTTGTGAGGGTGACCATGACCTATACATTCCCTGTGAATTACAGGGACAGTGAAAATCTCCCTGCCACTGAATTAACTAGACTCAGACTCCAGAAAGAACTGGTTCTTTTTCTCCTCCATAAAGTGTCATGACTGCAGCTGACATGGAACTTGTCTGACTGTGAAAAGTACAGAGAGAAAAAAGACCCACCACTGAGGTTCTAACATCTTGTGGAACATTCTTCTTTCAGATTTTAATCCCCATTTCTCTCTACGTGTCCATCGAGTTCGTCAAGCTGGGCCAAGTTTTCTTAATTCACAATGATATCGACCTGTATGATGAGGATGTAGATTTGCCCATACAGTGCCGAGCCCTAAATATCACTGAAGATCTGGGGCAAATCCAGTACATCTTCTCGGATAAAACTGGGACACTAACAGAGAACAAGATGGTATTTCGGCGCTGTACTATCGATGGAAATGAGTTTTCACATCAGGAAAATGGTAAAACTCAAAGAAATATTATTGTATTATGATCCTACTATACCTTCTCCTGGCTAGCTAAATGTGGCTTAGTATTCCATTTTGTGGTTTGTTTGGGGTTCGTTTTTGTTTTCTTTGGTGACTGTTTTATTATAAAGGTTCACCAGAGAGGGAAGTTTTTAAAATTATTCTGAAGCCACATAACTAATCTTCATATTCCTACATCAAACATCTCAGCCTCTGCTCTATTGTGATCAACAATTCAGGACTGCAAGGAAGAAATATCCTCTTAAAATCACTGCACTGTAGTAACTGCCAGTCCTACCTTTCCCTGATTCTTACTAAGTGAGATAAGTGGGAATTAAACTCAGTGGGTCCAAAAGTAATTACCATACGATCATCTGAGTAATGCGGAAGGTAGGAACAATTATGTGTTTGCTAGAAACAGGCCTAAACTACAAAGTCCATATCAGAAGTTCCCCAAAGTTTGCGGGTATTTGAATCTGGTTTTTTTTTGGTTAGGTCCATTGCGGATAGTTACTTTTTCATTAATAAATACTGTTATAGATTTTGTTAAAACCTCATTGAAACTGATGAGTGTGAATGCTGTCTTCATTTAAGATAGCTGTAAGAGATAGTTAAGGAGCCCCACCTAAAAATAGGCATAAGCTCACACCATATAGGCGGAAGGCATAATGTGTGTGTGAGTGAAAGAAAGAGAGAGAGAAGCTGAAGTACAGACAAACTGAGCACACAGGGACAGACAAACTGAAGCAAGACATACTGAGAGAGCCTGGACAAGCACAGTCTATGGCCATGAAAGAAGCTAGAGAATGGGCTTCTGGGTCTGGTGCTGACTGAAGATGCTTGGGACTGTAAGCAAAAAATCTGTCTTGTTTTGATTCCTTCTGCATTCAGAGATGCAAGATTCCCTATGTTCCTTTTAAGTAAATGTTTGTCTCAAAGAAAACACCAGACTTCATTGTCAATTTTTATACCCAACTGCAGCCCCCACAGTGCGGCAAACTTTCACAAGCCACTTGGGTCAAAAAGGGATAACAATATTATTGGCCTAATCTCGCAGTCTTTGCTAAAACAAAATTCCCATTTGACTGCAACTCCCTTTCATGTTGTATTCTTCAGTGGGAGTTTTTCCTGTAGGTAATGCAAGATTAGGCCCAAAGTGCTTTACTATGCATATAACTACTCCACATCTACATTATATTTAGAATGTCGTTAAGCTGGCCAGCAGCTGCCAAATAGATTTTCATGCTCTGTGAGTGAAAACAGTACCAAATTTGTGAATTACAATAGTTCATTCTTCTGTTCCACTGAACTGCAGGAAGTGCAACTAAAGAGACGTTAGTTAACAGAAGTCCATAAAAGTAATCAGCTTTTTGTTGTTTTGGTTTGTAGTGATAAACATTTCAGAGGGAGGCTTGCCAAGAAACTGAACTGCATGGAAGTTTTTTTTCTGGTGATGGTTTAGAGATTGTGTGATGAGTCCCCAGTGTACAACCTGGAACTGTGGCACTGCTGTGTCCTCTTAACTCTCCAGCCTGGGCTGTCTCTCATGATGTTTTGCTAGATAAGTTGCATAAATGCTCTCTAAGACAGTGGTTCTCAACCAGGGGTATGTGTACCCCTGAGTGTATGCAGAAGTCTTCCAGGGGATACCTCAACTCATCTAGATATGTTCCTAGTTTTAGAACAGGCTACATAAAAAGCACTAGCAAAGTCAGTACAAACTAAAACTTCATACAGACAATTACTTGTTGATACTGCTCTATATACTATACACTGAAATGTAAGTACAATATTTATATTCCAATTAATTTATTTTATAATTATATGATAAAAATGAGAAATTAAGCATTTTTTCAGTGACACTTTTGTATTTTTATATCTGATTTTGTAAGCAAGTAGTTTTTAAGTGAGATGAAACTTGCACACAAAACAAATCAGACTCCTGAAAGGGGTACAGTAGTCTGGAAAGGTTGAGAGCCACTGCTCTAAGCCACTCATGAACCATATACAGGGAAACACCAGCAAATCCCCCCAGCCCTGCACCCTAGAAATGTACCTGCTCTAGATCTTCTCTAGAACAATGCAAGCTTATAAATTAGTTCGACACTTCATCAAAGGATAGTGGACATGCACCAGCCCTTATAGTCTGAGCAGATTCCCCAAGCACTCTAGACAAATTCACTGGTAAGGATAAAACATTAAAACAAGTTTTTTTAGCTACAGAAAGATTTTAAGTAATCATAAGAGTTAGGCATAGAGATCAACGTTGGTTTCGTAAGAAATAAAAATAAAATCACAGTCTAAATTCTAAACTTTATCAAATTAAGCAAGATTTTAATCAGTTTTTCTTACCCCATTTGGAGGTTGCAGGCAGGTTACAGTTCTTAATACTCAGGCTAAATTCCCTTCTCATCCTGAGACCAATCTCCCCAGTTCAAAGTCTTTGTCTTCCCAGTGTTCTTGTTGCCTTCAGAGTAGGTGGGAGAGGAGAGAGGATGGGGACTGATGTCACCATCCCAAATTTAGATACCTCCCTCCCTCAATCCATGTGCATGGAAAGAGAGTGTCTCAAACATGGAATCAGAGGTCACATGTTCTAAATGCTCTGGGACACACTAGGCTTCCATCTATGTGCTTCAGGAGGGGCTCTCTGGGAGAGTGGATTCTCCTTAATGGGCCATCAACATCTGGCTGGCTATCCGTAGTGTTAATCTGGCTTGGAGATGTTAGTTGCTCCTTTGTTGCTACTGACAGGCTGTGGGAATCTCCCAGACACACAACATATTTCAGTAACAAACATATAGCAAACTCCATAACTTCACATACAATGGTAGTGCATACACTTCAACAGGATAATAATGTTCCACAGATCATAACTTCTCAAATGAAACCGCACAAGGAATAGTTTGTACAAAACATACAATCATATAACAGTGGTGAATACGTTTGAATACAGGGTGTTATTTTGAGGTACAGAGCGTCACAGATTATCAGAGTTAGTAATAATAATAATAAAATCTTCTCAATAATACTGCTAATAACAAGAAAAGACTAGGCAAGATCCTGGTTTCTCTCTTCCAGCCAAACGCCTGGAAACCCATAAGGAACTGGACTCAGATGACGAAGACTGGGCAAGACATCAGCATTTCGCTCTTCCTGTTATCAAGATCGAGAAACCAGAAACTTTAAAACAGAAAAATTCTAAGCCCTTGAGGAGATGCCAAAGTGCCCGGGCTCGTTTTCAGGGACATGCAAGGAAGAAATCATTGGGGCATTGTGACAGCATTCAGTCTCAAGTGGCGTTCAGCAGTACCATAGTGAGTAACTTCAGATTCGGTCAATACGTTTTGGGGATCTCGGCTTCAAGCAACTTTTTGAGGGGAGGAGGGGGCCGAAGGAGAAAATAGTCAATGGAACAGCACTCATTTCCTAGGTTGGGAGCAAGGAAACGATAACCTGCTACTTGCTGGAGAATGCTACGTGGTCACCCAAGATGAATCTCAATCTATTACACTATATCATGTAAAAGTGACAAATTGAGCCACCAGGAGAGTTATCAGTATCTTGTTGTTCTGTCAAAAGACAGGACTTACTTTACTACAGATAAAATACAGTGAACCTAGTATGGTTTTTAGTACAAAGTTAAAAAAATAAAATTTGAGTTTTATATAAAATGTAGTTCCAAAATAGGGCTGTAATCCTACAAAATGCTGAGCACTCTGGACTCAGTCCAGCAAAATACTTAGGCACATCCTTAATTTCAAGTACACATGCTTAAAACTAAACACTGGTGCTGATCGAAAACTTGCAGAATTTCATCACAAGTTTGTCAGAACTTCAGCAGAAAAAATGGGTCAATGTTTTCAGTTCTAATTTTTGTAAAAATTTTGTCCCATTTTTGTGACCGGCTGTACAGCAGGTTGAAAATTTTCAAAATTCAGAATTTTGATTATTATTTTTTTGAAATTTGAAAACAGAAACAAAATTTTCCCAAATATTGTTACTTTTTCACTCTGCTCTGTTACACACATACTCAAGTGCTTTACTGGATTTCAGCCAGAGTGCTCAGCATTTTAGGGGGTCAAACTCTAAGCAAAGAAGCTCCGGATGGAAATCTCTTATGCCCACTGATTCCCAGTGACTTTTGTTTGCAGGTTTTAGGCTTATGAATGCATTTATTACAAGCTTCTGCCTTGCTAACTAGTATCTCTGTTATGTAGAAGTGGACATCAGTTAGAAGTCTGTTAACTTCTGGAATCTGTTTATTTCATGATAACCTTATTCCTTGCTGCTCTGTTGTCTTGCATCCCGTTTTCCCACATAGTACATTGAGAACTTCTCTGTATCTATTTGCTGTATGGATCATGACATTTCAGGTGTGTAAAACATCTTCAAGAGAATTTTTCCCCAACTTCTTTTCCTATTATCATAAAATCATTGAATCAGAATCTATAGCTTCTTGCTGCTCTCTCCAGTTCTTTTTTGCATCTTTTTTAAAGGTTAGAGTTAAAAATTTTCTCACTTCACACTGCAAATTCCGTTAGAAATAGGGTTTCCTGATCTACTTGCCGTAGAGGAGGTTTTGGAACAAGTTGAATAATTAAACAGTAATAAGCCACCAGGACCAGGTGGTATTCACCCAAGAGCTCTGAAGAAACTCAAATATGAAATTGCAGAACTACTAACTGTAGTATGTAACCTGTCACTTAAATCAGCCTCCATGCCAAATGACTGGAGGATAACTAATATAACAACAATTTTTTAAAAGACTCAATAGGCGATCCTGGCACTTACAGGCCAGTAAGCCTAACTTCAGTACCAAGTCAATTGGTTGAAACTGTAGTAAAGACACATAGATCAAGGGTGGCCAACCCGAGCCTGAGAAGCAGCCACAATTTACCAATGTGCATTGCCAAAGAGCCACAGTAATCTATCAGCAGCCCCGCAATCAGCACCCCCCTCCTCTCCCAGGGCCTCTTGACCACTAGCAGCCAAGCCAATCAGCACCTCCCCCTCCCTCCCCACACCTCTCAGTCAGCTGTTTCGTGGCATGCAGGAGGCTCAGGGGGTAAGAGGGAGGAGTGAGGGCATGGCAGGCTCAGAGGAGGGGGCACAAAGGGGTAGAGTGGGGGCAGGGCCTGTGGCAGAGCCATGGGTTGAGCAGTGAGCATCCCCCAGCACACTGGAAAGTTGGCACCTGTAGCTCCAGCCCTGGAGCTGGTGCCTATACAAGGAGCCACATATTAACTTCTGAAGAGCCGCATGTGGCTCCAGAGCCACGGGTTGGCCACCCTTGGCATAGATGAACATAATATTTTGAAGAAGAGTCAAACCGGCTTTTGAAATGGAAATCATGCCTCATCAACCTATTAGAATTCTTTGAGAGTCAACAGGTATGAGGACAAGCATGACCCAGTGGATACAGTGGACTTTCAGAAAGTCTTTGACAAGGTCCCACATTTATGTTTTCTTAGTTTGTTTAAGAGCTTGGGATAACAGGGAAGGTCTTCTCATGGGTCAGTAACTGGTTAAAAGATAGAAAACAAAGGGTAGGAATAAATGGTCAGTTTTCAGAATGTAGAGAGGTGGAAAAAGGGGGTCACCTATGGATTTGTACTAAGAGTAGTGCTGTTCAACATATTCATAAATGATCTAAAAAAAGGGGTAAAATGTGCAGATAATATAAAATTACTCAAAATAGTTGAATCCAAAGCTGAATGCAAAGAGTTACAAAGGGATCTCACAAAACTGGGTGACTGGCCTACAAAATGGCAGATAAAATTCAATGTGAATAAATGCAAAGTAATGCGCACTGGAAAACAAAATCCCAACTACATATACAAAATGATGAGGTCTAATTTAGCTGTTACCATGCAAGAAAGTGATCATGGAGTCATTGTGAATAGTTCTCTGAAAACATCTGCTCAATGTGCAGTAGCAGTCAAAAAAGCTAACAATTTTAGGAACCATTAGGAAAGAGACAGAAAAAGACAGAAAATATCATGATGCCACTATATAAATCCATGGTACGCCTACACCTTAAATATTGCATGCAGTTCTGGTCACCCCATCTCAAAGATATATTAGAATTGGAAATGTAACAGAGAAGGCAACCAAAATGATTAAGGGCATGGAACAGCTTCCATATGATGAGAGATTTAAAAGACTGGGAATTTTCAACTTAGAAGGGGGATGACTAAGAGGGGATATGATAGAGGTTTATAAAATCATGACAGGTGTGGAGAAAGAGAATTAAAAAATGTTATTTATTCCTTCACATAACACAAGAACTAGGGGTCACCCAGTGAAATTAATAGGCAGCAGGTCTAAAACAACCATAAGGAAGTATTTTGTCACATAATGCACAGTCAACCTATTGATTTCATTGCCAGATGTGTGAAGGCCAAAACTATAACGTGGTTCAAACAAGAACTAGATACATTCAAGGAGGATAGGTCCATCAATGGCTATACTCAAAAATGGTAGGGATGCAACCACATGCTCTGGGCGTCCTTAGCTTCTGACTGCATAGAAGCTGGGAGTGGATGATGGGACAGATCACTCAATGTTCTGTTCATTCTCTCTGAAGCGTCTGACATTGGCCACTGTCAGAAGTCAGAATACTGGGTTAGATGAACCACTGGTCATTCTTATGTTTTTAGAATTTGGATTCTCCATGTACATTTTCCTGAATCTTTGTATCAAACAGACAAAGGGAAAGAAAAAAATTCTTCTCTATATAGTAGACAGGAGTGTCCAAAGGGCCACAAGCTGGGATTCTACTTTTTTTCTTTTTTTTTGGCTTCTAAATGCCAAGTTTCCAAGTGTTGTACCAGCTATGAAAACTGGTAGCCCATGATAAAAGGAAAATTTAAGATCTTTGCAATGCTGAGAAGAGTGGGTTTTGGATACAGGTTAGTACTGCATCTGCTGTGAGCACCTGCCTGGTGGGGCTGTTGCCAAGAGAAGTGTTAAAGTAGGAGAGCTGCTAATATAATAGTATGCTATGGAATTTGCTGAGCTTTAATGGAAAGTAATAGTGCTGAACAAGAGATAATCTTCTGTAAATGCCAAATAGATGTGGCACCAAAAGGAAGTATAAAGAGTTCCTTTTTTTTTTTTTTTTTTGTTTCTGTTTAAGCAATGTTCTGTGTGTGGTAGGGCTGGCTCGAAAACACCAATTCAATTTTGCAGAAAATGTCAAGGTTTTAACACTGTTTTCATTTTGATGCAGGACAAAGCAAAGATCTTTCAAATTGTTGCATGAGGAAAACAGCCCACTGGTTATGGGTACTCACCTAGGAAGCAGGAGACCCGGGTTCAAATTCTTCATCTGCCTTGAATTGTACCATTGACTTGAACCTGGGTCTTCCACATTGCAAGTGAGTGCTCTCACCATCTGGCTGTAAAGCTAGTCTCCCTCATTCTCAATTAAATATTTGTTGACTCAGAGAGAAAGAGAGAGAGAGAGACTTTCTGTTGGCACTCTCCAACAGACCATAGGCCAGGGGTTGCCAGCCTGTGACTCTGGAGCCACATGAGGCTCTTCAGAAGTTAATATGTGGCTCCTTGTATAGGCACCGGCTCCAGGGCTGGAGCTACAGGCGCCAACTTTCCAGTGTGCCAGGGAGTGCTCACTGCTCAACCCCTGGCTCTGCCACAGGCCCTGTCCCCACTCCACCCCTTCCCACCCCCTCCCCGACTCTGCGATGCCCTCACTCCTTCTCCCCACCTCCCCGAGCCTCCTGCATGCCACAAAACAGCTGATCGGGCGATGCAGGGAGGGAGGGGGATGCGCTGATTGGCGGGGTTGCTGGTGGTCAGGAGTCTCTGGGAGTGGAGGGGAGTGCTGGTGGAGGGGGCTGCTGATGTATTACTGTGGCTCTTTGGCAATGTACCTTGGTAAATTCTGGCTCCTTCTCAGGCTCAAGTTGGCCACCCTTACTATAGGCTATTCTGGGGCAAATGGTTCTCTTTCACGCATCAGCAGTTCTTTCTGGACCTGATAAAAGTTTAATTAAAACCAACACATTTCTGTAATGAATCAGCATTTTCCAACAAAAAGTAATTTTGTCAAAAAGTTCCCAACCAGTTATTGCAAAGCCAACTGGAAAGTGGTCTTACGTGAATTGGTGGTAAGCCATCTGCATTAGTTACGTTTAAGTGTTTTTGTACTGTTAGTAATCTATTGTCTGGCGATACTGAAAGAAAGACAGCAGATATTTGACATGTGTTTAATCAGGCCACAACTGTATTATTAGATGTCTGGGACTACCTGGCAGATAAGTGTGTAGTGCAGGTAAACCCATGTTTATATCATAACTACCAAGAGGGCTTTTTACCAGCTCCCCCTCTTTTTCCATCCAGGTCACTCAAGCAAATCCATCGAGGACCTTACCACCCTCCACTCCCATCTCCACCCCATAGGAGGGTTAAGGTGGACTATAATAATGGGATTAGCTCCTGGGGGGTCCCAAACTGTTCCCCGTTCACACCTTTACTGACGCCTCTTTTTAAGTCCTTTTCCAAGCCATTTATCTGGTCACTGTATACCTTCCCTATGGAGTACCTGCACTGGACATCCGCCACAAAGAGGTGCCAACCATTAGCTTGAGTGTCTCCTCCCCAAACCCAGTTGGGTTCCCAGACATCTCCTAATGTCCTGTTATATGGGTTTTACACTTTATCGCTATATCTTGATAGATTTTAGGATTATGGAGCTAGATGGTTACAAGAATTATCCAAGCTTGAATGTGTTGTGAGTGCATCTATGCTTCAGAGGTTTTTCTGTTTTGTTGAAATATGAGATGGTTTCATCAGTTCATATGTTGCTGTCAGTGTCATTCTGAGAAGGAAGCAGATGATAATGTTTCTTTCCTGTCATTTGATGGAGTTATTGAAAATGGAGCCTGCTGATCCTGGAGAAAAATATAAGCAGCACTGTGTCATCCATTCTGGAATAGAAATTTCAAAAATATGATGCAAGAAGCAGCATAGTCTAACTTTTCAGTAGTGTCCTCGATTTGTGCTCCTGCAAATAGTTGTGCCCATGTTTTCCACCTCATAGTAAGTTTTAGCATAAATGACAGCAATTGGATACCAAGCTATCTGTATCTGGTGCCATTAACAATTACCCCTGCATAATTAGAGGTTGAGTTAAATCCAGGTTGAAAATCAGTCTACCTCAGTTGTCAGCACCTTTCTGAAGTGGTGTGCCGAGTCTTCATTTATTCACTCTAATTTAAGGTTTCACATGCCAGTAATACATTTTAACATTTTTAGAAGGTCTCTTTCTATAAGTCTATAATATATAACTAAACTATTGTTGTATGTAAAGTAAATAAGGTTTTTAAAATGTTTAAGAAGCTTCATTTAAAATTAAATTAAAATGCAGATCCCCTTGAACCGGTGGCCAGGACCCAGGCAGCGTGAGTGCCACTGACAATGAGCTCGGGTGCCGCCTTCAGCACATGTGCCATAGGTTGCCTACCCCTGGTCTACCTAATCAATTCGCACGAAGAAAGAAAGAGATTATTTAAAGTTGAGAATACCTGTCAAGTTTGTAGTGTTTATACCAGTGCCAGGGAATTTGTATTGACTCTGCATAACTTAAGATCATATGGGTGGGAAAAGAATAAAAAATGGTAAAAAAAGCTGTATTTCAGAAAGCCCTAGAGAGAGAATGTTTTCTGTATCATTAATTTCTCCCTGATTCAGTGAGGAAATAGAGAGGCGGGGTGGGGAAGGTGAAAGATCAATCTTATTGAGACGTTTATAGGCGAGAAATCAGGTTTCTCTTTCCTTCAAGCCACAGATGAAAATGAAAACTAATTCTTCTTGTATCCATCAAACCCCAGCTTCACTGAGAAATAGCCTGCAGCCCAATCAGAATTACCCATTTCATGCTGGGACCTACAAATGTTCCCTTATGTTGGCCAGCTTCATGGTTTCTATTTGTGTCTCAAGTGGAGAGAGAGCCAATTTATTTTATTAATTTTGTCTCCTGCTGCTGCTGCTGCAACTTCTTTGTGCGAAAAAGGCTGCATCTAATCACATACTACAAAATAAAAAATAGACCCTGGGATGGGGAGAAGACTTCCTTGTACTATAAAAGAATGGAAAGAAAAACCTTACAATACGAAAAGGAATAAATTATGGAACAAGATAGAGGATTATCACTGTCTATATTCCATTTGCCATGTCTTTTAAACGAAGGTTCTTACTCTTGATCTAGATTTTATAAGTCTGCTATTACATGTCTTATAAATATCACTACTATTAGAAGCATTTCTTGAAGACTGGCAGTTTTCATAGTTAACATCTTTTAAAGTCAATAACTTATTTTTAATTTTGTGTTATTTAAAGGGACACTTAAATGAAAACTATTAATAAATTACCCTTTAAAACTTAAATAGCCTTACCCATTTTATAAATAACTAACTAGCTTACTAACAATGGAGGGATTTTTAAATTTTAATTGATTTTTCATTCTTAACGCTGATTGTTTAATTTCTGCATTTCACTCAGCTTGGTCAGTGAAAATAGATGTGTCAGTTTCACCATCTGTCTCCTATACATTAGCATCCAGCTACATGGAAACATATAAATCCAAGCCAACATCTGTTGTCATTTTTTAAGATAATGAAAATTTTTCTTCTAAGCTTCAGTTGTGCACTGTCAAGCTTTTCAGACCTGATAGTGTCCCCTCAATATTCAATAATTGTAATATGCAGAATATAGTACAGAAAGTTTCTGCACTAGTAGCATACCTTAGGTTAAATAATTCTTCATCTGCTGCATGGTGCTGCAGTACTGGATACTAATGATATAGATGCAGTAGAAACTGGATGGATGGATGATGGACAAGAGCAAGAGAGAGGTGTATGTTATTGTGCTTTGCTGCTTGCATGAGTACATGTTGGTGGATTTGATGAAAAGAGCACAGATACGGAATAAATAGCTAGATGTTCAGTAATCAGTAATTAATAGTTACTGTATTAGAATATGTATGGATCCTGGAGAAATTTGCTTTGGCTTTTGGGATTTTGTACGTACAATTTGTATTTTTTCATTGAAATTATGCAAGTAATAGAGGACCTCAGGTTGTGTTGTTTTCCATTGCGTGATGCTATAGCAGCCAGTAAACACAAACGCACTTTCTTTGCTGGTACTTGGTGTGTCTAAATCTTTCACTTATTTCAAAGGAATGTTAGTTTAAATCAGCAACCCCAGAGACATAAGAGGGTCTCCTGTAGCTGAGAGCTGAATGCATATGTCCAGTATAATTAGCAATAGATTTTATTTTTCAATTTTCAATTATTAGATCATTTAAGAATCTCTATTCACTTTAGCAAGCGGGAGTTAAAATGTAACACATTCAGCTCAGCACAAAACAGCCTGAAGGTTATTGATTTATTGTTGTTGCATACTAGAGAACTTCATAATAATTGTGCCAGATTGAAGGAGGAGATGGCAATGGCAGAGATGAACTGAGAAGGAAGCTAAATTGTTTTGGCAATAGTTCGAAGAAGAAATCAAAATGCCTTGGGTCCTACAGAGGCTCGTATTTTAAAACTGGAAGATCTTATTAAATATGGCCTGAACTAAATTCAAATGTATTAAAAATCAAGTGGGGGCTAGGGATTACAATACCACGTCACAGGAATTAATGATTTCTTTAAAAAAAATTCTGTGAAAACACTTTGAGAGGTGTGATTCATTTCTTTCCTTTTTTTTGGAAATGACATTATGGTATGAGAACAAGATGTGAAATTGGCCATACAGAGTGAAGAGCAAAAATTAAACATAGGCCCTGAATTCATTGGGTGGTCACTTGTCCCTATTAAGCATTCCATTTAACTCAGTGATCAGCGGTTTCAAGAATCTGCCCATTTAGGTCTGGGTATGGGTTTAGTGCCATAGTGCAGATTGTATAACGTGAATTTTAATGATCTAGGTTCAGATTCTGGCCTGACTTGCGCTTTTTCCAAGCCCAGCAAAGTGACCACTTTCCTATTTTGTTCTATGTAGGTTCTTATTCTACCCTCCATCATCATCATATCTGAGCACCTCATTTGCATAGTCTCTGAGATGAAGAATCTTTTCTTCTTCAGGAAGATCCCTGAAGATTTCATTAGTGATGATGTGTGACCTTGACCATCTATTTATGCAACAGTGGGAATTCTATCTTTTTTTCTATTTGCTGTACAAGCATTTCCTTGAAAACTCTAGAAAACCTAAGGTGCAGGTCGTACACAATCTCAAATGTGGTCCTTACTGAATAACTTCTCTTCCAGGAAAAGGATGTGACCCCTGATAACAGGCTGTTGATGAAAGTGAGAGATGCTGCACTCCAGATAGAGTCTTTGGCATCATTTCCATCTGCAAAGGACACCTGCTCCACCACGTCCGTTACTGACTTTTTTCTTGCACTGGCTATCTGTAATACTGTTGTGGTCTCCACAGCAACTGAACCAAGACAAAGGGTAATCTCACTTTAAATACATAAGGGAAACTGATTTGCTTAAAATCTGTCTACTAAAATTGAAAGCTATCTGCTGTAGTAAAAAAGCACTGTTTTGGAACTGCCATATGGTTTTCTATCTTCTGTCTGCAATAACTCCAGTGACTGCTATTCAACTATTAAGGTCAGAAGGGCCCATCTAGTCTGACCTCCTGCACATTGCAAGCTGCAGAATCTCACCCACCCACTCCTGTAATAGACTCCTAACCCCTGGCTGAGCTATTGGAGTCCAAAAATCATGGTTTAAAGCAGGGGTTCTCAAACTGGGGGTCGAGACCCCTCAGAGGGTTGCAAAGTTATTACATTGGGGGGTCACAAGCTGTCAGCCTCCACCCCAAACCCCGCTTTGCAGCCAGCATTTATAATGGTGTTAAATATATTAAAAAAGTGTTTTTAATGTATAAGGGGAGTCGCACTCAGAGGCTTGCTATGTGAAAGGGGTCACCAATACAAAAGTCTGAGAACGCCTGATTTAAAGACTTCAAGTTACAGAGAATCCACCATTTACACTAGTTTAAACCTGAAAGTGATCTGTGCCCCATGCTGCAGAGGAAGGTGAAAAGTCCTTCCCAACCCAAATATGGTCATCAGTTAGACCAGAGGTCAGCAACCTTCGGCACGCGGCCCATTAGGGTAATCCGCTGGTGGACCACGAGACATTTTGTTTACATTGATCATACACAGGCACAGCCCCCCACAGCTCCCAGTGGCCATGGTTTGCCATTCCCAGCCAATGGCAGCTGTGGGAACTGGCATGGGTGGATTACCCTGATGGGCTGTGTACCAAAGGTTGGTGACCCCTGAGCTAGACCCTCAGCATGTGGTCAGACCTCCAGCCAGACACCTGGGAAAGAATTCTCTGTAGTAACTCAGAGCCCTCCCCATCTAGTGTCCCATCACCAGCCACTGGATATGTTTGCTGCTAGCAGTTGCAGATCAGCTACATGCCATTGTAGGCAGTCTGATCATGCCATCATCCCCTCCATAAACATATCAAGCTCAGTCTTTAAGCCAGTTAGCTTTTTTGCCAGAACTGCTCTCCTTAGAAAGCTGTTCCAGAACTTCAATCCTCTGATTGTTAGAAACCTTTGCCTTATTTCAAGCATAAACTTGTTGATGGCTAGTTATATCTCTTTGGTCTTGTGTCCACACTGGCTCTTAAACTAAATAACTCCTCTCTAGCCCTACCTACATATCTCCCTCTCTACCACGGTGACCCTTAAAAACTTGCCAATCTTAAGTAAGATAAATCAATATGGCTACCTCAGTGTCTGCAGTATCCCCTTATACTTTAGGAAATATTTTGAATGCTACAAGGTTCTCACTGTAAAACTTTGCTTAATTATCGATAGTTGGTGAGGTTTTTAGGGCACCACTCTGTCTCTGCCATAGACCATCAATGAATCTAGAAGCCAACTTAACTGTTGTCCTGAAAATCCCTTGACATAATTAGTTAGAAAAAGGACAGCCACATATTTTTTAAAAAATCATTACTTTGATGCACAGCACTGCACTGGGAATTTGCAAACGTTCTTGTGGCTCACCTTGTTTTATTTCAGGTGTAATGTTCCCAATGTCTTCTCATGTTTCAAGGTTACAGCACCTCCACTGATGAAACCATCAGGGATCTCCTTGGAGAGGATTCACCAGCTGCTCCAACGGCTAAAATTAGCAAACCTTGGTCAATCTTTCTCATTGACTCAGTCCAGTTCAGACCTAGAAGCAAGTGTTAATGCAAAGAACATTAAAGAGAATCCAGCTGCCACAAACTCCTATAACAAAGATGACATTTCCACCCACACTTGCTCCAACACAACAGATGGGGACTACGATGCTGATGATAGAGCAGATGCAATGCCCAGGAAAGTCAGCACAGAGATGGGAGGTGCTTCCCTGGATGAGGTGTTTGGGTCTGTTAGTCAAGCCCATTTGCAGCTAGAATTTTGTTACGAGGCTGAGAGCCCAGATGAGGCAGCCCTTGTCCATGCTGCCCGGGCTTACAGTTTCACTTTAATGTCCAGGACCCCTGAGCAGGTAACTGTGAGGTTGCCACAAGGTACCCTCCTGACCTTTGACATACTCTGCACCTTGGGTTTTGACTCAGTCAGGAAAAGGATGTCTGTGGTGGTGAGGCACCCCTTTACCAATGAGATAATTGTCTACACCAAGGGAGCTGACTCTGTCATAATGGATTTACTGGAAGACCCTGCCAAAGGTAATTAGTGCACCAGCTAGTGAACTATTATGGTTATGTTGTCTGTTAATAAGTACTGGAAGTTTACATTACTTCTTCCTGCATACAATATTATATCCAAGCTTTAGGATTATACAGGAATAAGTCCCTTAGTATAGTAGTGTTGCTGCAGATCAAAATAAAGGTATTTATTTAACCCGAAGAGTGCTTGAAATATGGAAAAGGCTAATTAGGATTCCCAGGCAGTCTAAACTAACTGGATGGTATACGCCGCAATAATATTGTCATACAACCCCGACCAGTGTATTTTAACTTGGCAGCAATGGAGCAGTGACATAAAGAAGACCAAGAAATGCCATCCTTGAGCATATGCTTGTGAGGTTATGGAACACAAATTAATATTAACGGGCTTTGCAAGGGATTGCTGTTCTGTTAGTACACCAGCTCCTGTGTTGCCTATTTATTATTATTATTATTTTGGCTGTTGGGTATGGAATGCTCTGTCCTAGAAATAAGTAGCTGACTGCTTATTTTTCACAGCTGACATTAATATGGGGAGGAAGCTGAGAAGAATACATGCTAAAACACAGAAACACCTGGACTGGTATGCACGATATGGCCTGCGAACCCTGTGCATAGCTAAGAAGGTAAGAAGTATTTGGACTAATGCTATTTGTTAACAATGTCCTGTACCTGTGAACAGATTTATGACTTGTGAAATGTGAGAATTATAAACACTTATGCATAAAGTCACAAGCCAAACCCAAACTGCCTGGGATTAGAAGGGAACTTTTCCTACAGACAAATTGATTTTACACTTTTTTCTGAAGTATTTGGTCACTGTCAGAGACAAGATCTTTTATCTAGATGGGTCACTGGTCAGCAATATCTGTCTCTGTGACTACCCTATCTATTCTTAGTTAGTGATTCCAGGCAAGATCAAACAGAATCACAAATTAATAGCTGTTCTTTTAAATTGTATTTGGCATTCAGCTTTTGAACATCTTGTACTCAATTTGGAGCAGTTGTGCTTTATCCTGAGGGTTTTAATGCAGTGGTGATGAAAGTTCAGCCTATAGGTAAAATCCACCCATGGAAGTCTGGAGTCCAACCTTCAGAAACAACATGTCCGAGCATGCAGTTCTCTATCTTGATCCTTGTTGAGCAGCACTGGGACCTGTTGTCTTTCCAGGCCTTGCCTCTCTTAAAGATGTGACAGCAGCTGTCTATCCCATTTTATGCAAACTGAGAAGGCAAATCTGTTTTTCCTCATTGCTACTTGTCCATGAAGCTTTCAGATGAGCAGGGTTAAAGGTGATGTGATATGTTGCAAATGGACTCTGGGGTAGTAATTACCACTCTGGGATCCAAAATATTGCTGCTCTATTTCACCAGTTTAGATCAAGGTGAGCTCTTCTTAGGTTCAGTGGGGAAGACATAATGCAGAAACTGTTGCATCAAAATATTTTATTCCAAAAAACTGAAGTAATAGATGCAAGATTGTGATTTACAGGATAAGATTCAAATAGAAAGAAAGAAGTTATTTTTAAAACATAAGCATTTTCAATTGTAGCTGAGGATTCTCTAAAAAAATCTATTACTCAGTATTCTACCTCAACAATAGTCTGAACCATGCTAACTTTCCATTATGCATCCATACTACTTTGCTGAGAGAGTGCACCTTTCCTCTCACAACTCCCCAATTCTTCCCCACTGCTTGATTCTTGGTTTTGTTTCGTTCTGTGAACCACCAGGAAAGGGTCGTGTTGCGCCATGGTGAGCCACAGACTACACATAGTTTGAGCAACTGCTCTACCTAAACCTGAATATGTGGCATACCTGTATCCCTGTTGCACAGGTTTTGAGTGAAGATGACTTTCGGAAATGGGCCAATTTTCGTTGTGAGGCAGAGGCAGCGATTGACAACAGAGATGAGCTGCTAATGGACACAGCACAGCATCTGGAGACCAAACTCACCTTGCTAGGTAGCTAAAAATAAAGACTTGTTACTGAGTGAAATATTGCTTGCTTTTAAGTGATGTTCTTGGTAACCAAAGAAACAATGACTTAGACAAATTTATATGAAAAGGTCTTGCTGTGGCCCGTTGCAATTCTTTGGTACAAATATCAAACACTTTAGCGCTGGATGCAGCTTCCAAGGGCAAATATTTTTATATGTATAAGCTGTGTCCAGAGCACTAACGTTGGTGCACAGTGTTTTATGTTGGTACCTAAGGTTTGTGTGCCTTTTCTGCATACATACGTGCTTACCAATGGGTTTATGATTTATCTGTGTTCTGCTGTTAGTCTTCTCCACTTTGAAAAAACTACATCATGCAAAAAGTTATCTATCTAGGTACTTATACAGCACCCATCCCTATAGGATCGAAGCATCATGATTTCATAAACATGAGAGTAGTTTAATGCTCTCTATCTTGAGTCCAAATGTTTTGCTATTTTAGGCTTGGCTTTTCAAAGAAGCCCAGGGTTTAACCTATTTACCTATGTTCAGTACTTTGTCATCCTGATCTATATAATAGCAGCCTGTTGTTGTTATGGCTTTTCATAATCTCTGCAATGATGTTTGTAAAAATTAGGATAATAACAGTACTCTAAATGGAGCTGTAGGTGAGCTAGTGCAGCGGTCAGAATCTCTCACCTTTGCCAACTACAAACCTTCTGTATGCATTCCTACTTAATTTTCCTCAGAGAAAAAATATCCTCTTCTGCTTTAAGTAATACTGATCTTTAATGTATAGTGTCACTGTTACAGCAACTTCAAAGTGGCCTCTAGTGGAAGAGATAAGAGATGACTGTTTATCACTCTTTCATATGGTGATTTAACTTCAGTATAAGTATTGGCTTCTTCACCTAAGTTTTCACATTTCCAAAGAGGAAATTTGTTGTATCCTATCTCATTCCTTTGATGGAAGAAGCATCTGACTTGCCAGTAGAGTATCTTTCAATTAAACAGCCAAGATTCAGTATAGAATTGCATCCTTTCTAGTTCCTGTGATGGGAACTGATACCATACTTTTTAAAAAATGCATGTAGTATATTCCTTGGCTAGTCCATTGTCATTTTGAAGTATTCAAAAGAAATGAAATGAGTCACTACAGTGCCAAGTAAAATGAATGGTCACTAGTCATTGATTGCTGTTTTATGTTTCTTTTTTTAAATCTCAATCTAAATGCAGATTTTTGTATATGTTAATCACTTAGAACTGTTCAGTATTCATCCATATATTTCCTACAGGACTGATGTGAGGCTTGAGATAATGCAAAAATATAGGGAATCTACAAAAAGATTTTCCCCTCAATGCAAGCTTAATTTTATGCCTTTTGACGTCTGTATCAACCACTGGACGGTAGCATTGGCTTTGCTGTTGATACAAGCTGGATCTTTATTTATTTATTTATAATTAAAGATTCCTGATATCTTTTTTTTTTTTTTTTTTAAACCATCTCACCACAGCTTTCAAAGGGAAATAAATTGACTCACTTCTCATCTTCTTCTTTTACTAGGAGCAACAGGGATTGAAGATCGGCTGCAAGAAGGAGTGCCTGATACTATTGCAGCTCTCCGGGAGGCTGGGATACAAATCTGGGTGCTGACTGGAGACAAGCAGGAAACAGCAGTTAATATTGCATATTCTTGTAAACTTCTGGACCAAAAAGACACTGTGTTTACCATTAATACTGAAAATAAGGTACGTCCAGAAAAGGGAGAAAAGCCTGCTGGGAAGTGCATTCCATTTCCTTCAGTGATTTGGGGTTTAGAAATGCTTCATTTTGTATTAATGCTTCATGAAAAGTCAAAACAAAAATAATCCCTCAAGGCCTATCGGAAAAAGGCCTTTGACTCTTTAGATCACACATCATGTGGTATGATTCAGAGTCCAAGCAGGTTTTATAGATTATTTTTATGAGATTATTTTCATGTGGAAATTCATTATATTTTAATCTTTTTTTTTTCAAGAAAAAGAAGGCATTGAATATTATGCTTTTGAGAAAAGATAATTTGCAGTTCAAGTGCTTGATCACATAATAGTGTTGATGTTTGGCTTTGCTCCTTGCAATGGAATTTTCACTTGCAATGATAATTTAGCTCCTGGTGATTTCTGTAGGAGGACAGTTTTGAAGTACTGCATGAGTCAGCTTGGGGAAAATGTGCAGATGTAGATTCCATTCCCTTCAAAACCTTATAGCAAGGTGTAGTTAGGGTGACCAGACAGCAATCGAGATGAGGGTGGGGGTAATAGGAGCCTATATAAGAAAAAGACCCAAAAATCGGGACTGTCCGTATGGTATCTGGACATCTGGTCACCCTAGGTGTTGTGCATGCTCCTTAATGGAGTTAGGGTAGTTAGGCTTCAAAAGAAATTAATTATTTAGTAGGGAACATTTAGCACCGCCTCTTTGTCTGGGTCAGCAGTGCATATTCCGTTTAACCTTCTCATAATAGTTCTCATGGTCCTGTAAAAATAATGAGATCATTTCCTAGGTACTCCTTGTGGTGTGTCTAGCATTGATTTTTGCACAAATATTACCTGTAAATTCACTGGTAGTAAGAGGTTCATACAGTGAGTAGCACAGGCATAGTTCGCAAAATTGTGGGTAAAGTAACTTTTCTGGGTTATCGTTCTCAGCCACTGCTACTCAGAGATGTTATGTTTCACAGCATACATACAGAGAAGGTAGATAAAAACATAAAATACTCTTTCTGGAAGGTTGCAAGATAATACTGCTTTATTTCTTAAAGTCCAGAACCCTAACGCACACTAACCGAAAACCAGAGACAAAGCTGGCTGCTCCTTAAAGCAGGGGGTCATAACTGAACCCGCCTTGCTCTACACTGGCTTGACTGCACAAGACCCAGATTGCATGCTTCCTTCTAGAGCCCGTGAGTTTGCAAGCAGGACCAGGAAACCTCTTACTCTGACAATGTTAGCTTTTAATTTTAACAGTTTTCAGTACACCACAAGGGAAGCCACAGCAAGCAATTGATGGAGTGAGCTATAACTTCTGAAACAACCAGAGCAGAGTGAGATGAACTCTTGCAAATGGAAGGTGCCAATGAGGATAGACGCAAGTTTGGCAAAGTGACCACAACTTTTTCGTAACTTCAGATGACAAAATAAGATGTCATGTGATGCCATGCTGCCCTGGCAGCCCTAAAAGGGGGGAGAGGCAGCTGCCACCCACGTCCTCACTTTTCATTTCTCACATCCTGAGCATTCTAACCATCCACTAAAACCCAAGACCCACTCAGTAGGCCTGTTCATTTCCAAGACCTAGCTCAGCTAGCCAAACCCAATCAAAAGAGAGCCTGAACATTACCCCTCCTCCTGACCAGAATTGTGGACCAGCTCATAAGTGGGCTAGAACAAGTCATCTCTAGCCTTTGCTTGGGATCAAGAGTGACGCTTGTGATGGCATATGGCAGGATCACGTGGTTTATCTGCCCAAGTGACTGCCAAGTTAGTTTCACACCTACTTCCATGCAGCTGTTGTGCGGATTAACTAAATGGTTTGTAAAATGCTTTGAATATGAAAAGCAATGAATAAGTGTTGAATATTTTATTGTGATGGACACTTTTATAGAGCAGTTAGATGCCCTACTTTGTAGCTCCTTTTGTCTGTGGCTAGCAGCTCCCTAGACAGGAACAGAATTCTGTACAAATGTCTTTTTTTTTAAATATATTCTTTTTGGAAATAGAAAGCATGCAAAGCTGATACAGAATCTGGCATGGAATACGTTCTCTGCTTCAGTGTGTAAATTTGATTTGATACATGTCTGCTTTAAAGAAAAGGGGTATATATTTTACTAAGGGCAGCACCCTGGTTGACCTGATGGGATATACACTTAGTGCATGCAAACTTTTCATTTGTATATTAAGTTGAAGTTTTTGATTTCAGATGGGTGTATTGAGGCCTTTTGGCATTCAGTGTAATACTGAAAATCACCAGTGATTCTGCAACCCCAATACTGGGAGTAATAAAACTTGCACCCTGCTTTAATTATATTTAGCAGTCTGAAAATAACTTTTTAATGTTAAAAAAAATTACTGGTGAAATTGTAAATATAACAAATCTTTGATTACCTTGAACTTCATAGTTGTCACAATGACTACCAAGAATTACATGGCAGCAGTTGGGATATGACTCAGATCCTCATGTTCCAAAAGTACAATTCCCAACCAGTTAAACTAAAGGAAAATCTTCTTTAACTGTTGGCAGTGTACGACTCATGACACAGCTGAGCCTTCTGATCCCATCCAGCAGAGGGCAGTGGTGGACACATGCTATAGTAAAGTTCTAGCTTTTAAAATGGAAATTCCTTTACCGTATTTGTGATTTCACTTTTCCTTAAAGACAAAAACACACATACTCAGTGATGTGCACAAGGGTGCTAAAGATAGGTATCTCCATTTTAGGCACCATGGGGTGCACTGTTTTCCACCCCACTCCTGAAAATCACATGACCCATTTCTATACAGGTGGAAAACTTCCCCCAAATCTCTAGTCCACCATACTCATTGATACTGCCACCCTTCAAGTGGGCAGGGAACTTTATTCTTCTTACCTACTCTACTTGCTGCCCAGCTTGGGCTACAACATCAAATCTTTCTTGGCTCCATGACAGGGCATCTATACCCTCAGTCACTGTTCTGCACCATCAACTTCCTCCTGAGCTGAGGAAGAGGTGAGGCCCAGCTGCAGGAGTAGGCAGCTGTCAGTAAGGACTATGGTTCCCTGACAGGAATGGTGGGGAATGAAACCAGATGGACATACTGCAAGAAGGGGCCCCAACCCGTCATTCTTCCCACTGGTCTCAGATGTTTCTTCTCCGGGATACACTTACCCGCAAAGACTCACCAAAACCCTAGAAATTAGATGTAACCCTCGTGACCAGCACTAGGCAATTAGCCAGTTTCTTTAGGGTTAATTAAAAAATAGCTTAAATTTTCAGTATATATTTCTTGGTTTACACATAGAAAGGTGCTGTTCCCCAGGAACATTTTTAGAACATTTTAGTGATGCAGCTTCCTCTTAGATATCAGAGGTACATTTGATTTCAGAACCTCCCACTTAAGTGTAATTTAAATCTTACAGCATCCTACGGGTGCACCTCATGCAACATAACATGAAAATAATATTTTAGAGCTGAATCATCACTCAGGTTGACAGAAGGCGAAAAAGGGGAGTGATTAGCTCTGCAGGTATTCTATGCCGTGCCACAGAAACTAACAGCAAGAAGAACTTTGGGTGACACCGTATGTCACACTGTCACTGTGCCCTTATGGAATCTTAAGGGAAGGAAGGCAATTTGGAACAAGTTATCCATTCTTGGATATGTTTGTATCCAGCTCCTGCTTAAGCCACTCTAGGGACTGTGTGCCTCCAAAAGAAGAATTCAGTCCAAAATGGGGAAATGCACTAATGAGGGAAGTATCGTTTTGTGGCTAAAGCACAGAAGCAGGTGCTGTTGGAACCTGGGTTAAGTTCCTAGCTATGCCATGCTCTTGATGTGTCACAACACATTTATTTAATTTTCAAAACCAGTGGCTACTTTTAAAAATCTGGACCTTGATTTTTCTGTCAGATTCTGTGTGTGTGTGTGTGTGTGTGTGTGAGAGAGAGAGAGAGAGAGAGAGAGATGAATCATGCGTTCACCATCCCTCACATGGGAGTTGTCAGATTCCATGTGTACATGCCTGGAAGAGAAATATGAATCACGACTTCACTGTCCCTCACAGGGATGTTTGTTGTTATTACTAACGTTATTGTTAGGAATGAATGTTAAGATCCTTGCATGGAAAAGACTATGACAATGCAATTTATTATTAAAAACAATTATTCCATGTTGCTTTCCCCAAATTCTTAGCATTGCATATGCAAATATAGGCTCTCTTTGTAAAGCTAGACTTTCTTTTAAAATGAAAGGTCATATTGGAAGCAAATAGCTGTTAAAATGGTCAGTGTTTTCAACATATTTTTTATGGGTGGAGAAGCTAAGAACATCACTGATGTCATCTCCAGTGTGGTAAACTATTGCTGTCCTTTGTTAATTGTTCCTAATGCTTCTGTGACATCCTCTAATGCACCTGGCCTGGGTAGACATACTAGTGGGGGGTGATGTAATGGAAGATACATATAAGCATTATATAATGATCTCATCTCCCTCCAGGAAACTTGTGACTCCCTCTTGAATTTAACATTGGAAGAAGTAAGGAAGAATTCTAATGCTGAAAGAAAAAAATCGAATTTTTTTGGCATTAGCCTATCATCATCTTTACCAGCTTCTGTGGCCTCCAGTCCTGACATTGGGCTGGTAGTTGATGGAAAAACATTGAACGTCATTTTCCAAGGAAAGCTAGAAGAGAAGTTTCTGGAGCTGACCAAGTACTGTCGCTCAGTTTTGTGCTGCCGTGCCACTCCTTTGCAGAAGAGCATGGTGGCCAAACTAGTGCGGAAACAACTAAAAGTCATCACACTGTCCATAGGTATTTAACTGCCTTAGTCTCTTGCAATTCTAGATTATTTTGTTTTTATGCTTTTTCTATTCATCATGAGTTATGAGCATGTGGGAAAAAGATGATGCTAAATATTCTCTCCTTAGCAATAGCTATATGCTTGCAGGTGAAATTTCCTCTTGAAGAGCCTGCTACCATTGAACAACCACAGCTCCCATTAAAGTCAAAGATCAGATGAGGGCACCCAGCAACTTTGAATATCAGCAGTTCTTCCTCCCTCCAAAATCTTCAGTTCAGGAATACCAATCATAATAATAATTACTCTGCTTGTTGTGTTAACATCTCCCTTTTACTCTTTGATTTTTCCCAATTTGTTAAAATAGGTCATATCCCCAGAGCAGCATTAGACACTGACATGCTTGCTTTTAACCTGCAAGTAAACTAGTTGATGTGAAATTGGCAAGTTTCAGTGTGTGCGATTCTACTAAAATCGTTGCAGAACTGACTTAAAAACTTACAACATAACCAAGGCCTGCAGGGACCAAACAAAATATTAACAGGAAGGGAAGGGTCTGATAATTTTTGACATTTCTAGACTTGCATCATTTTTAAAAGGAAAATGTAAAAGCAAGATATATATTACCACACTTCCATTGTTTTTATGCCACTTCACTAGTTTACCTTGCTCACAGACTACATGTTTACATACAAACTTGAATATTCTTGCCACAGGGATATTCTTTGTAGTCAAAGATCTTGAAAATGCCACCAAAATTATGATGGGTAGAATTGTGGTTTTAAAGTGGCTTGTTATACTGTATAATTTACATTATCCTTTATGATTTAAGTCAAAGAAATCTACAAAATGAATTACTACAAAAGCATGCTTTTGATCATTTGGGTGCCACCAAGAAAAAACATAACAGTGATTGTTAATATGCTTTATATTTGGTATCAGGTGATACAGATAGTGTGTGAGAAGGAAGTCATTCTAAAACTATTATAACTCCTGTTTCTTTCACTCAGAACTTTTAAAAATGTACACCTTCGGGCTGAATTTTTCCATGCATGGTACCTGCCTGAATCTGAATGTTTTAGGCCATTTTTGAGTTACGATAAGATGGGGAAAAATTGTTTTTTTGCCGTAGGAGGAAGAGGGGAACAACTTGTTCTCGAAGGCTTTTTTTGTTTGGCTTGTTGGTTTTGATGATGGATGGAGTAAATAAGCTGAACCTCATGAAGTAAATTTATTTTTGTAGAAAGTCCATAAACAATAGCACGTACTTTGGGAAATTTGAACAAATATGATCATTAAAACACATGAGTTCATGTATTACCACCTTGGTCACTGACTCTGCTTAATACTTCATGCTTGCAAGTATTATAGAGGAAGTTTTGCCATTGATTTCAGTGGGACCAGAATTTCATCCCAAGAGTTTGTGACTCAAAGGCTCACAGCAAGGAGGTATCAGACCCAAGTTTCTTGACTGCTTGACCTAATCCTAGTCCACCTGACTGCAAGGCTAGGCACCTGCAACCCTAAATGTGTTATTGTAAAGATACTTGTCTATAAGCAATACTTTGAGATGTTGCTCTCAGATACAGGCATATAACACTGAACAAACCAAACCTTGGCATTATTTTATCCTGTATTCTCATATTTCTGGAAATCCGTTCTTTTTTCTCTTCAAGGTGATGGTGCAAATGATGTGAGTATGATTCAAGCAGCTGATGTTGGGATTGGAATTTCTGGCCAAGAAGGCATGCAGGTATCCCTTCAATTTATTCCTCTTTCTATTTTTGTGAAGTAGATTTGAGTATCTTCAAGGACTTATAGAAGGACCTTTATTCTAAAATTAAGATACAAGTTGGCATTATTGCTATCCTGACATTACCCTTTCCATCATGTGGGGCTAACTGTCTATCCTAAGCTTGAAAAATCTGCAGATGAATATCCATCGGTGGAATAACACCTGCTTTCTTGATCACCTCTTCTGTAGAATTTCCCCAAGATTCTGGTACAGGGCTGCTTTTTGCCCTAATTTTTTCCCAGATGTTCCCCCTCCCTCATCATTCTGGGCTCATTAATACATTTTTATGGCACATCCTGGGAAAGCAGAAGGGTGCAGGTTCATATTGGGAAGATTGAGAGAAGGTTTTTTAGTTAGTTAACCAGCCTGAAAATGTCATTACAATAGTGGGTGGTTGCCTCATTGTTCATTCTTGAATCAGATCATGTTGTATAGAGAAATAAAATTTTTAATAAATAATCTCAATACTTTTTTATTTAAGGCTGTGATGGCCAGTGACTTTGCAATATCTCGATTTAAACATCTCAAGAAGCTGCTTCTGGTCCATGGACATTGGTGCTACTCTCGTTTGGCAAAGATGGTGATTTACTTCTTCTACAAAAATGTGGTAAGATGCAAAGGATCCTGTATGCCTTAGTTTACTTTATTCAAGCTGGCTTAAAGTACCAGTTCTTGTAGGCCATATTTCTTTAACGTTCGTTGAATTGAAATTCTTTTTTCTTCACTTGAACAGTTCATGGTTACTCACAAGTTCACTCTTACTACTCTACTAACCTAAAGCCTTCAGAAACAGTAACATCTAGATATTTCACTGTACAAGCTGAAAATAGTACTGTCCCAGAAGAGGAAATACCTCAGTTTAGTGACTTTTATTAGTTCAGAAACTTTTCCAGTAACACTCATGAGCCTCAAAATAAAATTTGCTGCCTATTTGCATAAGGAATGGTAGATCAGTGCTAGAAGATAGCTTTACATTAGGCAAGAATTGCCTGTGAAACTTATGAATTTTTGTTATTAATTTTATAGCAATTGCTTGCAAGCACTGGTGCGGTCATATCTAGCATTTTTATTAAAAGTTTAATGTATATGCAAATAAGCTGTGTGTTGAAGAATAATGTAACGTGGATAAACTTGAGAGTAATACACTTTCAGCAAGCCTGTGCAAACAAGTCTGTTTGACCTGAAATACATTCTGGGCATGAAAGACTATTTACTTAGAATTCAAAGTGTTCATATTTTAAATTTTTTTAAAGTCATCATTTTAATTAAGGATCATGTCTTATCAATATTAAAATTTGTAATGGAAAACTTTTTTGGTCTGGGCATGCTTTCAAAGCTTAAATGATATTTATTTGCGACATGGAATAGTTTTCTCAACTGGAATGTTGTTGTTCATTATCTCCTCGCTAGCATTTGGGAGTGGGGAGAGACCTTTTGATTTCACAATCAGAACCAATTTTGTAAAAAGATTTAAAACTTGGCGTTCAGAACTGAATAATTGAATTGCTCTGCTATGTTTTCTTAAAGGAAATCCACTGTGATGCATTGATTTAAAACCAAAATATTCCTTAAAGGTACACTGCATTGATTAAGTGTAGGAATGCAAAGCTATCAGTTTAAGATCTCAGTGAAATGGATGTGTGGTGTGGAATATCAAGTAGCTAAAGGTGGAACGGATATGTGATGTGGAAGGATATTTCAGAGCTCTACATGCTATTTAAACCCCATTGGTGGACATATTGGCTGGAATTAACCATGCACTGCAAAATGAGGAACTCATACCAGCCCCAAATAGACCGTCACAATTGATGAAGGTCCAAAGAAGAGGCCACAGGAGAACTGTGACTTTGTGGCTTCAGGAGTTCAAAGTAAAATGAAATTTATACGTACCAAAAACAATTTTTCTTGCAAGTTCGAAATGTTGGGATTGTGTCTATTCATAATGCATCGTTTGGTGGTTTTTGTTCATTTCTCTCACAGAGCTACGTCAGCCTGCTCTTCTGGTACCAGTTCTTCTGTGGCTTCTCAGGGACCACTATGATAGATTACTGGCAGATGATCTTCTTCAATCTCTTTTTCACCTCAATGCCCCCCATCCTTTTTGGAATCCTGGATAAAGATGTATCTGCAGAAACACTCCTAAGTTTGCCTGAACTATACAAGAGCGGGCAAAATTCAGAGGTGGGTCTTGGCTGCTGGAGTAACTGTATGAGATCTGCTGTTTTGTTTGGTAAAGCAGTGGTTCTCAACTCTTTTCGTGCTTCCCCCTTCCTGGTATCCACTATCCACCTATTCTTTCTCTTCTACTGACAGCCACCCAAAGGATTGTGTAACTAGGGTCATGACAAGTACCTGTGAGAGGACTTAGAATGGAGGTGGTTGTGGAAGCTGGGCTGGGTGCTGGTGCTAATGATGGGGCTGGGTTGGAACATGTAAACTGGAGGATTTGTGCGGTCACAAATCTCCTGGGCCTGACTGGCCACTGAGTCACTCCAGTTTCACTCCTGTGTAAGTCCACTGAAGACAAAAGGTGGGTGAGGTAATACCTTTTACTGGATCAATGTCTGCTGATGAAAGAGACAAGCTCTGGAGCTTCCATAAAGCTCTTCTTCGACAGAAGTTGGTCCAATAAAAGATATTACTTCACCCACCCCATGTCTCCAACATCCTGGGGCCAACACATCAAGAACAACACTGCAAACAACGTAAGTCCGTTGAAGTCAGTGGAGAGCAGCTTTGGAGAATCAAGCCCTATACATTGAAACCCTGAAGACTCTCTTAACATCAGAAAGGTGTAATGTCTCTGACCTGAAGAAAGATGAAGTGGAAGAATTTGTAAAGACTTTTTTGTTTTTCATTATTGGGGGATATAGCAAGAAATAAATGAGTGGAGTTGAAAGGTAACAGCTGAGTGTAAAAACAGCATGGCTCCTCATTTAAATTCTAATGGGGTCTGAGTGTTTGTAACCTAAGCAGGAGTTCTAAAGGAAAAGCTTTTAAAGTGAAGATGGCAGTAGAAAGTGACACGTAAACTTAAGACTTTAGATCAACAAAAGGCTGGCAATGCATGTATGTGCTCCTGCTGTTATGTTTAGAAATAGTCATTTTAATATACAAAGTACTACTTTTGTCACCATAAGAATTTGGTGTCCCTGCTTCTCCAGACCTGGATGCTTTCATTTTTCGTTTGAATACTCAGAAATTGATAAAAATCAGGGAATATGTATAAGCGATTATATTAAGCTTTTTCTCAAACCTCCCTGTCAAGTTCAGAGAACCAGGCTGATCTTTTATTTATTTATTACAAATGCACACATGTTTTTTCTCTGTCATTTTAAAATCCTTAGCCTAGCTTGGGCTCAACTGTTCTTTTCTAATCTTTTTTGAGGGCAGATTTTGACCTGCCCTTTTCAGGTCCCAGAACAGTGGAATACACGAGGAGCCAGGGCTCCTCCATTTTCTGGAACAGCCACATTTTTAGTTTGGGGTATGATTTTCAGTGGTGCTGAGCACCCATGACTCAGACTAGTTTCCCTTTGATGTTCTGACAGTCCAGCTCTTGGAATACAAAGTGTGGAAGGTAGTTCTGCTGCCAACAGACTCTCTGAAGAGGTCCTACCCTCTTCCAACAACATCAGCCTGCCACTCCCAAGTGACCCTATCTGTTACTTCAGCTCTTGCATTAAAAGTCATGATAAAGGCGTAAATGTCAACATGCGCAATCACATTACATTCCCCTAAACTTACTGTTCCATGGAAAGGAGTTTTAAAGAACAACATTTGGCCCGATCATACAGCCCTTATGGGATTTTTGCCTGAATAAGAACTGCGGGATCAGGCTCTTAAAGATGAGTTAATGGATGCAGTACAAACTAGCAGAAACAGTGTGATAATGGTTATCCCTCACTTCCTACAGACCTACAAGCTGTCAACTTTTAGTATTGCCATGTTGGATGCCTTCTACCAGAGTCTCATCTGCTTCTTTGTCCCTTATTTGGTAAGTACTTAAAGGATTTAAACACTTCACCTCTACCCCGATATAACACGACCCGATATAACACAAATTTGGATATAACATGGTAAAGCAGTGCTTGGGGCGGGGGGAGGGGGCAGCCTGCGCACTCTGGTGGATCAAAGCAAGTTCAATATAACGCAGTTTCATCTATAATGTGGTAAGATTTTTTGGCTCCCGAGGACAGCATTATATCGATGTAGAGGTGTACTTCTTTAAAGAAATAAAAAAAAAGCAACACAAAACACCAGTGTTTTCTTAAACCTTGACTAGTCAGAATGCATATCTGATTTTTGTCTATTTTCTAGATGTACAGGGACTCTGACATTGATGTCTTCACATTTGGAACCCCCATCAATACCGTCTCTCTCTTCACAATTCTCTTGCACCAAGCTCTAGAAATGAAAACTTGGGTATGTCTGTAAATGTGATTTGTACAGATGACAATTTTAGTTTTTGTGTGTTTAAATATGATTATATGATAGTGTAGATAGGGCCTATAGAAAGCCATGCAATTGTCTTTGAGTGATTTTTTAACTCTGGATCACACAAAGGAAATAAGTTTCTTTATATGCAGCGAGGTATCATCAGTGAGCCAACAAAAATGGATGATTTGCCTAGATTAATTGCCTCCCTGGAATACCTTTAATTACTCATACAAGGTCTTTGGGACAGAACAACGCAGAATTCTTGCAGTTAGGCATAAGAATAGGAGACTTTATGCCATGCTCTTAGAGATTAGTCTTTGTTACTTGCAAGTTATTGTCCTTTGAATGAGTTATGTGGAGGAGGGCATGTTTTATTCTGTAATATATATGTACTGCATTATGTGATAGTTCTCAATAACATGATCTGTACAGGTATGTTCCTTTTAATATCCTTATATGTTCCTCTGTACTAAAATTAAAGTCATGGGATCTAGCATCAGCGTTTGGTGCCATTAATGTGTTCTCTGCTTCTGTTCATAGACATGCTTCCATTGGATCACAATGATTGGAAGTGTTCTGCTTTACTTCACCTTCTCAGCTATCTACAATGCTGTCTGCGTTGTTTGTAATGAACCCACAAGCCCCTTCTGGCTTATGGAGGATCAGCTGTCAGATCCTAGCTTTTATTTAGTGTGCTTCATTACACCAGTCATAGCACTTTTACCAAGGTTTGAACGTTTGATTTTTTTTTTTTCCTTCCCAATGTTGGGATTTGAGGGCATTAGGGTAAAATAATAATAGTGATGATGAAAATGATGCCTTGTATAGATAAAAACAATATTGTCCTTAGATGTCTCAGAGTCACGTTTGGTCCAACGTGGAGCCCTGGCTTCTATTCTCAGTTCAGCCGTTGGCTCATACAATGATCTAATCTTTGACAAGTCACTTGTGCCTCCTTTTGCTCATCTATAAAATGGACATGGTCATGCTTCTGTGAAGTGCTTTGTGATTTTTCAAGTGAAAAGCTGCTATAAAAGTGTTCAGTATTATGGGTACGGCAATATTGATTGTACCACTGTTCAGTAAAGGGTAGGTATAAGTTTTGTATTGTCCCCAAATGCAGTAAAATCTTGAAAAATATCTACTTCTATCATGTCACTATATTATACTACATCTTTAAATAATTGACATCTTAAAATTTGGCAGTGCGTTACTGCGGATCATTAATAATATCTTCTTTATATATAAACATCTCTGTACAGCCAAAATCTTAGTTTACTATTGTAATGCTTTAGGGGTTCACTCAGACCAAAAAGGGCTTCTCTCACCACCTGCCTTGGAACCCTGATTGCCTCTGTGTTGTGCAACTTTGACTCGGAGCCCTGACACCAGCAGCATGCTCACAGCACAATGGTCTCACCCTGGTTTATTACTCACACTAAGTTATCAGCATTCTCCAACTAGTTTAGTAGGAGGACCCATCTTTTGTAGATACAGTGAATTGGCTTCTTTGTTCTCCCAGGAGATGGATGACTCAAATATCTCTTTGCTCCCACATGTATTACCCCAAAGTCCATTGTCTCTGTTTCAAGAGCCAAGAAGGCTTCCTGAGGGGTACAAACTTCATCTGTGGTTGTGATCATTAAGTGGTCTTTTCCCCTGCTTGATGGCTTTGTTTACCTTATATGTAAATGTACCTGCGTAGTCCTCTGCCTGTGATCAAACTGGTCAGACAAGTTAAAAAAGGGGTGAAACTGTTTTGCCTCCTATGTCTGTTTACAGATTACAAAAGAATATGAGAGGGCATGCGTAATTTCACATACAACTCTGTTACATACATTTCATGGTGAGATTAATGACCACATGGTGGTGGTTTTCTTATTACATGACACTTGTTAAATGAATATCACGTCAATGATGTGTTGAGGGCACTGAGTATATCAGACCTATTGTGAGTTACAGTATAGTGTGCCCTCTGCCAGCAGGTATGGAGGGGCTCGCAGGGTCACAACTATATGCCAAATAATGGATGTATTGGAAAATATTCAGTGATAATGCAATTGTTTTAATAGGTGACAGGCTAAAAATATATACTTTCATTTCCTTATGTGTGTTGTTGTTAACACCTTAGGTTATTAGAACTGAAATAGTCTATAAAAACAAATCTCCTATTCCCAAATTATGCTGCTAATTTATTTTTTGCACTACGTTCAATTTGGACAATGAAATAAGACTAGTTTGTTTCACTTTTTGTTTCTAGTCAGGTTCACGTTTATGGTTGTCATGAACTGTAAATACTAGTTATGAAAACAGTTCCTTTAAAGTTGTATTCTGTAAGACTGCTTTTAAAGCACATTATAAAATATGGGTCTAAATGATCAGAAAGGTGACCATTTAAGACTAGATAAGTTTTTTTCCTCAGATAATACCTGTCCAATGAGTACTATTTTTCCATGTGTTTTTAGATTTACTTCTGTTTATGTGCTGTGCTATATAAGGTAAAGATGAAGTGCCTCATATTTCAGTGGAGGCCACATCTTTGGGGTACAGCGTCTTTTACTGTCTGTTTTGTTCCTATATGATGGTTGGGGTCCTATAAGCCCATATTCCTGTTGTCATTTTTGACCCTGAGCTTTCTACGAAGAGCTAGATCAAACACACAGTTAAGAATTCATGTCTCTATCTTGGGGATTCAGCAAGGTTGAGATCATTGCTGCCTCAGCAGGATACTGACCTTAAGGATTTGTGTTCTTGTATCATTGCTGTTCCCTCTTGCAGGCATCCCAGAATATTGTCTTTAGGAGTCTCTGCTCACATAAAATTCAGCTTGAAGTGCCCCCCCCCAGAACTCCGTTATATCGAAAACACTGCTTCCTGTTATGTACAGCCTCACACTCAAATTAAGTTTTCTGTGACTTTCTTCCACTTGGCATGCTGATTGATCCTTATCTCCCCTGTTTCCCACCTGGAGTTTACAACTTTGAGAATCCTGACTATCTCTAAGAGGTAGGATTAAAGTCCTAGAGCCTCAATTCCTCCTCGTGGCCACAACTTCTTGTATTTATTGATTCTACAGGTTGGAGTTACTAAGTCATTTAGTGTTCAGTGAAGGACGTGCCCATTTGCCCTTGCTTGTGTGCAGGGTTTTTGTAGTAGCTCTGCATGGTAGTTCTACCCATGCACACGACCAAAAAAAACTGACTATGCTTTCCTGTTATGTATAGAATATGAATGTCGCTGCTTGTGAGCTCCCAGTTTCATGCAACTTTGCTCAACTTTCAGGCACTGCTAGGGAGCTGGAAGAAGAGTGGGTGCAGTGGAGGCAGTATAAAAGCAAGGAGGCTCTGCCTGACTGGCCCTAGCCTCTGCAATTTTCCAACAGTCCACAAATTCTTGGGACAGAATCCCTTGTTCATTGTACTGGGAGGGTGAAAATCCCTATGCCCTGCACCTTTCCCTATCTCCCTGTCCCACTTCTGCCTCCACACAGCACCTGATCTGAGTGTGAGGGGAACTTCAGAGTTGAGATCCCTTCCTGCATGGGGGAGAGGGGAACTGGATCCTTTCTTAACACAGTTTCAAACAGCACTTCCTCTTAGTTGGTTTAGGATATATATTGGCCAGCCGTATGGACAGAGGCCAAATCATGCTCCAAACCCTTCTCAGAAACTGTCCGTACGGTGAAGCTTTGGTTTTCAAATATGTCCTGGTACTGTAGAGACAGGCACCATCTCTCTAGGGAGACCGTTTCGCTGGTTGCCGAGCCACCCACAAGCTGGGATTGTTTTTACTTCCAAGACTCTCATGAGATGTTAAACTAAGATCCTTTCTGCCCACCCCCTTTCTGAATATGGGAGAATATAACCCCAGTGTCCTGACTGATAGTGCTTCTCTCAGTGAAACCAGATCTGGGTCTGACTTTCCTTGCCCTATGCAGTGACTGCACAACCTGTAATATCGTAATTTATATAGCATCATAAGTGTAAATGACTCTGTACAATAGGAGGACTGTGTGTATTTAAGTGCCTCCATTAGAAACATTACACCTCTCTGCCAGAAACCTGCAGAACAGTGGAAGCTGAAAGAACAGAGTTAGATTTTTGTCATGTTGTGGTAAATTACTAGTGAAGTCCATTATTAATGCAGTACTCTTCTATACCTTTCACCAGGTATCTTGTGTTGGCTGTGCGAGGAACCTTCAGAGCATCTCCGATTCTGAAAGCTCAGCAGCTGGATAAGCTTCCTAAAGAGCAACGAGACTTGGAAATCCAGAGGTGGAGGTCAGGAAAACAAGCCACCCCAAGCACACCTATGGTATCACCCAGCGATGAGGTTGACCGAACCAACAGCAATTTACGTGTGTCACAGTTTCTGGGCCAAGCAGCGTTTACACCCCATGGGAATAACGATACCCAGGGACTCTCCACTCCTGAAATGAATCACCTAAGGGACTGGATACTAAATGGAGAAGGTAATTCTTCCACCAGGAGGTGGGCAGGGGAAGAAACTACTGCTGCCAACTCCTTAGCAAGACCCAGCCCTGGGCGAGATCTACTTGAGCCCACTAGGACAGCATCTCCTGAGCCGTTCACTAGCCATCTGACAAGTGATAATGCTGAAGAACTTACCCCTGGAAGCCATAGGAGGTCTGTGAGCTCAGTGACACTGTAAAAGATTGGGGGGGAGGGGGGAGTGTTTGAACTTGTCATGTGACTGCTTTTCTGGACATATTGTGCTGCTGCTGTGCGGCCCACATGGAGAGGGAATACAGAACCGAGAGATAATGTTTCTATTTATATTCAACTGTGAAGCTTTCTAGACAGATAGAGACACAAATTTACAAACCTGCTGGAACAGTGCAATATAATCACTAATACTTACATAGCCCATGTTCATGTGTCTTTTTGGGGAAGTGGGAGTCACTGGCTGGTTGGCTTGGATTAACTAGGGCAATATGACATGAGCATCAGTCAGTCACTGTGAAATGCACAATATGGATGAAAATCAAAGATGTTGCCCACCAAGGAACATTTTCCCTTCACAATAATGGTGTTTGAATCCTTGTGTGTTGATTAAATGGTAACTACAGTAAGAGGGAACTGTCTCTAGGCCTTGCCTTAAAGCGGCAAATCCCATTCCAGCTCCTTTCACGTTTTGTTGCTTTTTCAAGAGGCACCAGCAACTTATAAATCACACAATGTGTAATCTCCTACTGTTACAAGTGATACCTAAGGTGACTGTAACAGAAAGAAATTAGAAAAATGGTATTTTTTCAGTTTGTATGCTTTATGCATGTAACAATACTATGTGTATAGTCAGTTTCACTGTTTCCCTTCGATAGTCAGTTTCACCCTTTTTGTCTGGGTTGATCTTCTACATGGCAGTAGAGGGCAGTGAAGAAAAGATTTTAATAAACAGCAAAATGTGCATATAAAATCACAAAACAAACAAACAAACAAAAACAAAAACACCTTGCTGGAGAACTTCAGGGAAGGTATAGGACTTGTACTTTTAAAAACTACCTAATTTAAACCAAAAAGTGAAATAGAAATATGTTAACCCTGGCCGAATTTCAATTCAACCTAACTAGAATTCTCCTAGCTTTTATAAAGTGTTGCTGTGTTCTGGCAGACACATATCATGTTCTACCCCAGAGCTGGGTGCATTCAATAATAGATGTGGACATCACTACATGTTTATCAATATTCTTGGGATCATTTTGTGATGAAAGTTGCTGAAGAGATGGAAAATATTTTAATAGTGAACTATACAAATCTATACCAGATTTGAGAGTCAGGCAAGTAAATTATTTTGAATGTCAGATATACAACCTATAAAGGCTGCTAATCACATTATAGTTGCAGTAACAAATGGTGACTAAAATGAAGTGTGTATCTTCACGACTTTTAAAAAATACATCTCTAGATCTTTTTCAATACCTCAAAGTAATAACAAATAAGAATAAGCAGAAATGACTCCAACATTACTAGCTGGTGCAATGCAGTGAATGATGTCTCTATTGTTTCTCATAGAAATACTGATTTATTAGCACTATGTCAGGCTGCAAGATGTCACAGGAAAATCTTCACAACGTGAGGCTTAAACTGAACCCAATCATGCACTAAACCTATCTTGCCTGGCACTTGTGACTCAATCACTGACTCTCTATTTTAGAAATTTGTTTAGCCTTTATATATATATATTATTATATATTATATAATATATATATATTATATATATATATTAAAAAGGGGTCACGACATTGTGATGTGTCATATATAAATAGATAAAATATATTAGAAATTTATTAAATTCCCCTCTCACCCCTTGTGGTATGTTGTCTTCTCACCTCGGGTCCTTACCAGAGCTGGGATGTTGAGGGGTTTGCGCAGTATCTTAGCTGTTCCTAGCACTGCACTCTCTGACAGAAGAGCTCTGATGGTTGCTCCTGGATCTGTTGGAGCCACTCACCCAGCTAGAGTCACAGGCCCCGAGTGCTGCCCTACCAACCACTGGGACCACTTTGGCCTCCCTTCACAATCTCTCTATGTTCCTCTTCAGGCCTGTACTTCCAGCTTCTCATATTGCCTTCTTCTGATGTTGCTGTCACTTGGCTACTGCTATATCTACTCAGCACCGCTTGTCTTCTGGTCCTTGTCTATTACCACGATGTCTGGTTGATTGGCCAGTACCTGCCTGTCCTCTGGATCGTGAAAGTCCCACAGAATCTTAGCCCCTGCTATTCTCCACAAGCTTCTGTGGAATCTCCCCATCTGGTCTTGGGAGGGTCTTAGCCATACGCTGTGCATGTTCCTGTACACAATTCCAGCCACTTGGTTGTGCCGTTCAGTGTATGCCGGTTCCTGCCTGCATCTTACCTCCTGCCACTATGTGTTGGACTGTCTCTGAGGCCTCTCTGCACAGTCTGCACCTTGGGTCCTCCTAGTTGGTAGAGCCCCTGCTTCAATGGATCTGGTGCTCAGTGCCTGTTCCTGTGCTGCTATGATCAAGTGCCTCAGTGCTGTCTTTTAGTCGCAGCCCTTTACAGCCAACGGTAGGATTTCCAATGTCAGCCACCTAGCTATACTGTCGATGGACAGTCCCATGAAGGTCTTGTCTTGCATGGCACTTCTTCTGCTTGGGTCTTCTCCCATGTTCTGCTGCTGCCTCAGGCATTCTCTCAGCAGCTCATCTTTGGGGGCCATCTTACTGATGTACTCCTGGATGTTCCGGGTTTCATCCAGGACAGTGGCTTTGACGCTCACCAAGCCCCGCCCCCGCCTTTTTATATATATATATATATATATATAATATATAATAAAAATATTATTTTAGCTAATTTATTATGACACATCAGAATGTGTGACCCCTTTTTAATAAGCCATTTAGCAAACACTCATTTGGCTTTCAATGTATTCTGAGGACTACTGTAATTAATATCTTCAAGTTGTGGTTACTTTAAAACAAGTCAGGCAGGACTGAATATCATACCTAGCACTTAGATTTGTACTAAAACTGTAGTTCATTTATAACTGTAACCAATACAATATTGTCTGCTCTGATGGAAGTAGAAGCCCATTTAGAAATAGATTTTTTTGTATGTGATGTATAAATGGAGGGAATTAGGTATAGCTGACGTTATTGTTAATGGGATGTGAAATTGCTCAGTGACCTGCTCACTGGATAAGAATGAATCCTTCGGTGACTATATTTGATATCAAGACTTTTCCACTCCCAGCAGTGGTTTCATGTGATCTAGACCATTTTCTCTGAACTTGGGGAAATGAGGTGCCATTCACCAGTTTTTTTCTCATGTATTTTATGATGACAAAATGTGGAATATTTCCACTCTAATAAAATTAATACATTTATGACTCAGAGTGTTATTCATGATGAGCCTTACCTGACAGCGGGAAAAAGGTAATAATATCAAGCTCTTTTATATAGCACTTTTAATCAGCAGATTTCAAAGTGTTTTAGAAAGGAGGTTGGCATCATTGTCCCCATTTTATAGATGGGGAGACTGAGGAACAGAGAGGCAGTGACTTGCCCAAGGTCACCCAGTGGCCAAGATGAGGTCTCCTGAGTCCTAGTCTAGTACTTTATCCACCACATCACACTGGCAACTTGTTAAGGGCAAAATAATGGATACCTTGTAGGTCTGTGTGGGTTTATGGAGAGGGTGCAGAGAGCAGCCAAGTCCAGTTCAAGCAAACCTGGGGACAGCTGTGTAGTCTCTTAATTGAGTCCTCTGTCTACAAGCCTCAAGAATCAATGTGTGATTTTTCTTCTCACCACACCACCTGAAAAATTGCTGTGCCATACAGGCTGCCCTCTGAGCTGGGAAGCAAAGAGAATTAGGAGGGAATGTCTCCAGAACTGGTTTGAGGATGCAGTGCAGTGAATAGCAGCTCTCTGTTAAACAGGAAGAGGGAGGATTCCCTGCGATGTGCTCACCTGTCTGAATGTATCCAGAGGTTCCATGATGTTTAGGACCACCTATTATACAGAGTGAGAGAGACACTGTGCCTGCCCAACGAACTTAAAAACAGAAGTATTTACTCCACGAATGCATAGACATGTGTAGTGCCTTTTAATCTGCTTGTCAACAAGCTACCTGCTAACGCCATCAAGTGGTAGATGATTACAATAAATGGCCCAATTTACATCTCTGTCTGTGGAATCGACTGTGGTCTTCAGTATCAGAAAGCTCTGCAGCATCAGAACAGTGTAAACCACCCACCCATTTGGGGGTGGAAGCAGAGTGAACTGATGTAGCCCACAAAAGGCCAGGGACCAGGCAAGAGCAGGCCTCAGAAGCGTAGCAGGATACTAGCTGGATAGTAAAGCAGTGCTTTAGCAGCTCTCCACTTTGGGTGAGAATGGTGGCAACACTGTTACCTATCCTGCCTTAGGCTCAGAACCGAATCAAGCCCAAAGTGGATTTATTTCCCCTGGGGCTGTTTTATTTGCTTGACAGATGTTGCTCATTTTCATGAATCTAAATGCACCGTGGCTTATTTAAATGAGTCCTTTTCAGGACACACACCATCCGTTATAGTGTGAACGGTCGAAAAGCAAAGTGGGTCTCTAGCATTTTCATTTGCCTGCTGCTGATATCAACTTCATTGTTTCATTTAGTTCGGCCACAAAATATTAAAAATAAATGAGTCTCATTAAAATTGCCACATAATCTTCTTTTGGTCTGTGACATTTTATGATAATAAAGTAATTGCACAAACATCAATGCTTGAAGCCACGTAGAGGAGGCACTGTTACCTATGGGACAAACTGAAGGTGACTTCTCTTATGTAAGTGACCAGCTCACTCTTATATAAGTGAGCAGGTGTTCACTTACACAAGGTGTCATAAATGGATAGGTAAGGGTTAATTTTTCTTTTACCTGTAAAGGGTGAACAAAGGGGAACCAAACACCTGACCAGAGGATCAATCAGAAAACTGGATTTTTAAGAGTCAGGGGCGGGAATTGGGGACTCTGAGTCTTTTGTTTCTCCCGGCTATGAGTGAAGCAGCTTTTCTTCTATCTCCGATCTTTTTTCTAACTTTCTACTACCAAAGTGTGAGTACAAAGGTAGCAAGGCAATAGGCTGTTATATGCTTTGTTTTGTATTTACATGTGTGTTGTTTTGCTGGACTGGTTTAAATTGGCTATCTTTTAAATCAGACTGTTTATTCCTATTTTCTTATAAGCCATATCCCTGTATTGATCTCTTTAATGCAGTGTTTAGTTATATGTAAGTTCTTTCTTTTATATAAAGTTTCTTTTTAAAAACTTGTGGGAGTTTTTTTTTCTAGTATAGGCAAGGGGATAGAACTCTGTGCCAGAGCCTGTCTATCTCTGTGACCGGCTAAGGGGAGGGAGCCCTATGCTCTGTGGTTTTACTTCTCCTATTGTCCCAGGCGGAAAAAGCTATAGGGAAAAGAGGTAGGATAGCTCTGTTTCCTGTGCTTGAGTTTTCTTTGGGGAAGAAAGGAGACAGGTTTTCTTGGTATTGTGATGTAAAGAGTATTCATCAACTCCCTCAGGTTGCTCAGAGAGGAACGGCTGAGAGGGGAGGGGGAATGGGGAAGGAAGGTATTTCCCTTGCCTCGGTAAGACTCAGACTTCTGGGTCTTGGGGGTCTCTCCAGGGGAAGTTGGGGAGACCAGAGAGGGGGTCCCCCAAGGAAAGGTTGGGGAACCCGAGAGGGGGCCGAAACCCTGGAAAAACTTTGGATGGTGGCAGGGAGATAAGATCCAAGCTGGTAAAAGCTTGGGGGAGTTCATAGTAAGCACCCAGATTTTGGACGCTAAGGTCCAGATTTGAGACAGACGCTTACCACACAAGGCTATCCACAAAGTAATGCAAGCTACCCCCAAGCTGCTTGCAATGATCAGAGAAGAGCCATCCATCCTGTTAGAGATGGGGACTTTTTAAGTGCATGGGGATGAAGGTGTGCACACCTCCTGTTATACTTTAAATGAATTTGTGCTTGTACCTCTTAGTGCAATTCTTTGGAATGTGCCCTTTGGCCTACTAGATATTGGCTGTAATTGTTTGGATTAAAAGCCCAAAAGAAGAAGAGGTGGGGGGAGGACACAGTTTTTTGTTCAGCAGAACACTGCCAGTAATATTCTGTACAGAGAGGCGGGTGTAACACCGCAGCAAAGAATGTCTGTTTTGCTTAAAGGATAGATTCCCATATATTTTGCAACTTGTGTGCTACATCTGTAATGTTTAATTCATTTGTTTGATTGCAGTACCAGGCACTGTAGAAATACGAAGCTGTTTGCTTTGGCGGCCGGGGGGTGGGGTGGGAAGATGACTGAAGACAGGATGCGGTGTGAATTAGATACTTGCAAGCGATGCTGATGACTAAAAATATAAATGCTAAGATAAGATAAGAGACTCTTAAAGATAATGATCCCAGAGGGTGGGAGATAGAGGGCTGACCAAATAACACTATCTGTAAAGTACTTTTAACGTTGCTGATGATTGGAACTCTCAGCAATTATCAGTACATGAGCCAAATGTGAATAGGACTTGCTGTCTAACTATTATAATCTCACACTTGATTATTCTCAGTTCCGTAGACAAGCCAGGGATGGAAAACAGGTTGAATTTATTATGCTTTCAAAATGAAAATGACTTGGAGCTGATTCTCTGTTGCCTTAAAAGCCCCAGGAACTAGCTCCTGTATAAGCCAGCTCCCCTCCCCCTGAGCATAGAGCTGCTAGAGCAGCATTTGCCACCCCACTCCAAGTTTCTGCACTAGGGGGGATGGGAGGGACGTGCCAGGGTGTGGTAAGATGAGAACGTGGCCCCTAGCACAATGCTCTAAGGCCCACGGGTTGCCTGGGCCTGCACCCGCCCCCAAATATGGGAGGCACGTGGCTGAGCACAGAGATGGTCTAACTGAGAATTAGGACCTAAATGCTTCTCTTGATATCAACAATGGCCCCTTCACTGGACACCATCCTAATGTGTTTTAATCTCATAGTGTTACAAAGAAGAATCCACCTTCTACACTTGCCAGCCTAATTCACACCCCTCCTATATACCCTTCCATGCTTCCATTCCCCTGCTGCCACCCCGACTTCTGCTCCATCAACCAAGACACTCAGCTTGATGCACAACCCCTTGATCCCCACCTGACTCAGCCTCTTTGTGCTGGCTGAACCAGGCTCTCCCTGCCGACTCAGCACCGTTTTGCTCTCTATTCTATTAATTTAGATGGAATACATGGGCTAAAACTGTTTACATAATCCAGTCACAGGCCAACATTACACAGTGTTAAACAAGGTCCAGGGTTTAGAATAGAGACCTCAATCTGCATAGTACAATGGCAAATACGCTATAAAATTCATGCCTACGGTTAGAAATTTATTGATTGATGCAAATAAAAGGAAAAGAATCAAAATAAATTAAAGAGCATTGAAACTGAAATAACTGATACAAAACAATCAAAACCTAGCAAAGTCCCTTTCTAGAGACAGTGAATATTGGTTACAGTCTCTTATTCAACCAAACAGTCCTTCCTGGTGTGGAAGAAAGGGTTAATGTTGAGCAATTCTGAATCAGGAATGATAGTCACTTTCCTGCTTTAGGCAAAGACGACAGACACTGAAGTCAAAGAAAAACAGGATAGTAAAGGGGGAAATACAGTTTTTGTTAATGTTCTCAGACTGCAGTGTGGCTGGTCGGTCACGGTTAGATACTTTGAGCCAGCAAATTGGCAACAACGGGTGTGGCTCTGGACCCTGGTTTACTTCCCAGTCAAAGGACATCAGCTGGTTGGTCTGGTCAGGTCCTTCACTGGTCCTCCTCAGGCCAGGCAGAGCTGAATGGGCCATCTCATCTCACCATGCTGGTGCCATGTAGTACAGTTTATTTCAGGATCAGATGAAAAGCAGAAAGGACGAGAAAATTGGAGAGGAAGAGAGAGGAGAGCACAAGGGGAGATCTCACATGTGTCACGTTGGGGTCCTCGCTGCTGTCATGATGAGGGTCAGATGTCCCCATTGGAGTATCAAGGACTGCTGTCATGGCAACAATTCTTCTGCCACAGCTGCAATGTTGGTAAGAAGGTTTTATTTCTCTTCCTTTCCCGCTCCCCCCCCCGCCCCAATCTCTTTCTTAAGGGCACCAGAAAGACAAGGGCTGGGATAACATATCCTCTTGTTATTTTGTTCACCAATTAAGCCTAATATCCAATGCACCAGTTTTGGTTCATTGATTTCCGATTCTCTGCTCCTCTTGTTTGCCAGTCTTAACACAGTCTTTGAGTGGTTTTCTGTTTAAATATATTCAGTCTTTCTGTCTCCTCACCTCTTCTCTTAAACAGTTTTATATAACTGATCACTGTGATGATTCATAAACCTTTACCTCCTTTTCACCAGTTATGCTAACAGTTCATGAGTCTGAACTCACCAGACCCGGGGATTGATGGGGGGAAAGGAGTGGAGGGGAAAGTTAATTCCTCTCTGTTTTAAGATCCGAGGAGTTTGGATCAGTCTAGCCTCTCAGGGTAACCCAGGGAGAGGGAAAGGAGGGGGGATGGTTTATTTCTCCTGGTTTTAAGACCCAAGGGGTTTGGGTCTTGGGTTCCCCAGGGAAGGTTTTGGGGGAACAGAAAGTGTGCCAAACACTATATTTTGGCTGGAGGCAGCGCTATCAGATCTAAGCTAGGAATTAAGCTTAGAAGGGTCCAGGCAGGTCCCCACTTTTGGATGCTAAAGTTCAAACTGGGGAAAAAATACCTTGACGGAGGTCTTCCATGTCTTGTGTTCCTAATCCTTTGGCCTGTTCCTTTTGACACCATCGCCTTCCAATTAGCATCTTCTTTCTTTCCTCTCCTTCCTTCCTCCACTGGGTCCTTTCACCTTTAAATAAATAGGTGACTCTGTTGCTTGGTCAGTGGTAGTGTAGCCAGTGCTTCACATCTTTTGTGCTGCTTTTCTTACCAGTAGAACTAATTCAATTCTACTTAGCTCTAAAGAAATCAGGTACAAACTCCTCTACATGTACTGATTTTATTTAAAACAAATAAGCACACATGTAAACCAATAAGACTGAGGTCAAGTGAATAGGGCTCAATTAAAAGCAGTTAAATTCAGTGTAACTCTATTAGAGGCCATCTTGTTCCTCTAATCTGTTAATTCTACAGGAGCTTGCCGGGATGGTTTCCCAGCATGAACATGCCCTGTCATCTGAGCAGGCACACCCTTGCTGTGTCCAGCCACACCCTTGCTGTGTCCAGCAACCCAGGGGCCACGAATCTCGTTTTCTTGAGTCTAAATTTTGGATTTCTTTTGGAGTAGATCTTTAGTCCTGTCCTTTGTGCCCCTGATGCAAAGCAGGAGGTGATGAATAAAGGTGGGTGGCACATTGATCAAGCCTGCAGAATATCACAAGAGGTGAGGGGCACTTTGTTAGGTAGCCAAGGCCATTTAGTGGTTTATAGATCAAATCCCTAAACTCCACCCAGAGGCCACTGCACATCGTGGATGTAATGGCATAATTCCCCAATCTGAACCTTAGAGTCCAAAAGATGGGGTACCAGCATGAATTCCCCTAAGCTTAATTACCATCTTAGATCTTGTAGCGCTGCCACCAATCAAGACTTGGAGTGCCTGATACACTCTGGTCCCCCCAAAACCTTCCCTGGAGACCCCCAAGACTCAGACCCCCTGGATCTTAACACAATGAAAGTAAACTCTTTCCCTCACCAGTGCCTCTCCTAGGCTTTCCCTCCCTGGGTTACCCTGAAAGATCACTGTGATTCAAACTCCCTGAATCTTAAAACAGGGAGGAATGTCCCTTTCCCCCTCACCCCGAGGCAATACAGATTCAAGCTCCGTGAATCTAAAACAAAGAGGAAATTTACCTTCCCCCCACCCCCTGCTCTCTCTCCAAGTCCCTGGTGAATACAGTTTCTTTGAGCCTTAACAAGGGGAAAAAATCAATCAGGTCTTTTAAAGAGAAAAACTTTTAATAAAAGAAAGAAAGAGTAAAGATAATCTCTGTAATTTCAAGGTGGAATATTACAGGGTCTTTCAGCTTATAGATACTACAGAGAAGCCTCCTCCCCAGAACAAATACAAAATAAAATCTTTCCAGCAAAATACACATTTAAAATTCTACCAGCCTGATACACATTTGCAAGTAAAGAAAACAATCAAAAAGACTAAACCACCTTTCTACATTTATACTTACTAAATTTGAACAGAAGATTAGAGAGCCTGTAAGTACGTGTGGTCACTCTCAGAACCCAGAGAGAACAACAGACAAAGAACACACACAAAAGCTTCCCTCCACCCAGATTTGAAAGTACCTTGTCTCCTGATTGGTCCTCTGGTCAGGTGTTGTTTGTTAACCCTTTACAGGTGAAAGAAACATTAACCCTTAGCTATCTGTTTATGACAGTGGAGTACCCATGTAATGTGCTTTGTGTGATGTCATTCTTAAGCAAGGATCCACATTCCATACCAGCTTAAGTTTGAAGGACCATAAGGTGCATCCCTATGCACATAGGAGATGGCAATAACTTGGTTTAACATCTTAACCTTGGGGAGAGGAGTTGAAGAGGGTCACGGGTGATTTCCTCTCTCTCTCTCTCTCTCTCTCAAAATTGCTGGATGCCCAAAAAAACATGGGGGACTGGTGCTCAGCCCAGCCTTAACCAGGGCTCCTCCTTCATAACCTACAATTTTGCAGGCACAAACAAGTACATGGACATCAAAATGACTTAAATTTCACCTGCAACTTAGGGTCAGGCTTAAATTCAGTCCCCCCGCCCCAGATATTCAGCTAACCTTCCTATCTTCATAGCATGTTCCTCTGGAGGTTCTCAAAGAATAAAGACAAATACTATTTTCTGGGAGAAGAAAAAAATATTTAGGATCCAATTGCAAATTTGGAAGGGAATATATTTTAAAGGGAGGTGAGGTTTTAACCTATATGGTTGTCATTTATTCTCTCTCTAGTCTTTGCTCTGATTTTTCCTCTCCCCCGTGCCTGTGTGTTTAATTGATTGCTTGCATGTAGAAGCAAATGAAGAAACAAACATCATGTATTTAAATATTAGGTATGAATATTCATGAGCATAAATAAAAATATGTAGTATCCCTGGTGATATTATTGGTGTGTACTACATTATATGTTAGTGAATCTGACACATTATGAAATTAGTCAGAGCTGTAATCTTCTCATTTACGCTAGTTTCTATGCCCATCTCCTGGACTACATGTATAGGAAAATATCCGTATATACAGAAGTCTGTGTAAAGCACCGTGTACACTCAGTGCAATATTGGTAAAAGTGTTCCTCTTGTGAGCACTGAGAGATGATCATATAAGGAGAACCCCTGCTGTCCATGTTTTGACTGAAGAATGGTTTGGTCTATATTAACATTTCCCTGGCTTGCAGTACACAGGCACTATATTAGGGGAGTTTCAGAATTCAGATGTGAGTGGCTGGTGGAGTGCCGGGAGTTAATTTTATATGCGGTAGTGTTTGCCTGATTTTCACAGTACGGATACCGAAGACAGAAACAAAGTAAGAAATGTACAGGCATAAATCAACACCATACAACTGACGAACACTTATGAGATGTGAATTAAAAGAAAAATTTCAGTTTTACTGTTTGCTCCTCATTCCATCCAACTGGAGGAAGTGTGTAAAGCAGTCAATCATCTCAAATTTGCTTTTAGCTCATTGAGGTCCTGAGGCTGCAGCCACTTAGATTATGGCCACAGTTACCGTGGGATATAGCATATGTACACTGCACACATCCCCAGCAAAGGTATAAATAGCATTGCTTATGTGAGCACAGTAAAGATATGCCAGACCCTACACAACTCTCTGCCTGCTGCTTCTACAGTGTCCCGCTGCCTTCCGCTCCCACCTCAGCCTGCCAGAGCTTTTCATTCCCACGTGTAGCTACACACCACGCTGTGGGTGCAGCCTGCTTTTCACTGTGAATGTAGCTACACATACCCCACATGCCGCTGCCAGTGTAGACAAGTCCCTACACATGTGGCACGTATAGGTACATGACTAGCGTCATTCACCTCAATGGGACTACCAACATGTCTGAAGTTGCACAGCAGTAACTTTGCAGGATTGAGCCCTAATTCCTTCAAATGACATAGAAATAGTATGTGAGGTGTATATAGATATATGCACACACACACACAGACACAAAGATAGAAAATTGCCTATGTACTGACAGATACAAATATTTTAAAAGAGAGTCAAAACTGGAACCCTGAATATGTACCTGTTGATTTTCAGACAGGTTTGGAATCAAGGCCCTGGTGTCAAAGCATTCCTTATGGTTTTGGTTCCCCAGCATATTCAAGATCAGAATGGAGGGTGGTCTGTTTTTTTGGTTCATTTGCATGCAAAAGTTCATAAGAATGGCTATTCTTGTGAGATTTTTGGCCATAAAAGAACTGACCTCATGAGATTTCCACTAGTGCAAGAACAGCTGACATCATTGGGCCATCAGATCCAAACCAGACCTCTAACCTTAGCATTGATTTTGTCTATGGCCCTTGCCTAAACCACAGTTTGTTTCTCAAATATAGTTCATTGATCAGTGCCAAAAGTTTCATTTTGGCTTCTTGCATCCCTGAAGCCCTAATAACTAGAGTTAACAGATCTATTACACTAGGATGAAGGAAGGGAGATGAGGGGGAGCACCCCCTTATTGCTTTATATTCTTCACTGGTCTTCAGAAACAAGTTAATTCAAACAACAATTTCCTAATTTTCTTCACCCTCACCTCACACTCTGTGTTTTTTCTGAAACAGTCAGAGTGTAAAATTGTGTGTTTGCTAATTAACAAGAGATTTCTGCCTGCATGGAACTGGGGTGATACATGTCCTAGAAATCTTCCAGCAGGTCAAAATCTATGGACTTGGGAAATCACCTGTCTGATGCTAATGAGGAAATAAGACACCCCGAAGAGGACTGTGGAGGGGCTATTGGTTTTCAAGATTTTGTTTTGGCAGTCTAGCAAAATTTTCAGGAGCAAAATAGCCAATGATTTGAGATGTGTTACTGTGTATGGCAAACAATAGCTTCAAGCAGGGCCAGCTTTAGTCCTATTCCACCAATTGCCCCAAATTGGGACCCGCGCCTAAGAGGGCCCTGCGCCCAGTGAGAATCCCTTCCCTGGCTAGAGACGCCTTTTCAATTTTTACTCACCTGGAGGTGCTTCGGGTCTTTGGTGGTGCTTTGGCGGGTCCTTTGCTTGCTCTGGGTCTTCAGTGCTGCCAAAGACCTGGAGCGAGTGAAGGACCCACCGCCGAAGTGCCACCAAAGACTCAGAGCACCTCCCGGTGAGTACAAGCCCCACAAGCCCCAGATGTGTGGGGGTTTTTTTGTGTTTAGTCATCCCTGCCAGGGCCCCGTCAAAATTGTCCAAATAGCACTTCCTAAAGCCTGCCCTGGCTTCAAGCAGCTGTTAATTAGCTTGGGCACCATTCTCCTCCTGTCTTTCATGTCTGGATACCTTCTTCAGACTAAAGAAGCAGAAGGAAAACATCCAAGCATACGAATCAGAAGGCAAAGAAAGAGCAGTAGCTAAGGATAACAACTGAAAAATAAATTAAATGATACCTCCCCACACACAGACTAGGGACCCAGCAAAAAGAACTTTCTAAGGAATTAGGAACTAGGTGTACAAACAGCAGAAACGTTTAGTAGTCACTCTCTGTCACACCTATACATGTATCAGCACACACAACATTGTATAGAACCCATCTTTTTTCACTTTCAACCTGCTATTTTTTCCTCTGAAGCTTAGTGTTTCAGGGAATAAGGCTCTCAGCACCGTGCAAAGTTTAAAAGGCTCTTTGCCACCTACTGTGCTGAATCTGAACTCAGAGAAAGTGTTCAGTTCCGTTAGAATGGCCTGTGTAGTCTATTTTAGGGCATCAGACCTATCCATCCATCCATTCATAACATCAACCTTTCTCTGGCAATGAAGAAAGCCGCTGGAGTACTTTTCTTGTCTATCATAGTAATTGACAATGGGTTTACCTGGAACTCTTGAATTCTTTGCCTCTCCAGGATGTTAGGTAAGTTCATATTTGTGCATCTGGGGGCAGCAGGTCTCTGAAAATCCAGCGTCTTGTTAAAAATGAAGCAATCAGTTTAATAATAAAAAAAATGGAGAACGTTCTTACTGGTAATTTACCATTCAAGCTCTCAAGTGTTATCCAAAGCCATCTCCATCATAGTGGGTCGTGTAAGAGAAAAAAAGAACTGTTATATAGCATACTAAATTTAAGTTATTGCTCACTGTTTACTCCCTGAAAAATGGGCTATTCCTAGGTTTTCCCTGAAACAAAAGAAAGAAACGTCTCTACTAGCACAGGCCCACTAAATTAACTTGAATATTCTCACGTCTGTGTTTATCCCTGCAAGAGAAGACTTGAGAAAATAATTTCAAAAGAGGACGTTGTTACATCTTCCACACTAGAACATCACTGTTAATACTGAACTGTTCTTCAAGTAATAACACAGGCGTTTACCTCTGCTGCTAATTACTCATGCCAATCTTTTCCTTCCACTTCAGAAAACGAAAAAGGTCATTAAGGCATCATTTGTTATCTCATATTATAGGCTTATCCTTTGAGTAGCATTTTCCATTAGCATTCAATCTAATGTCATTGTTTCCAAACCAGAGAGGACAGCTGTCAGCTTCCTCTCATAACTCACTCAAAGGTTATAATCAAGAAATCTTCTCTGAGCAGTTGTTTAAGGATGTGCTTATCATTCTTCAAAAGGCTGTTAAAACAATAACTAGTCAATTTAATCTAATAGACAGGTGTAATCTGAGACTTTAGTGTCTCATAAGTATTGATCTGCAAATCTTCAAAGAATCTGAATGGCATGGATGTCATCCACTAGCCTGACAGTAATTGAAACATTATTGGTAAATATTTACATTTACAAGCAGCTAATTCTAGGGGATTTCTCCAAGTGTTGAGATAACCATTAACGTGAATATTATTCTGCTTCTCACTTGCACATCACTAAACTTGCATCTGACATCCACATCAGAATTCCCTGGTAGTTCTAGTTAAGAAGGTATGATTGTGAACCAGGATAAGATTGTAGAAGGGAACTCCCCTGCTCTAAGCCCAGAAGGGATCTATCTATCAGAGGTACTTATAAAGCCAACCTCACTGTAGTCTGAGTGCCTCACAATCTGCAATGTGTGTATTCTCACAACACCCCTGTGAGGTAGGGAAGCACTATTATTACCATTTTACAGATGGGGGACTGAGAGGTTAAATAACTGGCCCAAAGTGTCACAGGATATCTGTGGCAGAGCAAGGACTTTAAACCTAGGTCTTCTAAATACTAGTAGTCCAGTGCCCTAACCACTGCACCACCCTTCCTCAATAGAAAATAGCTTAGCACCTTTCCATTTTAAGACTAACAAGGGGCCAGCTGCTATTATATCATTTTTAGTAATTTTTAACTCTATTTTTTTCAGAACTTTGTTTTGAAACAAGAAATAGCACAAGTACAGTAACAAATCAATTTCAAGAAAGAAAAGAATTCAACTTTAACACACAGAGGATAAAAAAGGTCAAATATATGAGCACACAAATATTTAGAGCAGACTGAAATTGTTCAGATTTCAAAACTTAGATTAAACATTTCCATAAAATTGCTGAAGTTTGCAAAAATATAGTCCCAGGTTTCAACCGGCTCTAATAAAGATCATGAATATACTAAGTAAGATAATTACATATCTCAGTACTGCCTTCGTCTGTCTGTGTCTAGTACCAGGGGCACTAGAACAGGAGGCGCCAGGGGCCACGGCTCCATCACTTTTTCCTGCCTTAAGCGATGGGAGAAGGAGGCGGAGAGTAGCAAGTGGGGCCGGGGCCCTGGGGGAAGGGGCAAAGCAGTGGCCATGGTTTGGGTGCCAGTGGCCCCACACACACACTTCTAGGGAGCTTCTGGTGCTCCTGTATAGTGCTATAGTATCTAAGCCTTTACTTCAACAACTGAATGAAGTTCTGCCTAAGGATGAGCATCTTCTCGACTCCTTTTTTTTTCCACTTAGCTCATAGTCTTGTGGATCTTTCTAAGGTGCCTAAGGGAAGAAAAGTCTTCCACCAATTGTGAGTCGTCCCTTATTTCAGTCCGGCACAAAGAGCTGTGTCTCATATCATGCTCTAGAGCAAGAGTCAAGAGGACCACTACTGCTTTAAATTTAAGCATATATGTAAGCACCATGCTTGACTGGTGTCCTATCTGTCTACTTATCAGTCCTGCACCAATGTAACATCTGAATGCCGCACAATTTTTAACATGTTTAGCCTCACAACACCTTTGTGAGGTAGGGCATAGAAAGATTAAGTGACTTGCGCAAGGTCACACAGGAAGTCAGCTGAGGTGCAGGGATTTGCATGTGGGTCTCCTGGTTCCCAGTCTAACACCCAGCCAAAAAGAGAAAAGACAATATCTGCTAATAGGAAGGCCCATAGTCCAGAACCTCCACAGGAAAGGCCTCTGTTTCCTGAGAGTTTTAGCGTGGCCTGTAGCAGCAGTACTGACCTTGTTGCTCATAGCTCGACTAGAAGTTAGGTTATCATGTTGATAGGCACCATGATCGAATAATATTCTGAAACAAAGAGAAATAAGCCCTAGGTAGCCAAGCACTAGCACACTGAAAGCAAGGAAGATGAGAACTGGAGCCAAGATTTTCAGTTGTGACTAACTGTCTAAGGTGTTTCCATTTGTGGATATCCAGCTTGACACTCCTTAAAGGGGTGTGCTATCCAGAAAGTATCCAGAAAGCTATACATTCCTCTCTGAAAAAATCAGGCCCCTTTAGGGTCTCTTAAATTGGGCACCTAAAAATCAATGCATCTCAAATCACTAGATACTTCTGAAAATCTTACCAGGACCATAAAGCGGATGTGGAATTTAAACAAGTGGATAGATACTTATGAGAATGATATCCAGTCATGACAACTCCTGGGGTAGGGTGGGTATTTTCAACATACCACCTTTTTTCAAGTAACTCATCTTTTCTCTATGCAGTGTACCTAACGCACCGATTAAACGGGCCAAGCAAACTAAAGATTAAATCAATTAAAAATTTAAAACAGCCTTAAAAGGCTGTCCATTATTAGAACTTTACCCTGGGCTGTCAGTAGTGCCACAGTCATAGTGCTCAGTGTGGGCACAGGAGTGGTTGTGTTATGCATGTTTTATTTGGAAATTCCATTTGATATTCGCAGTAAGGAGCACCACAGGCAGCACATTTCAAGGTGATTAGTGCCCTTCCCAACTAGTTAAAATGACTGGAGCCTCGGTCGCGTGCCTTACAAGACCTCCTGACGCCTGCCATAATTGCCTATGAATGTAGTGCTTGCCACGTCTCCAGCCTGAAGCAGAAAGAAGCAATTATTCACACAATCTATTGGATAGTTAAAATCTCTAGGAAATTATACTCTACACATTTTCTCAAACTTTGATTTGGTCTGTGTTTAGCAGCATATTATCCATTTAGAACAATGGCTGATTTAAGGAGCGCTGCTCCAACTGACGCACATTCCTCTAGGTTGGTTCAGGATCTATCTGTTAACTAGAAACTGCCTTTTTAACCTCAAGATACTAATTAAAATATGCCCTTGAGTCATCTCCCAGTCAAGTAATACAACAGTCCTGAAAGTGCCTGGAGTGGGATGTTCAGTAAATAATGAGACCTTTAGACCTCACTGTGCATGATAATAAGAGAGCTTCATATGCACAGCCTGAGGCTTATTGGGTCATAATGTGCAACTAAGGTTCAGAAGCATCTGTGTGTCACACTCCTGAGTTATCCCACATTAAACACATGGATGAACTATGCAGAAGCCAATATTGAACTGGAATTTCCATTATAAATCTTTTGTTTGCTTTTTTTCTGAGCTGGAAGAGCCTTTTAGATATGGGAGCACAACTTCTTAGAGCAGGTAGAATAGTATTAGTTGAACAAAATGTGATGAATTTAAGCATTTGGGGAGTTTGTGAATAAATTTGCAAACCCCTTCTGATTTCTGCAAGATTTTTCATTATTCAGAAGTATACACTGAACAGGCCAGATGAATAATATTCAAACGGTTGTGCACAAATGACTCTCACTGACTATTTGCTGTTCATGTTATGTCACTGATCATGTTGGCATATTTCCTGCTTTCTCATTGGGTTCCTGAAAATCTTTAATAGGAGAATTTTAAAAAAACCAAACAAACACAATGATTAGTGCATAGCAAATAATGTACTGCTGCCTATAACAAGTTGTAAAACTTTCAGAATCTGTGATCATTGCCATGAATATCAGTGGTGCTCTGAATATTCATGAATACCAAATAGTATGGTCCCAAAAAGAAAAGCAAATTGATTTTGAAACATTAACGTGAATCTATTATTTTTCTATTTGTCCAGCTTTCCAAATCCAGTTTTGTTTCAAAATTCCTGTATCTAGCAGGACTATTGGGACCAACAGTGTCTCAAGTAGTAGCTTATAAACTGAAAGAGAGAGCTATAGAACAATTTTGAAGGAAATCAACAGATTCTAAGCTGGCCTTCTTGAATACATCTTCACAATACATGTACTGAAAAGAAAAAAAAAAACCACCTGAAATAATTATCAATTAATTTGTTCTAATTTTACTGATTTAGGGGAAAAAAGTCAGTAACGTTTAATTTTCAGTAAGTTCCATATACCACAATTATACAGAATTACATTGACTGCACTATGTAAAATTGTGTGAAACAAGTTTGAAGAATACCATATAAAAGGTTTTCAGATCTGACAGTAAATAGGTCCTCAACTACCCCACTGAAATCAATGACGATTTTGTCATTAAGTTCAGTGGGAACAAGATCAGGGCTACTGTGCTTTTCATCCACCATGATACTTATTTGGTAAGCATATAGCTAGTCCTGGTTTTGCTGCATTATTCTATTCTGTTTCTGATGTTCCCAAATTCAGTCTGATATGTGTCAGCAGAATTGCTCCAACATATTGATGAATGCAGAGATGGCCTCACCTATCAGTCAATGAGCGGAAACAAAGACCCATCCAAAAAAAACACCCCCTGGCATGCAATACCATAGCTAAAACGTCAATACCAGAAACATGTAAGAAATATTAAACAAAAAGGTGAGCCAAGAATAGTTGATTTCCCTGTGTAGTTTCTCTATTACTCTCCTTGGTTGCTAAGATACTAGCAGGAATATCTTGTAATATGTTTCCATGGTTTACAGTAAATTATGCTTCCTTACCATTCTTATCTCTAGCCTGTGAACAGAAAAAAGTCTCCCCAATGTGCAGGAGGATACACTTGTGTCCTCTTTTACTCCCTGGGAAGAAGCTAAGCAATTTTGGCCCAGACCTTCAGCTGCTGTAAATCCACATCGTTTCATTGACATCAGCAGAGCTATACCATCTTACAACAGCTGAGGAGCAGGCCTGAGCTCTATGTGTAACAGCTTTATTGAGTAATTACTTGCATATCAGGTCATGAGACTTCTTATATAAATGCAAATAACTTTACCGATAAAAATCAAACTTCCCTTTAGCATTTCAGTATGATCTTGCATGAGATATTTGAGGGCTGATTTTTAAAAACAGCCTTCTATTTTGTGTGTGAAAATATCTACACCCCTCAACTGAAGGCATTTTGATCGCAAAGTGCCATTGTATTTCAAATAGGGCTGTCAAGTGATTAAAAAAATTTAATCAAGATTATTTGCTTGATTAAAAAAATTAATTGTGTGATTAATCGTCTCATTAAACAGTAATAGAATGCCATATATTTAAATATTTTGGATGCTTTCTACATTTTTAAATGTATTGATTTCAATTACAACACAGAATACAAAGTTTACCATGCTCACTTTATATTTATTTTTATTATAAATATTTGCACTTAAAAATACTATTTCTTTTGTTTTTTAAATTCACCTAATACAAGTACTGTAATGCAATCTCTTTATCATGAAAGTTGAATTTACAAATGTAGAATTATGTACAAAAATAACTGCATTCAAAAATAAAACAATGCAAAACTTTACAGCCTACAAGTCCACTCAGTCTACTTCAGCCAATCGCTCAGACAAACAAGTTTTTTTTTACATTTGTAAGAGATAATGCTGCCCGCTGCTTGTTTACAATGTCACCTGAAAGTGAGAACAGGTATTTGCATGGCACTGTTGTAGCTGGCGTCACAAGATATTTACATTCCAGATGTCTAAAGATTCATATGTCCCTTCATGCTTCAACCACCATTCCAGAGGACATGCATCCATGCTGATGATGGGTTCTGCTCGATAACAATCCAAAGCAGTGCAGACTGATGCATGTTCATTTTCATCATCTGAGTCAGATGCCACCAGCAGAAGGTTGATTTTCTTTTTTGGTGGTTTGGGTTCTGTAGTTTAGTTTCTGCATCGGAGTGTTGCTCTTTTAAGACTTCTGAAAGCATGCTCCACACCTCGTCCCTCTCAGATTTTGGAAGGCACTTCAGATTCTTAAACCTTGGGTCGAGTGCTGTAGCTATTTTTAGAAATCTCACATTGGTACCTTCTTTGCATTTTGTCAAATCTGCAGTGAAAGTGTTCTTAAAATGAACAACATGTGCTGGGTCATCATCCGAGACTGCTATAACATGAAATATATGGCAGAATGCAGGTAAAACAGAGCAGCAGGGAGACATACAATTCTCCCCCAAGGAGTTCAGTCACAAATTTAATTAACACATTATTTTTTTAATGAGCATCATCAGCATGGAAGCATGTCCTCTGGAATGGTGGCTGAAAGCATGAAGACACATATGAATGTTTAGAATATCTGGCATGTAAATACCTTGCAATGCTGGCTACAAAAGTGCCATGCAAATGCCTTTTCTCACTTTCAGGTGACACGGTAAATAAGAAGCAGATAGCATCATCTCCCGTAAATGTAAACAAACTTTTTTCTCTTAGCAATTGGCTGAAGAAGAAGTAGGACTGAGTGGACTTGTACGTTTTGTTGTTGCATGCAGTTATATAACAAAAAAATCTACATTTGGAAATTTCACTTTCACGAAAAAGAGATTGCACTACAATACTTGTATGAGGTGAATTGAAAATTACTATTTCTTTTGATTACAAATATTTGCACTGTAAAAATGATAATCAAAAGTAATATAAAGTGAGCACTGTACACTTTGTATTCTGTGTTATAAGTGAAATCAATATATTTGAAAATGTAGAAAAACATACAAAAATATTTCATAAATGTCAGTTAGTATTCTATTGTTTAACAGTGCGATTAAAACTGTGATTAATAGTGATTCATTTTTTTAATTTAAATTAATTTTTTGAGTTAATCGCGTGAGTTAACTTTGATTAATTGACCACTCTACATTTTATATATTAAGCCCTTTTATGAGCATCACATTTGACATTAAGAAACCACCAACTTTGTGCAGGAGAAAAGGAACCAAAAATTAATTCTCACCCATAAACTAGGTGATGGAAAGAATTAAATTAAATAACCCTGAAATATCCAAACCCTATGGAAGCAGAAATTTGCATTTCCAGCATCTCTGCTTATAAATATTCCCCATTTTTTCCAGCTACAAAAGTCAGAAGTCTTCATCTAAGAGAGGGATACTGAGTTTTGCTTGTATTACCTCTCTGTATATAAAATTCTTTACATTTAAAAACAGGTATAGCTTCCTCTGCTTTGCAGGTCATTGGCAGAATAATGTTTGATGGAATAATTACATTTCAATTAATACCATTATGATTTGTAGGCTAGATGATTGATGACTACTTTGTCCACCTCGATAGATGTGTCATTTACCTACAGATGGTCACTCATAGATTGATAGACTTTAAGGTCAGAAGGGACCATCATGATCATCTAATACAGAGGCTCTTAAATTGTGGTCCGCAAGCTCCATTCAGGTGGTCCGCGGATAGTTCCCTTTCGGGTGCATGCCTGGGTGGCTGCACACAAGAGAATGAAGGGCCACCCACCTAATTAGTGGACCCTGGAGAAGACGCACATTTAAGGTAAGGTGGTGGCCTTGGGGGGAATAGGAGGTGGGTGGGAGGGGGCAGTGGGGTGAGAAGAGGGGGTGAAGGGGCTGCAGGGCTGCAGTGGCCAGAGAAAGAGGTGACTTTCCCCAGCTTCAGGGCTGTGGCTGCCAGGGAGAGATGACCCTCATTCCCAGCCCCAGCTTGAGGACTGCTATGGCAAGGGAAAGACCTGCCTCCTTCTCAGCTCTAGCTCTGGAGCTGCTGCAGTAGGGGAGAGACCCCCCTCATTCCCAGCCCCAGCTCAGGGCGTGCCACAGCAGGAGAGAGAGGGCACATCCATCGCATTAGAAAGGTAAGACTAGTTATATGAAAATATGAGTTTATGCCTTTATTTGTAGAACAAAAAGGTAATTATTATTAAAGGTTTTTTATATAGCGTTTTTATCCAAAGCACTTTATAATAGTTAGCTAACGGTACAAACAACATTTGGAAAGATCATTAAGTGGTCCGCTGAGACCCTCAGCAATTTTCAAGAGGCCCATGAAAAAAAGTTTCAGAACCACTGATCTAGTCTGACCTCCTGCATATTGCATCACAAATCAGATGTAAAAAAATGTGGTTCTAATTCACCTCTTTTACTGTGAAGCCTCCATCTAGATATAATAGAATTGGATTCTGCCTTTATTTTCCTTCTTCAACTGTCTTTCAAACACTCCAAGAATTGTTATCCTGTACATGTAAGCCAATGTCCATTCTTAGAATGGTGGTATATTTACTGTGGTCACAGGCAGTGCTAGGATTAACCTATACCTTTTTATAAACAATTCTAGTTCTGGAATGTATTACAGTGACTTCCTCTTGGGATATACTTTCCAAACGTACATAAATTTAGCGTAATTCACTAGCACAAATCCATATACACCAGGGTTTAACCACAATTGACTGGCACAATGCTTAATACAATTTAAAAGATATTACCTAATCCATCTTGTCTATCTAATATCCTGGGGCTAACATGACTACAACTACACTGTATACTACAATAATCAATCAGTTGTGGTCAGCAACATGCTATCTAACTCACCTCTTCATAATCATGTTTGAACAGAATAATATTTTGTAATATAAACAAGTCCATGGTGATTAAATCCATAGGTAATCTGGATAATACCAATCAGGCCTTCAAAATTGTCAGATTTAGTCTAGAGTGTTGGAGAGCGTTTAAAGATAAATCTGAAAGTTGAAACAAACTTGGGAAGAATTGTCTGCCAGCAGACAAGTAACGAAGATGATCTAACAACAGACCCAGGTCACAATCACTTGCTGAAGTGTGCTGGAGAACCATCTTGGAACCAGAAGACAGCCTAGAGAGTGAAACAATGGGCTGCATCACGGTAAAGGTCAGATTCCAATACTAGCACAGTTGTTAACATAGTAAAAGGAGCTCTCCAAAGTTTGAGAAGTGAGAGATACCTGTCAAGATTTTGTGAACTTCCCTGGGATTTAGTTAACTGAAATTAGTTTTGTAGTCATCTTTGTGCTATAGCCACAGATGCAGTCCGTATAAATGACCATGAAAACTGATTCATAAAGACAGTCTGAGAACGCTTACAGTAAATCATAAAAGTGGCTGTATAAAAATGATGTAGAGTTTCTTACTGATTCTCTTTACTTCATCTGCTCCAAACTTCCTGGTTACAAGTCACAAGATTTTTTTCCTGTCTGCCAATACTGCAAATTCCACCTGTTCTACAAAAGGGTGAGCAGGGACTTCTACTATTATACATGAAAACCATTGATTTTGGTTGAGAGGAGGATACTCAATATCTATGAATTAAATTATCTACAAACAAGGGGGATTCCAGTTTCCCAGCACTGGACTGTATGACTTAATCATACCTCCCAACAGTATTGGGATGTTTTGGTGCAGATTCAGGAATTCCCCTCTCTTGCTGCTCAGTCTCCACATCCACATGGAAGATCACAAGTTACAGATGTTACCAAAGTAGTCTGACCTAATCAAGCAGCAAATCTAAACTTTAAGTCATTGCTCCATGAGTATTCAATGCTGTGGGACAATTCAACCCTGCAAACTGGAGACAACCCAGTGATGTGGAAGCAATGGGTATTTTCTCTCTCACACACATAAAACCCACAGGAACACTCCTAAGGCACTGCAGCAATTGCCACTCACAAAAATTATGGCACTGCTTACATACGAGATATTTATTTATTAATCCGATTTGGCCCCAGAGAAAAGCTAGAACCAGCCCAGAGAGAGCGGTGGCTGAATCCCAGAAAGGGATTAGCAGTAGCAAGCACACTCCTGGTGAGTACAGGGAGGCATTCCACTTAGTCTAGCCCAGTGATTCTCAATCTGCAGCCTGTGGGCCACATGCAGCACAGAGCTGCAGCCCAGGTGACATTCTCAGGGCCATAGAGGTAGTATTGGATGCAGCCCATAACACAGTGTGGGCCACATATGCGGCCCACAGTGGTAAATAGGTTGAGAACCACTCTAGCCCTTGAACAGCAGACTTGGTCTCAGATTTTATCAGATTTGTATTGTTAACAGGAGTGAATACTTGTTTTCTCTCAGTAAAATGAGCAGATATCACTTAGACACACCAGGGTGAATAGTCCATTGAAAGTGTCACTTATCTGACTAGGGACAACATTCAGCTAAGGTGTAAGCAATGCAGTTCCAACTGAAGTCAACGGCAATTGCACCAAAGCTGAATTTGACCCCATATTAAAAGATGGTTCCCTCTCTAAACATTTTGTGAGGAAGTGCTTTAATTTTGAGTAGACGTAAGGTTTAGTTGATATTTTTTAGCTTATTTTATCAATCTATCATCTATCCACTTTCCTACCATTTCTCTATTTTACCTAATGTATTATCTATCAGATAAAGTTAGCCAATGTCTAATCACCATGCTGAACAGCTACAAAAGGGCCATGTTGCCTGTGGTGATTTTCCAGTTTTGGTTTGAATTATCAGACAAGCCACAAAAGCCAAAATATTAGGAAATAAGCAAGGAATTTCCAGGGACTTCTTGAGAATCAGCAAAGATGCTCACTCAGCTCTCTGATAAAAATAAGGCGAATAAGTATGCTCTGTAATACGTTTCCTCTCTATATTCATTCCCTATGTACAAACCAGTTGGTCTCTGAATGTATGTTCATAGTTGTGATGTCTGTTGCTGTCCATGCTAGTCAGTTCTAGACATTAATTATCTTCCTGGTTATAGAACTCATAAGAAGGTATTTTGCAAATGTAGGGGAAAGTATGCATGCTAATGGGATCTGCCTACAGGCATGTCTAAACAGGCAAACCATAACCGCTCTAAGCAGCCCAACACATTTAATATCAAATATAAATCTGAAAAAGATGAACCCAACATGAGTGTAAAAGGAAAAAAAATTACTTTAACGGCAGAGAAGGTGAAAAAAATATTTTACATAAACTCAATAATGGCTCTAACCCTAACCTTCCCTTTATCCTTTTCTATTTTCTTTGTTCCTCCAGCTTATTTTAATATGTTTCAGACTTACACGCAATGGGCCAGATTCTCAACTGCTGTAAATTGGCATAGCTCTGGTTCTAGAATCCCGCAAATGTCCCTCGAAGCAGAGCCTAGGCTGCTCCAAGCCCTCTGTCACAGCGTCACAAACTTCTTCAGATGTTAATCAGGAAATTAATCAAACTAATTTACTTTACTTAGCATTTATACCTTTTGTTCTCAAAGGAGTCACATGTCCCAGAAATACGCCTTGTGGGCATTTATTACTGGTATACTCTGATTAATATTTTGGAAGGGGGCAGCAAAGCAGACACAGACCAAAGCTCAATCATTTACCCTCTCATCAATCATTCCCTTAAGCTCTTAGCGTGATGCCATCCAAATTGGTCACTTTGACCCAGGTCAGCTTGCACCAATTCCACTGATCGCATGATATTAAATTTCCTTTACTTTGTGAGCTAGTTCCCTGCTGACATTCCAAAGTTCAGTGTTGAAACATACACTTAGATTGAGCCATTTTAACCATTTCAGTGCAGTTCCAGCACCTCCAGTGATTCTCCACATCATTTATCTAATGCTAAGAGAATCCTGCTCCCAGAATCCTCTAGCAAATTCAGACATACCAAGCCATACCAAAGTCATGCTTGCCACATTTATTCATATCAATCACAGCAATTCATAATAATTTGGCATCGTCTCAATATCTGTTTGATCTGGGGATCCAGAGATTTCATTTCTGCCTTCTGATTGTAATAGAAAATATTCCTGTCACCTTTGAATGGACTTCCATTTTTTTCACCCATGTAATAAAATATAATTTTCCACTGTGTTCCTTTTTAACATTAGGTTTCTCTGCAGTCACTGGACCCCTGATGTTGATAATGTAACTATAGGCCAACTGGATGTGTTGGTTTTATAATCAAATTGGCTTTTCAGTATGGGGAACAAAGGTGTTTCATTTTGGAGGGAAGAAATTTGATTAGCTCCATAAATATGTGGTTATAAGTTTTAAGGCCCATGATGGGATGATCTGCATTTTAATGGTTTTCACAGCAGGTCTGTCATATTGTTAGATACTTGTATTTTATTTATGAAATACAATAAAAGAAGGTAAGAGTGGAGAGAAACTCTGTAAAACTTTGGCTAATATTTTTGAAACAAAAGAGAATATATCGCCATTTCTTCAAAGGATTACACAGTCATGTGTCTTTACTTGATCTAACGAACTGCACTGACCTGCCAGGTTCAGTAAGAAAGTTCTCTGAAGCTGAAGTCACATTAAATTATTACATTAAATAGCGTTAATACTTTGTATAGGCAAAAAAAATGCATTTTCTACCGAAGTGGATGAAAGTCCTTATATTTATCAAGGCAATGCAGAATATAGGGTGCAGGTCATTGAATCAGCAGTTATATGGAGTATAAAGCTGCTCTGCAAGTTTTGCAGCAGAACATTTTCTCTGTGATGTACAGGTTTATGCAGAATTGGGCAAATGTAATTCCCAAAGCTGAAGGAGAAGCCCACAGCTATTCACGACTGAAGGAATAAAAGCTCAGTAAAGTGTGGTAAAATTCGCATCTAGCATCCTTGTACTGACACCGATGATAGGGATTGATTGTTCTGTCCCAAAGAGACCTATTGCTGATATGTCTGCAGTTTCAGAGGACTATTTGTATGCTTTCATTAACATTGGAACCTTGCGTCTAGAAACCTAAAACCTATGTGCAAGGGAATGAGGCTTTCCAGTTTGCCTTGTATGTAACTAAACATGTAAATAACTGTGACACGTCTGAAAAAATGAAGGTACAAATAATGAATTTCAGACGAAGGCATATTTCTACTATTTCTCATTCATCGAGGTAGCGCTAGGCAAATACCACAAAACCTTGACCCTGTGCGTTCACGAACGTTTTAAGCAGAAATTTTACTTCACGTGGGCTTGTATCCCTTCTATGTTTACTTTCCAGAGACATTTGAGTGAACGAGATTTGCTAATAAAAGCACATTTTATGGCCACGTACACAAGCACTGTTCCAGGAAGTGTGAATTTTAAAATCGCAGGTACCAGTATTCACAGCAACTTGTAATCTCCTTTTGGTCCAATACCATCTTTTTTTCCCCTCCACTTCAGGATGCTGGTGAAGTAAGACGTTAGCCACTATAAGCACTTGCTAGCATCATCCATATAATTTCCCTCATCAGTAACCTCTGACTGACCTTTTAAAAAAATGTTGCCTCTAAACTTTCTAGTTTGGGCCAAAGCAGAAATACTAAATAATTGGCAGATGACCATGTTATGTTCCATCCCAACAAGATCTGGAATAACTGGCTTATGGCTGCTTATCCATAGCAAACCATCAACCTCTTGCCATTCACTCCCCTTCTCTAATCAGAAGGGCAAAGTTAGACAACTATGAAGGCAGCTTCCTGTTCTGATTCCCAGTTATGGTATTAGGCCTTTAAGCAGGCACATTGGATCCTGCTATTCTAAGGTGCTCACACCACCTGGGTGCAGCCAACCTGTTGGACAAAGTACGAACATCCCTTTCCCTATCAGCGGCATCATCTGACACTAGTGTCAACAGACCTGTGGGAGAAAATGAATCACTCTTGGTTTACTGCTTAGAAATTTGCACTTTGGTTCCAGGTCCCAGTTCATGTAGAGGATTCAATAAAAGATGCACAATGTGTTACTTCCTATATAATCTTGCAAACCTAGAGATGCGTTTGTCATTTCCTGTTTATAGACTCCAGATTTCCAGTGCAATTCAAGATGTTGTTTTGGGTTCCTGCAATTTTTTTTTGACTAGGTCCTGGCTACTTTAGAAGGACCCTCTGTCATATTCTGGGATACAGTTCAAACCAGTGAGAGGTTGGGTCACCCCTTGAATTATAATCTCGAGTTCCCCAAAATGCTTCTGTTAGTTGTGACTCCCTGCCTGGGACACACAGCAAGAAGCCAGCATTCACTTTATGTTCTGTGTGTTGTACAGCTTTGATTCAACCACTTTGAATCCAACAGCCTGCCAGCAGTTATCACAGACGCTTTCCTGTCTGTCTCACACTTGGTTGATGTTGCCGGCGACCCCAATACACCATCAGTCGAAAACTTTCCCAAAGCCAAGCACTCTGCAGTGTTCAGCCCCCTTTTGCGACATTCAGCGGATTAATAAGAACCATTCGCTCATTTAAAGAGACAAAACACAACAGCTTACCACGTTAACTGGAGTTAACATTCACTGTAATTCACACACAACATTGCTGGTTTAAATTAATAGTAGAACAAGTTTATTAACATAAGAAGATAGGATGTTCAGTCAGTTCAAGTGCAAGAAACAAAGTTAGAAATGGTTACAAGCAAATAAAAGTGGAAGCACACATCTAAAAGTCTAAAATGTAATCTAGCAAGGTACAGGATTTGTTAAAGATGGCTTTTCTCACCTTCTTCTAGCAAGATGGTGGCTGACACCCATACCCCTCTCAGAATCTCCTCCAGAAACCCAGAATGCTGGATCCTTAAGCTTAAAGAGATAACTTGGAGTTCTCTGCCCCTTTCTTTTATAGTCCTGGGACCCTTTGAAATTGATTCTTCTAAAAGGTACTCTCAAAATAAAGTTTATTCAAGCGGTGAGGAAGGTGACATGCAGTCAGATGGTGAAGGAAGCCCTGCGTTCTTTCTTTCCCCAGTAATGTTTGCTAAAATGCCAATTGTTCTGTTTCCTGCAATCTCCACTCCTTGTTAGTTTGATGCCTCTGTTTACTGCTTATGTGTAAATTGAGATTAAACCCATCAGCCTTTGTTTAGGATAGACATGTTTATCAATCCCCCCACCCTCCGACATGCCTAGTCTAAACACACTTCAGTCATAATTCCTCCATGTATGCATAACTCTTAATACACACTGTGTACATACATCATCCAAGAGCATTAATGATCCATGAGTTATTAGTTTTCAAACGATACCTCACAATGCATATTTTGTACAAAAATTAATACAATAGTTGTAGAGTGTGAATACAGAGGTCCTTCAGGTCACACTTGCCTCTCCTTCTTACGTTCCAGCATGTGAGATCAGCTGAAGTCTGAGGCCCTACCCCACAGATGTAAATAACAGGTGATGAGCCCCACTGGTCTGACAGGGCTTGAGTCTATGGACCTGAGGAGCACACTATAGTGTTTCCCTGTTTGCACAGGTTTTTGCTGGGGCAGACTAGGAAGAACCCTTTTGGTGGAAGAATTATACTGAATTCTTTGATTAGGTTTGTGGTTGAAACTCTTAATTGAAGTGGGATCATTTTTGAATGATATTTAATTAAAGTGTTTTATTTTTGTACATCTACTTGGTAATGGTAGAGAAGTACATTTTAAAAGTCTACAAATAAACATATAAATTAAACAATAAATTATATAGCACAGATGTTGTCACTGATTGTATTTTTTAGGTCGCCGGAAAGCACTCTGCCTAGTGTTTAATTAGTTTTAGTTCTCGTGCAGACAAAAATAGGAATTTACTTGTCTTTTAAGTAAATGCCATCTGCAGTGTAGTTCCGTACCACAATCCACTGTAAATTACATCTTCAGCCTAGCAGGTCAGTTTATGGAAACGCATTGGTTCAGAAAGCACATTGGTAGAGTTAAGGTAAAATTAGTGCAAGATTTGATTTAAAAGTTGACATAACAGCATGACTCTACTATATAGAATGTCCCTTGCTTAGTTTAATTGACCTCATCCATGTTTATTATTTTTTTGATTTCAACCTGATATTGATGAGGGCACAATCAAAGACTGATAATTTTGTGTGTGTGTGTGTGTGTATATTGCAAGACAGTTTGGGGTTGGGGAAAACACAGGAAGCTAGACTTCAAGAAGAGGGACCTTAAAAACCCTATGAGAGCAGGACTATCAGCTGAAATATATGTCAGCAGACAGCATCTACAGGAAACAAATCAAAAACACCCGTTGAAGGCTAGTGTCCTTGAAGGCTAGCATCACGTAATGTGAGAAAAATATCCTGTCACTGCAAAATTGTCAAGCTTCTTCATTTTTTAAAGCCTTTTTGGTGGAAAAAAACCTAGTACTGAATAACTTTCCAGCTCTTTTACTCTGCAGGATTATTCTTGTTCTCTTATCCTGCCAGAGGAAAAAAATATATAGATACAAATGTAATGCTCTGAAAGAATGAGTCAATGTTTTCACTATTAGTGTTTATTTATGTACAGTCCAGTATCGCCTAGAAGCATGTTTATCACAATGTTTGTGTGAGTGTTTTGTTTGAGGGGAAATTTAAAATGTGGAGTGTAGTTTGAGACTGGGCCTTGCATGAGATACTCATTGTGGCTCCTCTCTGGTAGACCAGCAGTACCTCTCTGAGAAGTGTGAACCAGATCCAAAGCTATTTAAGGCAGCTGGAATCTTTTCATTGACTACAAAGACCTTTAGATTAGGCCTTAAAAGAGGGAATCAGATGCATGAGTGAAAGCATAGGTGGGAGACAAATGACCCTTTCGATATGACTGGAGGAACTTTTCTCCTTTACTGGGAAAACTGATGGGATATTAAGGGTTCATCTACACTGGAATAAAAGACCCACAGAATGGCTGTGGCTGGCCCAGGTTAGCTGACTTGGGCTTGCAAGGCTTAATCGGCCGGGGGAAAAATGTAGTATAAATGTTCGGGCTCTGGCTGGAGCCTGGGTTCTGGGACTATCCCCCCACATGGGGTCCCCTGAATGTCTACACAGCAATTTTACAACCTTGCCGCCCAAACCCTATGAGCCCAAGTCAGCTGATCCCAACCAGCCTCAGGTGTTTAATTGCTGTGTAGACATACCCTCAGAAAAGCCAATTCTGAAGGCTCATTAAGGCAAGTAATGGGTTGGATGAGCTCTGTACAGAGGAGTGCTCTGCCCAGGGGAGTTATGAATACACCAGTAGATGTTACTGGAAGTGACTCTTTCCATCTCATTGCAGTAGAAGTCCGGTCAGCTTCCCAAGCAAGTGTTTCTGTGCATGTATATTCCTCCTAGCCCTCCCTCCCTGCCCTTCAGAATGCAACACAACCTCCCCACCCCCCATGTTTAATGACTTTATTTATTCTTGCCAAGTAAAACTGCAATCCCTTTTTTTTTCTTAAGTGATATCCCTAGTCACAGAGCAGTGAAGCTGCAGAGGAATCTTCATTTCATTTCTCCATGGAAGCAACTCTTTCTTAAGGGACAACAGGAGGAACAAAACCTATATTGCTTTTTGCAGGGTTTTTGCATTTAAACCCCATTCCTTGCTTTTCCCTCCAGGCTCCTCTGCTGAAATATATTCAGACATGAAATGATAAAGATTTGCATTAACACTGTTAGTGGGAGATAACACTGTTTATGAGCTCTCCTGGCTCCTGCCTTTCTGCTTGAAAAATTCATTCTTGTGAGTGGCATTGTCTTCACATATGGCTGGATTACTTCATTCTGATCTAAAACAATCAGAACTAAAGTCTGGAAACAAACTGAACAATTTAACCACATCCTTTCTTTCTTGTAAAAAACAAACAAACAAACAAAAAACTAAAGGTCTCATTGTGGTACTAAGTAAATGAATCAGTCTAGTGCATTTTGATCAATTGTCTTTGAAATCTTAGATATTTTCACATTTTACTGCACCTGTTCAGCATGTAAACACAGAAGCAACCTTGCTAAATATTGTCAGTCATTAGCTTCCTGTATAGTTGACAGAAAGATTTGCAGCTGCACACTGGCATGCTTCACCGAATGTACTATTTTCTCTAAGTGCTATTCAGCTGTCATGCCCTTTTCTAGGAATTTATCCCCCTCCATTGCAGACTGCTGAAGTATTTGTGTGTGAACGGAAGAAATGTCTCTTTCCTATTTAACTGGCTCCCAAAGTTTCAAATAGACTCACAGCAGCAATGCTCCATTTCTCTCTGACTGATTCACAGTACAGTGCCATTCACAATCCAATATCTGCGAGGCCATAATCTCATTCATAAGGAAATTTTCAGAATTTGTGACCCCAGCAATGGAATCTGGCAAGAGGAGGCCTCTGATTAGTGAGAAAATTGCAGGTTCTGTTGAGCCATGGAATAACATGATGGCAGACTGGGGATTTTTTTAAAGTTAATTAGAGGCTTGTATTGATTTTATAAAGCATGAATAAGAGGGGAATCGCACCGTGGGTGCTATACTCCTCATTGGTGCAAAGCTTGGAATCTTACCCAGTGGAACTGCAAACCCAGGCCAGTCCCCACTAGCTATGATTTTGCTCTGTCCCACCTTCTACCCATGCTGATGTGGAGCGAGCCAACATGGTGCACTGATCCAATGCATGCAAGTGTGTGCCTGTGCTCCCTCCTTGCAGGCTGCTCCCACATAGCAGAGCTGTGGTTTGAGCTTTGAACACTCTCATAAGGTGAAGAGTGTCAGACAGGATTCCCCGCAGCATGCAGGCTCTGTGAGACTGACAGAGTGGCCTGATTTCCCAGTGCACCCACAACTCCCCCCCAATGTCAGTAGTATCCACTCAGCACTGTGGGAAAGCTAGCCATGTGTGTGCAGTGTTGCTCGCTCTCAAGTGAGATTTGAATTTTCAAGGGCCAGATTCTCAGCTGGTGCAAAGCAGCATTGCTCCTTTGTCTTCAGTGGTGCTACAACAATTTACTGAGGCTCTGGCCCTCAAACAGCACAAAGGAAAATTAAACAGAAAACAATTAGCTTCAACCACTGTTTGTTTTTAAATTTTTTTTTAAGAAGTCTTGCCAAAGTCCAGATAGCCCCTATTTTCTCCTATTGTTAAATTCAATGTGATTAAAAGAAAGCAGGTAAATAGAGACTGCTCCAGGAACCAGAGAATATTAGGTTATGTAACCTTTTTTTTTTTTTTTTTTTTAAAGCATGATATCAAAGTTTTTTCTTATCAGCCTTCAGGTACATTGTGCTCTGGAATAAATTAAAACATCTCCTCAACAAAGAGGAGCCAATTTTTCTACTGCTAATTTTCGATCACTCTAGTCTCTCTCTATTGTTAGGGGAAATAACAAGCTTAGCAGAAGCAGGAGGAGGAGAACTTTCAGGTCTGTGCATTTCACATTACTGTTATCAGGGTACACAGTCCAAGTGGTCCATCTATTGGTGTCTTAAAGACATGGCAAGGGACAGAATCAATGTACAATGATGTTTTCTTTACATAATTACTTGCTGATGTTGGCAAATGGAGCAACAGCTGTGCCCTTTTAGGGCTAGATTTGTGGAGAAATCAAAGTCATGTAAATAATTCCCCTAGGTCTTTTTTTCCTGTGTCTCCTCTGTGCCATACCCAGGCTGGCAAGTCTGCTGACTAGAAGGCAGCCCTAGGCGTGCACGATGATGAGTACATTCCGGGACTGGCAGGTAAGCAGCACTTGAGATTACAGCTGCAGATGCTCTCCGTTTGCTAACTCCTTCTCCTGCATATTTGCCTATTCTTCTATCATCACTCCCCCTGCAGATTTTTTTTCCATTTTGGTAAATGTAAATGTTGATTAATATCACATCGCTCTCAACCCTCCAAAATCGGGGGGGGGGGCGGTTATGTGGGGGTGGAGGAGGACAGAAATTAACTATTTATGAAATTCAATGAGAAAACACTGGGCTAAATTCAGGCTCTGTTAGCTTTTGCCCTCCCAAATTGCCCCTTTGAGGCTATATTCTGTTCGGCCTTGGAGTGCTGGGATAAATGCCATACAGGCCTTTCTACACATTATTTGTATCAAAGACTGCCATGGAGCATGGAGCTAGGTGAGCAAACAGCAAATATGAAAAATCAGGACAAGGGTGGGGCGGGCAATAGGTTCCTATATAAGAGAAAGACCCAAAAATCAGGACTGTCCCTATAAAATCGGGACATCTGGTCACCCTACATGGAGCGCCTGTGCAGTGTGAGCTATGTTGATCTGTGAGAGCCAGGTACAGTGTCCAGTACATCAACCAGGCAGCACAGTTCCCCTCCTTATCCACATCGTCAAATGGTCCCCATCACCACAGGTTTGGACACACCGATGATTTGAAAGGGGATTATTTTCATTCCCATTTTAGAGGGGGAAAGTCAAGCACAACAAAAAGATCCAGGATCAGCTTTTGATAAAGCCCATGGGCAGATTTTCAAATGCTCAATGCTCACAGTTGGGGCCAGATTTTCAAAAGTGCTCCCTCCATTGTGGGGTAGATTTGAAAATCTGACCCCCCGAGTGACTTGCCCAGGGTCACGCAGCAGTATGTGGCAGAGCCAGAAATTGAATCCTGATGTATTAACAATCACCATCGCAACCATAATAATAAATAAATACTTAGCTATTATACAGCAGTCATATACTGATCACGAGCACTTTGAAATGGAGTAATATTATCCCTATGTTACTGATGGGGAAACTGAGATCAACTGACTTGTCCAAGATCCCCCAGCAGGCCAGGAATAAAACATAGGTCCACTGAGCAGAAGTTCACTGTGTTAGCCACTGCTTCAAAACTAGTGCTTCTGTGTGTGTGTAATGGCCACCACCTTGGCCAACATCAAAGTAGGATTGAATCAGAGACCTCCAAAGCTGAAAGTGTGAGACTAAGTACAGAGCCAGACGCTGCACCTAGGGTCTGGAACACAGTTACATCCTCTTTGGATCAGGAACAGAGGGGAAAACATAACCCACCCTGACTAACGGATTATATGTGCTTAAGTGAGGGTCATAATTGAGCCCAAAGCATTTATATTTCGTTACACTACAATGCACATTTTAAGATATACAAAAATAAATAAATTAAATAAAAGCCTGATCCTGAAAAGTGCTGAGCAGCTACTGAGAGGCATCTGAGGATCAGGCCCTATTAATATTCGTTGATTATATACACTAAACCTCAACCCACTAGACCAGTGGTTCCCAAACTTGTTCAACTGCTTGTGCAGGGAAAGCCCTGGCGGGCTGGGCCCATTTGCGTACCTGCTGTGTCTGCAGGGTCGGCCTATCGTGACTCCCAGTGGCTGCGGTTCACTGCTCCAGACCAATGGGAGCTGCTAGAAGCAGCACGGGCCGAGGGACGTACTGACCACCACTTCCAGCAGCTCCCATTGGGCTGGAGCAGTGAACCACAGCCACTGGGAGTCACGATAGGCTGACCCTGCGGGCAAAGCAGATACACAAATGGGCCCAGCCCGCCAGGGACTTTCCCTCCACAAGCGGCGGAACAAGTTTAGGAAACACTGCACTAGACAAAAATTGTATTTTCTTCTGTGTTTTCAATACCAGCAAAAAAAGAAAAATAGAGCATTGGGATCACAATGATGAAAAAGCAAGAATGTGGAAAAACATTATGCAGAATGGACTCTTTTTTTAACCCAAGGAGACATTAGGATTCATGGCACTGAAGGGAGTGTTTCTTTCCAGTCTATTTGCAATCATGTTTAAACTCAGAATTATTTACTATATAAATATTATTTTTTAAAAACTGCATAGATCTTGGATTCTCAAGAGATTTCTCACTGACCTCTTATCTCCAGGGTTTCAGTTCTAGCTTTAAACCATGGAGACGATTGCATGGCTTGAATGGTCACTGAAATGGAGGCAGACGTTATAGATATTTGTGTATGACTCTGATTCTGCAAACACTGCTGGAAGGAACGTTTGCATTAGTGATACAATGCACAGCAGTAAACGCTCCAGTTGGTGGCAAAGCCCCAGTCCAGCAAAGCACTTAAGCACATACCTAACTTTAAACATGGGAGTACTCCCATTGAAGGCCATGCACCTATGGATCAGGCCCTCGGACACCAACATTTTTTCCCCAGTAGTGGGTAACTATGTAATAAAGGAAAGCTCCAGTGTTTTCCTATTGAAAAAATATGTTGCGCATGTTTATCCATTCAAAAAACTACGTTGTTTAAGAAATACTTCTTAAAGTACCATCTCCCTTATGGCTGAAGTTTTCCCTGAACCAAGTCCTGGCAGTTATTTTCTTGATAATAGCTAGAGAGCAAGATAAAAAATGATGGGAGACAACTCATCTCATGTAGCCAAGGATAAAAGCTATCAGGTACATTTATGAAACAGAGGTGAAATGTGAGTATTAATTAATATTGTAAGACAGGGCCTACAGGCCTCAAGCCTGTAAGATATTCAGCTCAGCCAAAGGAGGCCTCAGGCCAAAAGAAAGACTTGACATGAGAAACTAACAAAGCAACTAACTAAGTGACCCTAAATCACAAATTGTTACAAGATAGCAATAACCCTATATCACAAGCTGTCATAAGATAGGATGCTGCATTAACTGTGTTAAACTGTTGGTTTTTAGGCAATATATACTGCAAAAAGCCAGTTAGAGTATTTTGGAGATTTTTTGCAGATACAGAGTATTAGCAATGTGCTAACAACCAGTTGTGAGGCTCATTAACATTGAGCAATATAAATGTTAATGAGTATAAGAGGAACTAACAACTTAGCCTATGAAAAATAGGGCACCACAAAATTAGTGAGGTGTGGAAGGTCAAATAAGAAAAATGCGCTGAAACCTTCATAAATATGTATAAACCCAGTCGGTGTCAATGCAACATCATAAAAGTTGTAGCCCAGCTTGCATGCCTTGGGAGACAGCAGGATGACAACCACTGCTGACGAGGAGGAGAATGATAATTAGGAAAATAATGACTGGCACTCAGAGTTCCACAGCAGGAGACATGAGTGATGCTAGTCATAAACTCTTTGTACTGTCGCTCTATCTGCTCTGTTATTTCAGTGTGTGTGAGACTGTGCATCTGCCTGGCCCTCGAAGTTTGGCACCTAGGCACTCTTGGAAATCCTAGTAGATATCTGATCTGCACCTCTAGACTCCATAATATCTTTTAAAATCTGTCTGTTAGGCACTTTTGAAAATTATACCCAGAGGCCTAAAGGTCCCAGGTGACTTTTCACAAGAGTAGGGGTATTAAACTTGAGATCCAGAAAAATGCCAATTTAGGAAGTCACTTTCTACCTTCCTAAACCCCCCTGAAGATTTTGTTCACTATTTTAAACTTCTCCGCTTCATGTCTTAATCATGTATGTAGTTTATATGCTTCCTCTTGTGCAGACATCAGAGCTCAATGTCCAGGTTCCATAGCCAGAGACATTGCAAACCACTTTCCAGAGTTTGAGCTTGGCACTCTTCTACCTCACAGTCCCAGCATGGAGAGGAACTAGGCAAAGCCAGTGCATAGTTGTGGTAACCTTGGACAAGCCAAAGAGTAGCCTGTTGAGCCTGGTACAGGATCTACAATCAAGTGGACAAGTAGACAGGTGCAGCGATGGACTCCTGAATGTATTTAGCATGTTAAAGTCTTTTTCCCGCCAATGCTGCTGCTCTATAAGATTATAGTTTGTAGCTTTCTGGCAGTGCTGATTGTCTATGCATGGTAAAGGACTCTTGTCCAGGAATGTGTGAGCTGCCATAGGAAACTGGTGTTGAGAGATCAGCTGTGGAGCACAGGAGTAGGAATCATTCCCTGAATACAAGTACACCTTCTTGTTAGTGATGTATGTTGTTTCCTGTCTGTGAACGTGGCATCAGTCAACTGATAATGTAATAGGTTGGTTTCATATGTCAAAGCTCTCCAGGCAGACTTAACAGTAATGGCATCTCGTTGAAGGTCTGGCAGAGCTATGCACGCCAGCACATATAAACCGAAGGATGGTGTATAATTCAAGCAGCTACTAATAATACGAGTGGCCAAATTCAGCTCCATGTCAACAAGCTGAGTGCTGCAGCTGCAACCTCAGACCACAGAGCAGTATTCAGCTGGAGTAAACACCAAGGCCAGTACAGATGTATGAATGCCCAAAGGGTCAGGTTCCCTGAACATTTTCATAAAAAGGTGCTATGGAAAGAGATCTTCATTTTCTGGTGTTCCAGATGAGATCAGCATGTCAGGCTATAATTGAGTTTAACTCCTAAGTATGGAACAACTGGTTGGAATGACAATAACCATCCTTTATACTATCAAACAGCTACTGTACTCCACCACAGGTGTGTCTGCAATGTGCATTTCAGTGTGGGTAAAATGATTGAAGTCTATAAAGTTTGTATACTAGATGAAAATTACTGTAGAAATGTACACTGGTCAATAATAGGATTTTTTTGTGAAATTCTTCATGAAAAAAAATCACTTTTTTATTGGAATTGGATTTTTCTGGTTAGTCCTACTCTATATCTTAAGCATCTATATATTGCCAGCATTCTTGGGGTTTAAATATGAAAATTTCATATTCATGAATGTAATCTTTTAATTAGAATATTCTTGTTGAAAACTATAATAGAAAGATTAGAATTGTCCTCATTATTCTTCATTAAATAAAATACATGTTATTTCTCTTTCTTTCATTTACTGTCAACTATTATAAGTATTTTCTTCATCCCAGAATTTAACTAAGAAAGCTACGAAGCTCTGTCAATGAAAAATAACTTACAACAGATAATGACTATATAGTTCATCTTTTTTGTGTTTATTAGTTTTTCTGTAAATAGAACACAATATCTTTGTGTTGTTTACCCTTATGGAGACATCAAAGCAGCTTATATTTTTAATACTTATCATTTGTACCTTTTGGGGAGGGTAATAACAGGCATTTCAAAAGCATTTACAAATTAAAATGATGAAGCACACTGGAGAGGAATACAGTCTTTTAGAATTCCTTATGTGTAAAAGATTATCCCAGGAAGAGGCTGATTTTCAGTTAGGAGTTGTCATGGTTACAAGACTAGCTGCACCTGGGTCCCCTTGTCTGAGGGCACCCACTCAAATGTTGGGTCTCTGCCGTTACCTGTCTCAGGTGGAATCTTGTGATTCTTCCACTCTCAGACCAGGACCGAGTACATCTCCCCTTCTATGCCAATCACCATTCCAATACAATTTTCAAATACACTGGAACAAGATCCCTTGTGAGTCTCTCAGTATGGTTCCCTCTACTTGTCTCACCCCATTCATACAGGTTTTGGTGCTCTGCACAAAAGAGCAAGCAAGAGTCATTAAGTGGATGTCTATACTGCATAGTAAACTCAGTTTAGTTCAGACTCAGGTTTAAGCCTCAAATCTCCTACTAGCCACACACAAAGGCTTCTGACCTGCATTGGAAACCACACAGGCCTGCAGAATAACCCAAGTCCCACTGTGGCCTGGGTCCAAGTCCCACTCATTTTGCAATGTGGAAGCCCCGATCACCAGGCTCATATTTCAGAGAATCCTCCTGCCAATGATACTCATTCTGGCATGGTGTCTTAATAACTTTATGAGCTTTAAATGACTGTTAGAAAGATGTCCTCCATCTGCTACCCAGTCAAACTCCTAGGGGGAAATATCCACTCCCAGTTATGGGACAGACATACCACATTAGTGACAGATCCAGACACTGCATTAACAATCATTAAAGAGCACCCCCACAGTTGTCACTGGAGCATATATTTACATTCACTTTGCTTTGGCTGATGATACCATATCTGCCCAGGCAAACCAAATAATTGTCTTCCTATATATATATGTAAATATTTTTCCTCCTGGGTGAGTCTCTTTCTCCATGATAAAACACAACTCCATTGCCTAAGTCCCTCCTTTCCAGACTTATCCCTCCTCTGTGGCTAACCCCAGTGTCTCTGTCCTTACCCTCTTTCCTGTTGCATCATCTGTGTCTGTCTCTCTTATCCCCTGGTTGCCCTCTTTATGTTAATCACTACCCATTTCCCTGTCCTGTCCCACCCCACAGCTTCCCTTGCTCCAGCCATTGTGTCTCACTTCAGTGACGTCAGTGGAGTTCTAACACCAAATGAAGACTTGGACCTTAATTTAGAACAGCAGCTATTGAGAGTGAGAGATCTTCTTAAAGGTTTCCTCTCTATTACCACACTGACTGCATGTTACTTGTCTTCACCTTCAAGGCCCTATGTTAGCTCAGCCCCTTCCACTTGTCTGATGTCATGCTCCTCCTGACCCTCTTAGCTTGTGCATCACTTTGTCTTTTTTAACAGTCTCACCAATAATACTTACATTGCTGTAAATATTGTGGACACAGCATCACCACAGCTAGAGGCACTGTGGAGTAACACCACCAAATGATGGCATCAAATCCAATTGCTAATTAATAGAGCTCTCAACTTCTTCCCTTCTCCTGGGAAATATGCAGCATTTGGCCAACCAAAACATTTTACAAATTCATCTCAATTGTTTTGATCAAAAAATGTCAGAAATGCTGGGCTAAATTCAAGACTTGAGGGAAAGGCAGAGAAGGATATGTTGGTGCTTTAGAGTAGGGATCTGAACATGAAGTTCTCACATCCCCAGTAAATGCTTTGGCCACTCGGGGGAAAGTACCACATCCCAGGTTTTGTGAATCTAGCTGTGTCATAAACAGATAGTTAAGGATTAATGCTTCTTTTACCTGTAAAGGGTTAAGAAGTTCACCTAGCCTAGCTGACACCTGACCATAGGAACCAATGGGAGAACAAGATGTTTCAAAAGGAAGGAGGGAAGTTTTCCTTTGTTTAGAGTTTCAGTTTCAGCCGGAGTGAAAAAGATCAAGGAACCAGTCTTTTATCAGAGTAGTAAGTTTTGGGAAGGGATAAATAGGTTTATGTTTATTTTCTTTGTAATTTGTCTTGGTACCATTAAGGGACTTATCAAATTTGGGTATTCTTGTGTGTATTAAGATTTTTGCCCAGGGGAACATCCTCTATGTTTGGAATCTGTTGTCTGTGAGAGTAGCTGGTATGCTAATCTCTCCCAGAGGGTTTTCTTTTACCTTTCTTTTCTTTAATTAAAAGTCATTTTATTAGTACGTGATTGATTTTTCCTTGTTTTTAGATCAAGGGGGTTGGATCTGGATCCAGTAGGAGGTGGTGGGAGAAAGGAGGGGGGAATGGTTAATTTCTCCTTGTTTTAAGATCCAAGGGGGTTGGATCTGGATCCAGTAGGAGGTGGTGGGAGAAAGGAGGGGGGAATGGTTAATTTCTCCTTGTTTTAAGATCCAAGGGGGTTGGATCTGTGTTCACCAGGAAATTGGTGAAGTCTCTCAAGACTACCCAGGGAAGAAAAGTAGTGCTTGTGAGTGGTGGCAGCAATACTAGATCTAAGCTGGTAATTAAGCTTAGAAGTGTCCATGCAGGTCCCCACATCTGTACCCTAAAGTTCAGAGTGGGGAAGGAACCTTGACAAGCTGTTTCCAAATCTGATTTAATTAATTTTTAAAAAATTGGTTAACCACCCCCACCTGAAATATAAATAAACACTTCATTTCATTTTTTTCAACCCAAACATTTTTCCCAAATTTTTGATTTGCCAAAAATTCTGAAAAACTTTGGTTTCATGGCGAGCTGAAACTATTCTTTAAAATTCTTTTTCAGATCTGCAGTGAACCAAAAAAATCAATTATTTTCACAGATTTACAAGCCAAGTCACTATTACCTCAGAAACCAAGCATCACAAAAATACTAACTAGTCTTGCCTAGTGGAGGGATTACTATAAAAATAAATGTTCTGATCCCTTCCTAGTAACATCATTCAGGTAGTTTTACAATAGTCCCATTGTACTTCAGTGGCCTTAACACCAGCGGAACTAATTCAAAGGGGTCGGGGAAGAGATGAGGTTGTGCTAAGGAGACTGCATCAGCCCAAAATGCCACCATGAATTTACTGTCTTTTATGGGGCCGTTGACCCTTTAGTATTTCTTTTGACATCGTTTTTTCCCATTCAAATGGCTAATTGGATAAGCATGTCTCTAGCTTGATATTTGCATCCCTTTATCCTCATGATCCGCTGCTTAACATTAGCAAACCAGTGGATTGTGTAGCGTTCCAAATGAAGATATCACCCCTGGAGGCACAGGTGGATGTTTCTACCAGCTGAAAGGTGACAGTACATCATTAGCGTGCCATCTGGTCTGCCATATCAACTGCTGAGCAGCAGTTTCGGTGCTGTCCCTTGTTGATGTGCTGATGACATCCTCTAATTGAGGCAGTTCACCTATGATAGCTAAGATTATGCTGAGTCCCACCATCAGCCTCTTGAACTCAGCCTTCTGACTTTGTCTGGGTACACACGCAGTTTGCTCCAAAAGGTGAGCAGACAAATGCTGCAACTTGCAGAAAAACTTCATTTACATAGTACAATCAGCATAAGCGCAACTGTGATGAGGGCCCATGGATGCATTGCTAGAGGACTGGGTCTTATCTGGAAGTGTCACTGGAATTTAACAAAAACTGACACAATTTTTTTGTTTGTTTATGGTTAGCTTATAGTGTTTTGGTATATCATCTAGGGTATCATTTTTTTGGCATTAACCATGCACACAACAGAGACTTCTCGTGTCCCTTTAGGATGGGCCTTAAGGGTAGAGCAGGCGTCGGCAACCTTTGGCACGCGGCTCGCCAGGCCGGGCCAATTTGTTTACCTGCTGCATCCACAGGTTCGGCCGATCGCGGCGCCTACTGGCCGCAGTTCACCGCTCTAGGCTAATGGGGGTGGTGGGAAGCGGTGCGGGCTGAGGGATGTGCTGGCCACCCTTCCTGCAGCCCCCATTGGCCTGGGACAGCAAACCATGGCCAGTAGGAGCCACGATCGGCTGAACTTGCAGATGCAGCAGCTAAACAAACTAGCCCGGCCCACCAGGGTCTTACCCTGGCAAGCAGTGTGCCAAAGGTTGCCGACCCATGGGGTAGAGTGTTTTATATATAAACACCGTCATGCCATGAAGTGATTTCTGCTCAATGCTATGTATGATCCACTGAAATGAAAATGTTATCACATCAACCACACAAGACCGGCAGAGTTCATCCTCCAGGCATGTGGCACAGAGGGCACAAAAGGAGTTTGGACAACTGCTGTCAGAGCTTAAGGGTCTTCTGGGTTCTTCTCACAATGCTGCACAGAGCAGGGCAAATGCCATGCTGTTCACTCAATGAAGCCTCTTTTGCTGTTGGCTACATTTCTGTAAGTAAGAGTTCTTGTATTTTGTTGTTTGATACTCTTCACTAAATAACTTCTGTGGCTAATAATTGGTTGGCACGTCATTCCGGAATAGTTGCAAGTATCTGATGGTTGAAACTCAAGTTGTGCTGACTAGTTTTGATTGGGTATGTACAGAACTTCTTTTTATTCATGGCAAATCTACTGAGATATTTAGTAGGCTGAGCCTGGCAATCTAAAGTCTGAATCCAGTCTGTCAAGCTAGCAGGTGGAAAGCTAGATGTTCGCTGCCTCAAATCTATTAGTTTAGAAAGACTTACGTATTTTTTTAAAACATTTGCTTAGCCCTATTGCTAACATCAATAGACTGTTTCCTTCAGAAGGCCCTGTTTTTGTTGTTCATAAAGATTTAACATCCAAATCCAGAAACTGCCCAAACATGCCCGACTTCTTTCAGAGCAAAGCAAATGTTTGCCTGGTGGGTGGTCCTCCCATCCCATTCAATAGGGCCAAAAGTGGTTGCCAACAACTCACTGCCAGACCCCATCCCACAACTCCTTCTGGCAATGGGACTGGAATCTCCTATCCTAGTTGCTTGTGGCCCTTCAAATCATAAGACCGCTTTGTGTCCAAGACGAGATAATTTGCTAGCTTTGATTTCCATATTTGAGCATACATCATACTTTTCAGCCCTTCCCCAGTAAAAAAAGGATGGGAGGGTGAAGTAAAGGGTGAGTAAAGGAGAAAATGGTTCTGCCCCTCTTTTAAAAAATTTTATTTATGAATTTTATCAAAAAATGAAACTCCATTCATTTACAGAAAATTTCAACTGGCTTTAGTGGTGGCAGCTAGTACCAACCTAAAGTCCCAGAAGGCTTCAGTGGTGGGGAATTTATTTATGGCAGAAATCCAATCACATGCATCATAAATTCTGTACAAATTTCAGTGCAGTTTTAATGGTGCATTTCTGCGAGGGAAATGTACAGATTACTTTCCTGTAGCAAGAAAACTAACTGACTATTTAGCTTGAGCTTTAAAGTGAGCTCACCACAAGCCATGTTTGAGTGGGTTATCCTTGCAGTATTAGATGTGGGAATGTCCCACTTCATGTTGAGTGAGCTAGGTTCTAAAGATTACCTTTAGGACCTACTCTTGTTGAAATTCATAAGAATGTTGCAATTAATGGGATGAAGATCAGGCTCTTCATAACCCCTTCATAATGGGGTGTTTCTATGCCTCAGGATGAGCTCTGCAGAAAAGAAGATATCTGGACAACTCTTCTTTCAGGTTGCTCAAATAAAGAGTTTAGAGTAACTACTATCTCCTGTTCATTATTGTCATAGTAATCTGCTTCAAACATTATCTGGATGGAATTTGGGTGCTGAATCTTTGTAGCCTACATAGCCTCTGGGAGGTTCCCTTCACCTAATGCTGTACAAATTCAAGAGAAAATGTTCCCCTGTGCACCTGGCATAATAACCCCTTTTCTAAATACGCCATTGAATTGCTTGTTTGTATTAATTTTCATAAACACCCAGTGATAGTAGTCTGCAGTTTCCAAAATTTCATTGTGAACATTATGCAGATACTCTTATATAAACAAGGAGCATCTGCAACTAACTTCTCATGCCAGTCAGTTTAAAGCCACCAGAACTAACTTCTGTTTTTAATTTGGTGAAACTAACTTCATTTCCTGGGTGAAAACCTTGTAAGGTTACATTCTGGCCTGCAACTTTTCATGGATGACTTATAAAATTCCTGAAAATTTGAATTTCTAATAGAAGTGCCGACTCAACCTGAACTTCAGCATAGCAGCATGGAGAGCACAGCAAGGATTAAAATGAAAGCCCTTTAAAAACTTCAGTTATGCGCAGTGATGGATTTAGAGTTAGTCAGGTCCTGTGCACAGCTTCATTTTTGGGGGGTCCCCGTGGGGACCCAGCCAAGAAAAAGAACATTCTTTCCTATCTCCCCCCTGTTTTTCATTCTTTTTTTCTTCATCCGCCTCCTATTGTGTAAGTAACAGGAAGTAAATGAAAATAAAGTGAGGTACTTTGATTGGGGCAGGGGTTTGGTGTGTGTGTGTGGGGGGGGTGAGGCGAGCAGGCTCTGGGAGAAAGTTTAGGTGTGGGGTAACAGGGGTTTTGGTGTGGGAGAGGGGTGGGGGGGTGCTTACCTTGGGCGGGGTGGCTCCCAAAATTACTGGTATACCCCTCTGGCAGTGGCTCTGAGGCCAGGAGGTCTCCATGCGCTGCTGCCCGCAGGCATCACTCTCACAGCTCCCACTGGCCGCAGACATCCTCCACCAGGGGCCACAGGGACGTGCCAGCTGCTTCCAGGAGCAGTGCAGCACAGAGGGACAGACACAGAGCGGGCAGCGACCCTCCTTAGCCCTGCTGCTGGCACATCTCTGTGCCCCACTTAGGGGGAGAGGGGCAGTGGGTCTCCATGTGCTGCCCAGGCTGGAGGCAGCGCAGAGACATGCCAACAGCCAGCCGCTTCTGGGAGCAGTGCAGGGCCACCGGTCATGGCACGCAGGCACCCGGCCTGCCTGAGCCCTGCTGCACTGCCATATTTTGGGTGCCTGCCTGTCACTGGGGGTTCCGGGTATCTGATCAGTCTCTGTAGGGACTAATGTGGCAACTTATCTGACAATACCCTCCTAGAGAAGCACTCTGTTTTCTATCGTGCTATGCATATCAATGAATTCATGAGTAAACAATCCATCCAGCAGTGGCAGATTGTTTATGCATCATCACATCAATCTGTACAGAAATGGGCCCTGAATTACAAACCAAGTATCAGTATTGCCTGTATTTTTGCTCCTGGGGAGAAGAAATTTGAGGGGGAGGTCAAATTTCTAGTCAGAAGGTTTCTCTTTCTTCCATCAATATAAGCAAACAACTGGTGCAGCTAGAGCAGCGTTTGTTAGCAAATACCCAGAGGTACTTCACAGAAATCAATCTTTGAGGAAAAATTGCATAAAATATAAAAACTACCAAACCCAAAGACAGGCCTTACTACTCTGGAGGGGGACTTGGCTGGTAATTTTCCATGTTCCTTTTGGCTACATCTGCACTGCAGCTGGGTGCATGCTTCCCAGCATGTGTAGACAGACACACTACCTCTGCTTGAGCTAGTGCTCTAAAAATAGCAACATAGCCAGGGATAGCATGGGTGGTGGCTCAGGATAGCTGCCCAAGTATGTACCCAAGGATCTGGGCCAGTTTGTACGCAGGCAGTTAGCCCAAGCTGCTGGCAGTGCTACCTCCAGCTACACTGTGATTTGTGGAGAGCTAGTTTGAGCAAAGCTAGGACATTTTTGTTTACCCACAGTAGGAAGCATGCGCCCTGCTGCAATGTAGATGTACCATTTGCAACTGTGATAGCCATCTGTGTGCATCTCAGCTGCTCACTCCCATTGCCACCCAGCTAAGCCACTCTTCCTGAGCAAGTGGTGAAATCATAATGCTGGGTCTGTGCCTTCACACAGCGTCTTGCCATGGAAGTGACTGTCATAATATAATTTAGCATGATGCCTTCATTATGGGACAGGGCAGAGGACAATAGAGGCCGTGAATAATGTACTGTATTCATTAATGTTGTATTTGATTGTGATAATTTGCATACCTATTTTGCATACTGTTATCTTTGGCAGTGAATTTTTTTTAGAACACATGTTAAGGGCTGTGACGATGTGGTTCTGGTGGGACCCAACTGAGAGTGCCAATTCAGGACCAATTGCTCAAACAGGGCAGTCACAGCCCAAGGCTGGGGTTTTTCCACCTCTAAGGCAAACCAAACCAGCCAGACAAAAATGACTTCGGTTTCACCCCACTGGCTAACCACAAGTCACACAAGCAATTTCCTTAGACACTCCAGTCTCCCAGTAATCACACCAATGCCATCCGTCCGGGGGATGAACGGTTATGAAAACAACACCGCCATTAAAGAAAAAGGTTCTCTCAATCCCAAACGGACCATAGCCCAGAACCCAGGTCAATTATCACATCAATCGTTACCTCACAAATCACACTGTTGCCAATTCCTTTAGAATCTTAAAGTCTAAAGGTTTATTCATAAATAGGAAAAAGACTAGAGATGAGAGCAAGAATTGGTTAAAATGGATCAATTACAATACAGTAATGGCAAAGTTCTTAGTTTCAGGCTTGTAGCAGTGATGGAGTAAACTGCAGGTTCAAATCAAGTCTCTGAAAGAACATCCCCACTGGATGGGTCATCAGTCCCTTGTGTAGAGCTTCTGCTTGTAGCAAAGTCCCTCCAGAGGTAGGAAGCGGGACTGAAGACAAGATGGAGATGAGGCATCAGCCTTATATAGGCACTTCCAGATGTAAGAATACTTCTTTGTTCTTACTGTGGAAAATTACAGCAAAATGGAGTTTGGAGTCACATGGGCAAGTTCCTGCATACTTTGCTGAGTTACAAGGCCTATCTGCCTTCTCACAATGGGTCAGTTGTGTAGCTGATGGTCCTTAATGGGCCATCAAACAGGCTAAGCAGAACTAACACCAAGTTGTCTGGGGTGTTTCCCAGAACTGCAGCACCAATTTGAAATACAGACAGTATACAGCCAATACTTATAACTTCAACTACATAATGATACAGACAGCATAATCATAACCAGTAACCCATAACCTGGTCTTAGACACCTTATATGACCCCCTTTACATAGGATTTGATGCCACTACAGGACCTTGGTTGCAAACCATGTTCTATATGGTCCCAGTTTATATCAATAACGTCACAAGGGCAAAGTGGGTTTAAACTTAATATGTAAATATCACTGATGTTCTATTCTGTGCATCCAAAGAAGTGGGCTGTAGCCCACGAAAGCTTATGCTGAAATAAATTTGTTAGTCTCTAAGGTGCCACAAGTACTTCTGTTCTTTTTACTGATGTTTCTATGTTGCATCTTCAGGACTGCACAACTCCAGCCTTTACCGCCTCTCTCTTACCACTTTCACCTTCTCCTAATTCCCAACACTGCTCCCCAGACACTCTGCACAATCCGTCTCCTTCATCCACTCTTAGTTTCACCCCTGCTGAAGAAGCATGGTCTACAGGTCAGAGCACAGGACTGGGAATCTGGAAGCCTGTCTTCTGTTCATGTCTGTTTGGCAGACTTGCGGTGGGACTTGCCCAAGATCACACAGTAACTCTGTGGCAAAGCCTGGAACAGAATCCGGATCTCCTTACTCCCTGTCCCTGTGCTTTAAACACAAAACCATTCTTCTCGTTCTCAAAAAATGGTTATAAAGATACATGTTTACTGTACTGAAGTAGTTGGAGGGTTAATGTTTGAAAAAAGCTTTGAGATCTCTGGTTGGAAGGCACTGTAGAAATGTAAATTACCATTTCATGCCAGCTGTTGTGCTAGTGGCTGTGTGTCCTACACCCTCCACGTCCACGTTCAAATCCTTCCTTAAAACCCATTTCTATCACAAAGCCTTAACACTTTGATCCCATTGCCAAGGATATCTATGAGCCTTTATGAGCATGAATTGTTTTCTGTTATAGCTTATTTGAGTTAGATTATATATTACTTGAGGTCTGATGTAGCTAAGTCATTTTCCACTCTGAGAGGACTCAAATAGAATTTGAAGTGAGCAGGAGAATAAAAAGTCTTAAGGTGAGAGGGAAATTCCATTTAGACTGAGAGATGGTTGAACGTCAGAAGATCTAGAGGTTCAGTTCAGAGGAATGAGCTGATGTTTGATTGTTCACCCAAATCTTCAAGTCTGCAAAACTGGGATGGAATTTATGACTATCTCATGAGATTTCAGGAACTTCCTCTTCCTGGCTATTCCAGAAATAGCACACGAGTAGACTTTCTCAAGATATCTTATTTGAGTCATTCCTGCTTCTGGTCCTGGCCAGAATCCAGAAACATGGAGATGCACAAAGATAAAAAGAAGGACCAAAAAAAAGATAATTTAACAGAACTCTCTCCTTTCAAACTTAAAAAATGTTTCAATTCCAATTATGGGTGAAGGTTCGAGTTGTTTTATTGATTAAAAATTGAGTGATGGGTGGAATTCATAGTAGAAAGGACGTGAGATTTTTGTAGAGGCTTTTGGTAATGACTGATTCATATCATTAAGCTTTAAAAGGCTAAAGGAAATCCATACAAAGGATGTGGAAGAGTTTCCAGGTCTCAGAGATCATCAAGGCCATAAATGCCCCATTCCTTTTAGGAAATGATAAACAGGACATTTTAAGGCAACTTGATGTTCCAGCATGTTGTTTTATTGTTAAGTAAACTGTAGATTTCAGTGTAGATTTTAACTTTCCTTCCTAATATCAATTTCACATTTGGTCTTTCTTTTCATCATTGTTTGGGGGTAGTAGGAAGTTGGAACAGAAAAACCTCAGAAGCTACAATCCTGCAGTTTAGAGCTATTTGTGGCATGAGAGCAATGAATGGGAGAGTGTGTGCATGGTGTGTTTGTGTACACATGCACATGCACACAAAATTTGAAGAAATCTTTCATATAGAGGAAACAACTAGAAAACACAGTTTTCTCACCTATCCATTCCCATTGCCTACATCGGATTTGTACCAGTAAATGACTCAGTGGAATTCTTTGTATTCTATTATGAATCTCCTGAGCAATCCACTCTCCTAATGTGGGCCAGTTTTAAACCAATTAAAATATCCAACAGTTCATGTTTCCTTCATTTTTTCAGGTTGTTTTTTTTTTTCCTCTGGGTGTTAAAAAGCAACAGGAGAGAATGCTTCAGTGTGCCAGTTGTGTATGCAGAACCTCATTTTTCTCCCACACTCACACGTAACAGGAGTAACTACAGCATGGAACTACAGCAGAGTAAGCTGCTACAAGCGAGAAAAGACTTAAGCCCCCATTGTTTGTTAAAAGGACACAATGGAGCTGTGTCTTAGATTTATTTTCCTCTGACACATTTTATAGATATACAGGTGCAATTAAATTTTCTGCAAGCATGCTATTTGGCCAGCCTTCCTGCCCCTGCTCCTTCTGCCCCATCTAATGTGTGTGCTGAAGCCACTTATCACGAGATAGCAAAAAATGTTATACTGATCATGAGAAAATGTTTCTTAGTGGCACTTCATGGAACTAGTTTCATGGCTCAGTTACGTGGTTCCTTAGCAGTTCAAGTTCTCTAAAATGTGGTAATTAAACCAAGATGAAAATACAGTTTATAGAGTGGAACAATTCCTGGGAGAAGAGGGGCTATCCAGATGAGTCCAGTTCCCACTAATTTGGACAGTAATCTGCAAAATGATTTCAGATCTAGGCAGATGGCATTTGTGTAGTCTGTCACTTGTGGCACGTGGGACCAATTTCTAATGGCAAGCATTGAGTTTGGCTTGGCTCAGAGTTGTAGCATTAGGGTTCCAGAAGAGGGTGTGCCAGCACGGACAGTTTTATTAACTTGCTTTTATAATGATAATTTCTGGTATCTCTAAGGATCCCAAACCAGTTCATAAGCCTTGCCAAATGACTGGACAACATGTCTCCACTACCCTGCTGCCCTTTCACTTTCACAGTGATTCAAGCAACAAAAATAGACAGATGATGGTGATCTCCATTTGAAAACAGGTGACACCATGTAGCATTTGCTGTGCAACTTTGACCCACCTCACTATGCAATATCCTCCAGGACTACTTCTAACACTCCACCAACTCAAACCACTGCAGCTTTTTAAACACCATTTATCAGAAAAAAAAGGTTGACAAAACACAAATGGGTCTCTTAAATAAGGGTTATGAATAAGAATTTGTTGATACTTGTATGGAATGTTAATAATGAACAAATAAAAAGTTTTTTAAAAGTTTCCTCCTTTCCACTAATTGTGGCATTTCCACCTCTACAATGGAACTGATGTGGTCTGAGATGCACCGCAGTCAACATAGGCCCAAGGTGCAAGACCCTGAGTACCATCAGGGCTAGAACTATGCCTCTGGGGGCTGGAATCCTTCCACTCTCCACGCTGTTCCAGTGGTGTGGGGAGTTAGTGATATCTTGGATCTTAAATTCATTGCATTTGAGTTTAGAAGAAAGCTATTTGGGATTATGCACCTTTAAATAAGTATTAGTTATCATTTTCCCCTCCCACTGAGGCCTGTACATGGGGTCATGGTATTAAGGCAGCCTGGCTTTACAGGCAAATAGAAATAAAAAAACCGTACCAATAAAAACATTAATTCTCTCTCACACATTTCTAAAAAAAATTGTTTGATAGTTTTTCCTGGTACTATGTCCACGGAAATATGGATTAAAGGCATTCTGGTCTTGATAGGGCTGAGACTGATGGAGCATGGGGTTGGAGAAAGCAAAAGTGGCCTCCGGGGTTGGAAGGGGTAAGGGAGAACTGTGGTTGGAATAGAAAGGAGATGTGGGGGACTTAAACAACACTCAGGAAAGATGCAGAGTGAAGGAGAGACCAGTGTTATGGGGGAGACAATCTACACAGAAATAAATAGTTAATTACTTTAAGTAGAACACTATATAATGAAAAAAGATGAGAGGGGTGTGTTTGGACAATCTCCATTGTTCTGCCTTTTTTTCTAGCCACATGTTTTTTTTATTATTGTTTCTTCTGTTTCCCACTGAATCTTTTTCTTTTGTTCTCCATCCCTCCTCCTGTGTGTGGGAGTGATTGAGATATGGCTATTCAGTGTGTGACTTTCTGGCCATTCGCACCACCTTTCCATACTGTGTATCCATTTGTTTAACATCATCTGCTGGTGTTTAGCCATAAACATGGTGGAAGCAGAACCACAGAGCACCAAAGTTCTAAAATGGAACATTCCTAATGTTTTGTGGGGCAACATCACTGCAGATTCCCTCCTGCCTGGCAGAAAGGAGTAACAGAATTGCTCACCTACTCTCAGGCATTGTTAGGATTCACTCCTTGCTTCTTACCTTTCACAGTAATAATCATGGCTTTATAACATTCCCTAGCCCATACCATTTAAAGTGAGCCAAGATTTTCATTATTAGAATCTAATTATAGAAATGATTTAACTATTTTGCTTTTAATGCAGCTCCAATAGACGAAATAAAACCTTTTCCTCTTTAGATGTGGCAGGAAAATAGCAGTTAAATAAGTGAATATTATAAGATGAAAATCTTAAAGTGATTACAGCTATGAAAGGAGAGAATACCAAATTGAAACAACCATTTAATGAAGCTGAAGAATCAAAATCCAGCCCTGGACCTGTTTCCATAATCTAGAGGAGGTGCATGGAAGCAGTAGCTTAGTGTAGCACTTATGATATGAGTCAAGTTCTGCTGAATATCAATACCTCAACCTTTACCAACCTTTATAACATTTAACATGCAAAATATCTTCACTTGTGGGTTACACTTTGTATTAAATGGCTGTAATTATATTGCAACTGAAATAAAAATGAATAAGTAATTACAATTTTAATTGCTGTAGTAGTGGCAGGAAGTTCAAGTGACTTAAGTATTGCAAAGTTAGCAGCAAGGCTAAGTTTGGTAAAAGGCCATTCCTCAGTCAGATAAGTTCATGGAGGATAGTTCCATCAATGGCTACTAGCCTATATGGTCAGGGACACAACCCCATGTGCTGAGTGTCCCTAAATATTCAACTGCCAGAAACTGGAACTAGATGACAAGTGATGGATCACTTGAAAATTCCCTGTTCTGTTTATTCCCTGTATCACTGGCTGCTGTCAGACGACATGATACTGGGAGAGATGGACCATTCATCTGACCTAGTATGGCCATTCTTATGTTATATTTTCTAAATATGGAGGAGAGGGAGGGGAAACCATCTCCTGCTCTCTCTTTTTCCCCTTTAGCAGCCATACCAACACATACCAACTCCTAAAATAATGAGGCTGATTGGCTTTATGAGATAGTGACATGTTAAAACTGAAGCATTTTAGCCATAAGCAGTTTTATGGTTGAGAGATTTTTCTTGTAATTTATTGGGCTTCTGTGAAGTTCATCAACTTGAAATGTTTGCTTACCCTACATGTCTGTGGCATATGCAATAATAATCCCTTGAAGACAGGCTCTGAGAGATTCCCACAATGCAGTGGGAGGTTTTGATGGTGGTGGCTATTACACAAGGAATATAATATTGTTTAGGTGTTTCCTGCTGGCTAATGTACAGCATAGTACAACTCTGCAAAGGGGAGAACTTGATTTAGGTGCCCCATCATGTATAATCAGCATTCTTTATTTTCAACCATTCTGGCTAATTATGGAAACAAGCATTTCACAGCAGTGAGCAAAGGGAAAGGATTTCCCCCCCCCCTTTGCATTTAATGTGTTCATTACACTAAAGGGTAGGTGGAGGCTGCTCACCAGAGCTGGCATTGGCTGTGATAAGTAGTGACACTGTGCAACCATTTATATTTGAGGGAAGTTTCAAACCCTTAAATAGGTTGTCATTAATGCCACCTGGGAAATTATGATGAAACTCATTACATGTTAGTGCGAATGTATCACCACTGTAATTCTCAATTATCACAGTGCTGGTCCTTTTAATTTGCTACTAGAATGGACTCGTGTTGTGCTTTTTTCAGTATCTGTTACCATCTCTATCACAGTGGGGGTTTTAATCCCTCACACAGATGACACACTACAAAATAAGATTAAATGCTGTCGCGACTGGTATGCAACTTTTCTTGTTGCTATACTGCCTAATGATGTAAAAGGCAAAAAGAATTAGCCAGGAAAAAGACAAGAGGCAACAGAAATGCAGAATGAAGCTACTGACTCAATTCCAGATGTGAGGTGAACAATAACTAAAAGAGGTCAGACTAGATCATCATAAATGTCCCTTCTAGCCTTAAAATCTATTGCTCTGTGAATGCCAATTGTAACATTACAATTTGCACCCTGAGGCAATATATAGCTTCATCCTTTAAAGACGAGACCAAGGAGGGGTTTAAGCCACTATACTCTCCTTGGTCCCTCCCCCGCTTGCTCCTGAGTTTCTGTGGCCAAGGTCCCAGCTATTTCCCACTTCTGCCCATCCATATAAGTGAGAGAAGGAGTCACAGCTTCAGGGAGTCTTCGCTCCAGTTGACCCTGTGGTTTTTCGATATGGGTAGCCTGTGCAGAGGGTGGCGTAAAGGTGCATCTTGCATCCTCTTACTCCCCTACTCTCTGCTAAGGGTAGGTCAGAACGGATTATCAGAAAGCCCCATGAAATGTTTAGTCCATCTGATCACTAGAAACTAGGCCTTTCCTCCCAAACTACATGCACCACACTACAGAAATGCAGCCCCACCTAGGGTGCAGGGTGATAATTAACTAGTGCCTAGTTCTAAGCACACCAGTGGGAACAGAAAAATTGTGACCAAAGAGTCTCCTTATAAGAAGTGCCATGGGAATCCACACAGAGCAGACAGGAAAGGAAAGTTACGAACCACGTGCAATAATTAGCATTCTTCAAGTTATGTTGTCCACGTGCACTCTCCACTGACGGTACACATGCACTTCATGTGGTAGAGATTAGAGTCTTTTGGGCTAGCAGAATCTGTGGATACTGTAGGGCGTGTATGTGCTTTTCAGTACTCGTGCTCTGCCACAAGGAAATAAAAGGCCAAAGCATACCTACTGCCATATACCAGAACCCCTAGGAGAAGATTCAGTGTTAGAGGGGATGGAAAGGTGAAATGTGGAATGTGCATATGGACATTATATCTCCAAGAACTCCAGTTATTGTACACAGTAAGTAACTTTCCTTTCCCCTTCAATTGATTGTCCATGTGCTCATTCTACTCATGGTGCCTGCCAAGCAGTTATCATACAAAGGAGGTGGGAGTTCAAAATAGTTAACAAAATAATTACTGAAAGCCAGCTTTGCCAAATGCAGAATCTCATCTAAAGGCTTCTGTCAAGGCATACTGCTAAGTAAATGTATGAACTGATGCCCAAGTAGCTGCCTTACAAATATCTGATAGTATATGATTTGGATGGACTGTCCCATGTTAAACGGAGAAAGGACTTGCAGGCCTTCCATACAGCTTGGCATTCTAGGAGGTTGATATGCATTCATCTCTCCCTCTGAGACCACAGACCTTGAACAGTTAGTTCTCCCACTGGGCTCCCCAAACTCGTAGAGATGTGTCTGAGACGACGGCTTGGGAAGGCAGAGGTGCTCTGAATGGGACCCCTTTGCTTGTATTTGATGGTTCCTTCCACCATTTCAGTGCACAGAGGATCAATAGTAGGCTGGTGAGGGGAGTGTCTATGTGATGTTTGGAGGTTGTGTAGACTGATTGCAGCCAACAGAGGTGAAGTCTGGCACTCCCTTTCATAAAATGCAGCATTTAAACCCGGGTACCAGATGATTTCATAACTAATAACTAGTAAAGATTGCACCACATCACTGCCCTACTAACTAACAAACTACTTAACCATTCAAACATTAAAATTGTAGCTGTGTAACTAAAGGGTAACAAGAAAACATTCTACAAATACATTAGAAGCAAGAGGAAGACCAAGGAAAGGGTAAGCCTATGTGATAAACCCAGTCCAGTTGTGAACATCAGAGTAGTAGAAGGGAGATATACTGGCCACTGAATAAACAGTTTTCTGTTCCGAGTGTCCAGAGCAGGGCTGCTTTAGGCAAATGAGCTGCTAAGACTCAGGTGAGGCTGTTAAGCACCTGACTCTAATTAAGGCTCCTCTGACGCTATAAAAGGGCTCACTCCAGTCAGGCCAGAGGAGAGGAAGTGTGTGAAGAACTGGGAGCAAAAGGCATGCAAGAAGCTGAGAGTGAGTAGGCATACTGCTAGAGGACTGAGAAGTACAAGTGTTATCAGACATCAGGAGGAAGGTCCTGTGGTGACGATAAAGAAGGTGTAGGGAGGAGGCCATGGGGAAGTAGCCCAGGGAGTTGTAGCTGTCATGCAACTGTACCAGGAGGCACTCTAGACAGCTGCAGTCCACAGGGCCCTGGGCTGTAACCCAGAGTAGAGGGTGGGCCTGGGTTCCCCCCAAACCTCCCAACTCCTGATTAAACACAGGAGGAATTAACCTGGACTGTGGTTTCTACCAGAGGGGAAGGTCTCTGGGCTGTTTCCCAACTCACAGGATGAATCTGTGAGGTGACCAAATCTGCCAATAAGCGCAGGACCCACCAAGGTAGAGGAGGAACTTTGTCACACTTGTTACTCAATGAGGGGAGGAAATAATAATGGAAAATGTGGAAATGGCAGAGGTGCTTAATGACTACTTTGTTTTGGTTTTCACCAAGACGGTTGGTGGTGATTGGACATCCAACATAGTGAAAATGAGGTAGGATCAGAAGAGGCTAACATAGGGAAAGAACAAGATAAAAATTACTTAAACACATCTAATTTGTCTAAGTCACCAGGGACTGTTGAAATTCATCCTAGAATACTCACAGCACTGAGTGAGGAAATATCTGAGCCATTAGCAATTATCTTTAAAAAGTCATGGAAGATGGGAGAGATTCCAGAAGACTAGAAAAGGGCAAATATAGTGCCCATCTATAAAAAGGGAAATAAAGACAACCCAGGGAATTACAGACCAGTTAGCTTAACTTCTGTACCTGGAAAGATAATGGAGCAAATAATTAAGCAATCCATTTGCAAACATCTAGAAGACAATAAGGTGATAAGTGACAGTCAGCATGGATTTGTCAAAAATCAGTCATGTCAGACCAACCTCATAGCTTTCTTTGATAGAGTAACAAGCCTTGTAGATGGTGGGGAAATAGTAGGTGTGGTATCTCTAGAGCTATATTAAAGCTTTCGATACTGTCTCACATGACCTTCTCATAAACGAACTAGGAAAAGGCAACTTAGATAGAGCTACTATAAGATGGGTGCAAAATTGGTTGGAAAAAAATTTACAGAGAGTAGTTATCAGTGCTTCTCAGTCATGCTGGAAGGCCATAACGAGTGATGACTTACAATGTTTAATTAACATTTTGACAGAGATTCACATCTTTCCTCCAGTCAGAAAGAAACCTGTTTTTCTCTTTAGTTAGGGACAGACAAATATATTTTTAGTACATATACACAACTCTTTAACTATATCTATCCATACACCTGACAATAATTGCAAGGCTCAGTATGACATGAGCTTTTATTAGAGACCTCACATGACATCATTTATGGATAAATACCATAAACGCAGTGTTCCGGGCATAGAGCATGTGTCAGGATTGTTAGGAGTTGCTATTAGACAAGAGTGCACCCTTTGATGATTGGCACTGAGGGTTCCATTAAGAAAAGCAATGAGATGAAACAATAGACATGGAAGGACATGTGGCCTAATGTAGTAATATGTGTTGATGGTGTCACTTCAGGTTGACCCCCATTGTGAGGTGGGCGATAGGCTCTCATGGGAAACTGGGATCTGTGTCTCAAACGTCTTCCTTTCATGAGGCCATTTACTACAGAATGTTGCTCCAAGCTTTAAAAGAATGAGCCAACCAATGGCTCACTTACTCCACTGCAGCCCAATTAAAGTCTTGACCATTGCAAAGATTCACAACTCCTCTTCCTTTCCAGACACTGCATAATTCACACTTTGGTCCTCACCACGACACCTGGTGGTATTTCAGTTTTATTATTACCAAGACACAGCCGCAAAGCAAGGTGTCTGTACTTCCTGCTTCCATTTCAAAAGGAATTACAATAAACATCTTATTGTTATCAAAATATTCAGCACTTATATTAAACAAGCCATCAAACTTACTATAAATAAAGTGCTAACATATTCTAGCGTAATGATCCAAACACTGCATGGTACAACAGGGATACTTCATTTTGCTCGGCTACTGTTGTAGAATAATGTAATTATTTTTCACATGGACCATCACTATATTTGACTACCATCGCTACAAAACAGAACATAGCAAATACATCAGATCTTAAAATTCCATTGGGTATAGTGCCTAGCAAAAGTTTTCTTATCACTAGAAGCTTAAAAGAATAACTATATCCATGCTATCCCCCCCAGGAAGATCTACAGGCAATCTATGTTAATGGAAAAACTTAATCAGAGTCTGTGGAAACATACGCTACAGAGATTTTTCCATCTTCCACTGTGCTGTTTGGGTTAACTTGTTCAGTGAATACTAAAACTCATATTCAAAAGAAAAATAGATTTGCACAGACGCCACCATGCAAACAATAACTGGAAGGGGGAAACATTATCAACTGAGAACATGGCAATTTGACTTACAAGTAAACAGACAGGAAAATGTGACAGGGAACGAACAAAGAATGGTTCTTACTGGGTGAAGCCACCTGTATGGTACATTGGTAATGTGGGTTAATTTCATAGGTGTTACAAAATATCCTGAGAGGCACACTGTGTAAAACTATGGTCTCTGTCACTTGCAGAGGAAACGATAGAATGTGGCTGAATAGATCTGAAGTCATGACAGATGTGAAATTAATTGCTATGAGTTAATCAGTTTCTTGGTACAGTTTGGATAAAGCTGCCCTACTGCCTAGGTAAGGACAGCAGTAGTAGTGGGTGAAACTCAAATTGTGCAGTTAGATAAGCACTGAAATGTTTGGACACCATTTATCTGTCCTCCATCAAGCCTTGGGACTAACCCTCCCTAATCCCAGCACAACAATCTCACCAACTGAATTTATGACCCTTCCTGTAGATTTCCCAATCTAATGGGCTCAGTTTCTCCATTAAGTAGGGAGCCCTTGAAACTAGCTCTCAAAATCAACTTCTGCTCTTTAAGAGTGACTGGCTGGTCTGCTTTTTTATTCAGCCCACTACATCCAATCCTTGCCCAATTTTGGTTAAGGACGTTTGAGGAATTCTTTACTATTATGGTAGCTGAATCTTTAGTGGCCACAAAAAGCAAACTGAACCTAGGCCTTTATGGTCTTTTTCAAAAGACCTCTGCATTTGTAAACTGCATGGTATTCACTGTACTTGCCTATATAAAAGGATGAGTCAACTATATCAAGATTTGGACCTATGGTGGCTCCACAGGGGGCAGGTATTTCAAACCTGATGCTTAGGCCACTAACTTCTCCTCTCTGCATTGTAAGTAAAGGCTGTCCTGAACCACAAGCATTGCTCCAGGGGATTAATCAAATTTGTTCTTCATTAAGGCCCTAATCCTGAACCGAGAAGCACATTAGCCATTGACCTCACTGGAGCTCCATTCAGGCACAGATGTGTGCTTGGAGATTTCACTGAAGGATCAGGTCTAAGAATCCAGATTTTTTTTTTTTTAAAAAAAAAGGTTTCATTTTAATTTATATTTTAAAATTACTTTACTACTCCTGAAAGGTGCTGCAGTTCCAGCCTTGGAGACTGATGTTTTTATTTATCCACAGAAATGTTGTTATATGGGAAATGAGTGAAGCAAGCTTCCTCACTCATTTGTGACAGTGTGCCCATACCCAAGTTCCAGTGGAAGGATTGCCTCCAAAAAAAAAAAAAAAAAGGTAGTTCAGAGTCCAGGAACCTTTCATCCTTGGTTTTCCCCTTGAGCCTGACTGTTTATTCTGGGGTCCTGTTATGATTTTCTTTCTTGAAGGTTCTGTCAACACCTCTCCACTACAAACTTGATGGAGACCACCAACTCTTTTCACATTAGCTGCCAAACAAGAATAAGAGTGCTTACCCTCCCTCCCCCATCCTCCAAACATTGAGGCACAAGCTCAACTTTACGCATGTGAGGAAGCCCACTGACGTCAAACGACTGCACATGTGCTAAGGCTAAGCATGTGCTTACGTGTTTCTGAGAGGGAAGCTTTGGTTTGGAATCCTAGTGATCTAAATAGCGAAAGGCCAATTAACACTCCCTTGATCCATCAGCTGGCCCTCTCCAGGGACACTTCTTGATGTTGTACCATAGAAGAACCAAGATTAATCTGTGTAATTTGTTGCTTGCCACTATTACAGAGTTGCCCATTGGGCTTTTCTGAGGCTGAGGTATTTCAGGTGCTTCCAGACAGGTCAGCGACAAAGCGGATCAAAACTTTAACACTGGGCAGCTTACCATACCTGAAAGAGAAAATAAATCTATACCTAGGCAAAACAGTGATTCTTTCCATAGTGAAAGGGATTGGGGCGAGGAAGAAGAGGTGAGAAAAATCAGATATTAATAATATTACAAACAATAATTAATAACAAAACCCAGCAGTACACACAGAACACTCCATGACTTTCATGGAGAGGAACTTGTTTGATACAGAAAGCTTGATTCAGCCACCGTTGAACTGGCTGGAAATATTGATGTGCTTAACAATGGTTTGATTTGGAAATCAGTTCAGGGGAGATGATTTGTTTGCTCTGTCCAGTTTAGCCCATTCAGTACTTGAGGGACTTGTTTTGATATTGAAGAAATTCAACTAATGCTGGAAGATTTGGGGGCAGGGGTTGTTTGTTGTTTTATCAGGCATCCGTCTAGATTCTGGAGGGTGAAAACTTGAACATTCACTCAAATGTTGTATATGTGTCTATAAGAAGCTGAACAAAGGAACAGCTGACAGCTCGTGATCATTTACAGATAGAAAATGCAGTCACAAGATTGCTAAATAGAAACTGCTCTATCTCTACGTGCAAAGCCTCCTAATTGGTATGTGGATTTTGTTGCAATTTGGTTGCAAATTAAACACTATGAATTTACAGAAAACCAAACATAAATACTAACTTGCTAGGGAGGATATTAAAACTCACACTCTTATATCATGGGACAGAGATTACACTATCTGAATAAACACAGCCATTAGGACAGCAGAACTTTTCTTCTAATTCTCAGTATCAACTGTGAATACATTAGCAAGGGAGGAGTCTTATGTAATCACAAGTGACTCCTGCAAAACGCTGATGTTAGAAAAGGGGAAATACTTTGGAAAGAATTTCTAAATTTCAGATGTAGTATGTTTGGCTCCTCTGAGATGCTAGATATGCTCCAGTTCAACCACAACCTATTGAGGTTAATGTAGAAATCATTAGGTGGAATTTTATGGCCTGTGTTATGCAGGAGGTCAGACTAAAAGAGCACAATGGTTTCATGTGGTGTTAAAGTCTATGAATCTAGGATTTTCCAATATATAAAAAGAAAAGTTCAGTGATTAGTCCTAATACTAACTCAGGGCCAGATTCTGTTACCCTTACTCATGTTTAGTCACTGGTGTATTTTACTCCACAATTGAACTCAACATGTATGCGGACAGCAAAATCTGGGTCATAATATTTAGCCCTAACACACAGCCATAGTTTTGCCTATTGGGATTTTCCCTCCGAGAAGGAGCAGGACCATCAGCAGTCTAACTCACAGAGTTATCTCTTCATTATTCCATTGTGGATGAAGAGAGCAGGGGTTGCCCCCTGCGAGAGGCATTGGAGGTTGGCTCCCTAATTCAGTGGTTCCTCTTTGTCTGCCTAACCACACCATAGCAACAAGGCTCCCTCAGAGTTAAATCAAGGGTCAAGATTTCCAGTGTCAAGTCAATGAAGTCTGCAAGGGTGCTATACAAAATGTGGATGCAACACACCTCCACTCCTTGCACCAGCCACACTTCAACCACAGCTGGCATCTCCCAGTGTGTACTTCCATTTTGAAGAATTTCCTGACTGGAATCTATTGTGCTGGTGTGGTCTGTGACAAAGCAACCTTGAGTTTGTAATGGTGAGAGGTTGAAATTCTACAGAGATGGAAGAAGTGCTGTTTTTCTATCTTCTTACAAACTTCCGTGGCGGCATTGATGTATAAGCCTAAATAATGGCCCCAGTTCACTCTGGTGGTGGAAATGGTGGAAACTGCTTGTAATTTCTGTTCAGTCACATGGGTTGGAATGAGCTGTCTACAGCCCATATATTGGGCATGACTGGACAGGGAAATTTTGGGGATAAGCACATCTCCTAGGCACCCTCTGCTTCTACATCTTCTCTAGAACCCTGGCTGAAGTTTAAAGCTGCCTTCTCCCTGTGCGAATTCTCCTTGGGTCCAGCTTCTACCACTGCTCTGAAAGTCGTCAGCCCCTCTGGTTCATCTTTTCATCTGCTGGGGCTGGATCATTTGTTTTGTCACAAGCCATGTAAGCAATTTCAAACTATGGATCTGTTTGTGATTTCCTCTTGTCTATTACCAGATGTAGTGACTACACATTCTCTGCAATGAACTATGTTTTCCCTTTAAACATCTCAGAAGAGCTGAAATAGCTTCAGACCAAAGGAGGAGGCCAAGATATCAGCTTATACTGGCTGTTGCTGCTTAAAACGGATTAATACATTTTACATACCAGAGCACTGACCTGAAGCACTGAGTTCCTCTATATTTTGACACAGGGTGATACCAATTTAATCCAAAGAAAAACAGGGGAACAATCATACAGCGGGAGCTACCATGAGTAGTAGGGCTAACACTGGACCCCAGAAAGTATCTCATTAAAAGAATTATTCCATTTGGGGTGGGAGTGATCTTGCTAGGCCTCCCCGGCTCAGTAGGGTTGGTCCTTTTTATTCCCTGTGTGGAAGAACTGCAAGGAAAATCCTATATACAGGGAAAGTAATAGCGATGATTCAACAGGTTGCATCTCTGTGTCATGACTGAAGACATACTTAAGCAAGGAGGTGTTGTCTTTGACATGGGATATGAAACTGGTCTTGATCACATAAGATTATCAAAAAAAAACCCACCATGGAAGCTTCACATCAACAGGAGTAATAGTGCTGCTGACTTGATGAATTCCTAAACAGGTAATTAAATTCTAACTCCCGCTTCCAGTGGAGATGTCCATATGGCGTGCTTCACTCGCTGTCTATGCAGTGAAGTGATTTGCTGTAGATGTCACCACATACTCACACCCACAGGGAACTGGAACTTAAGCCCTTGCCCTTCAAATCCAGAAACCCCAGGCATCTGCCACCTCACTTAAAGAAGAGCTCCTTTAACCAATAGCAATAGTAGGTCCCTTACATAACTCTTAGAGAATATTACGCTTTCCCCCATGCACCCACTGTCTTACTGTGCATTGTAAAACAGCAGTTCTATTCTAGCCCAGTTCTGGCAGAACTTCAGTGGATGGCGAATTGTTTCCTTGACATATTTAATAGACTCACTACTACATACACTTCAGTATTCAAAGATTTTCTCCTTCCATTTTTTTCCTTCTTAAATTAGTGTTAAAAGTGCTGGACTGAGAGCCCTGGAACCTGGAGTGCTCTATTTATCTACAGAAAATGTACATGACAGAACAGTGGAAATTCCTGCCATGCTACCCTTTCAATATGCCCCTCCTTGGAGAGAACACTTCCAGGGTTCAGAGGGTCCTTCAGTCTCCATGTCCTTTCTGCTTAGGTTTCTACCACATGGTGCCAATTAGAAAGCAGTTTTGTGCAAGGTCAGAATCTGAATCCTAGGGCTGGATTGGAACCACAAAGATGCTTTGCACAGGTCACCACCTGGTAACAACTTCCTGCTAAGCCTACTGATGAGGTCCTCCTAGTTCAGGCTAGCAACCTCAAGGCAAATGACTGCATCTTATCATCAAGTTCTGAAGCCATCCAGACCCCTAAGTTTTTCCAGCTAGTCTGGCCCATTTTCAGTTGATTCCTTCTGAGTTAAAAACTAACACCACCATCGGAGAAACAATATCTCAGCTATATCAAAACTGTGTGTATGAAGTAAACACTACATAGGTTCTTGGCTTGACTGCTAAGGTGTTTGCCCTGTTGATCCTAACAACAGCAGCACTACTGAAGTAAAAGCAAGTGATGCATTTTAATAAACCTGGAGTACTGTGTTTGGCTTCCCAAGTAGCTTTGCAGTCAGCTGTACGAAAGCACACTACACCCTGCAGAAAACCAAGTGTCTTCTGAAGGAAGAAATGTTGAGATTCATCTGAACAATCTTCTGTGCAAACAGCCAGACCTTGAAGCAAAGGTGACTGCAGAGCAGTTTTGATCAAACAAACCCAGGATCACACTATGAATTCCTTCTGCTGCTGAGTCCAGGCAAAAACAAATTCCCAGGGTTGGTCAGTACAATCAGTGATTTTTGAAGCACCTTCCTGTCCATGGCCAGTGGATTCAACAGATCCTGTAAACTAACTGCTAAAACTAATACTTTTAAGAGGAACAGCTTATCACCGCACAAATCCTATCTACAGAATAAGCTGCCAAAGCCTTCAATCTCTTCTTTCCCCTTGGAATGCCTGTCTCGTTGTTTAGCATCATATTTTCCCAGCTGTCTCTGTTCTGATATACGCTCTCCTCCCTTTCTTTCTCTGTCTAAAACTCTGTAAGACCTTTATTTTAAAAACAAAAATGTATCAACACCAATTTGAATTCAGAATGTACCACCTGTGCTGTTGGAGTCCAAGTCTCTGTGATCTGTTCTGAACAGCCTGCTGTCATGGTGTTCTCTCGATCCATAATTACCTCTCCCTCACTGACTGACATTCTTGCAGGCACTCACCAGTGACATTTCACACAGGTTGTTTGCTGTTACATTTCTGCCCTCTAGTGGAAAATAGCATTGCTGCTTTATTCTGAGGGGAGGAAAAATAAAACAGAAAATGATTTAACAGTAGGATTGCATTGTCTAAATTGCGTTAAGAGTTTAGAAAGGATACTCGTCCCCCACAAACTAGAAAAGAGCCAACAGTGGTTGGAAACACTTCATTACCTCTGAAAACAGGGGAGCCAGATGGTGATAATGATCTTTAAAAGCTCAGATAAATATTTGTTCTGTGCAGATAAATACCCACAATTTCAGGCAAAAGGGGAGGAGGGGGGCAAAGAATAGAAATTTGGGGTTTGGTCTTCAGCTAGTGTAAATCATCACAGCCCACTAGATGGCCACCAAGGATGTGGAAATAGAACTTTAAAGGTCAACTGAGAAGATTATGGATAAGATTTTCAAAGGTGACTAGGGGATCTGCAACTCTCTTTAAATACTGGGAATGCTGGGTCTAAACCCCATGACAGCTTTGAAAATCTCAACCTATGTATTTTTTAAAATATAAAATCTGCTTAAGTGCTTGATCTAGCAGCCACACTCAATTGTGCTGTCAGTCCTCTAGAACATAAAAATTTTAGTAGGGTCAAGATGCACCAGTAATTGGATGGGTGACCTCCAATGAACATGTAGGCAATGGGATGATTTAGTACTTCCATGACAGAGAGAAAAGAAAAAAATAACCTCCATATAACTGTATTTTATATCTATACAGTCACTTAGCTAATTCCTCCAATCATAAGGTTTTATTAGAGCTGATTACAAACTTTTGAACAAAAAAATTCCTGCCAGAAAAGGCTGTTTAGAAAATATTTTGTTCTATTTTTTGTAGAAAAGATGTCTTTTATGATTAAAATATTTTGATTTTTCAATGGGACACTTTGACCAAAATGAATTTGTTTCATTTGAAATTGCATTTTTCATTTAATTTTGGTGTTTGAAAAACCAAAACAAAAATTTTCAATTTGAATCCAAAGAACATTTTTTTAATTTGTTATTTCTAAAAAGACTTAAACATTTTGCACAAGAAATGGTTGCTCAAAAATTTTTGGAAGGGGAACAAAGAAAGATTTTTAGCAAGCTCTGGATTTCATAGAGAGTGATAGATCCACGCACGTATATATGTAACAAAAAAACCAAACAACAAAATGCAAATTAAAACAAAAAAAATAAACAAAAGTGAACAAACCAAAAAGTAAATAAGCCAAGAAATGGTATACTAATACAAATTTTTCCAAACAGCCTTTCCCAAAATAAGGAAACATCTGCATGAATAACTTATGTAAGAAACCAATATTTCTTTAAAACTGACTCACTAAATAAAATAGACCATCTTATGCTACAGCTTGTAAGATAGTTTCTTGGATGCTTCTGTGCTAGATAGGACTAATGGTCATTCTAATACCAGACAGTTTTGCCTTGTTTTACTAGAGCCTCAATAAAATATTTTGAGGCAAGTGGTGTGAAAACTATTTTAATCCTCATTTTGGCCCTAATCCTGCAATGCATAGCACATGGCTGGACTGCGCCTTCTATGCACAGTCACTGGGGCTCTGCATGGGTGCATCTATGCCTTGTGTGTTGCAGGATCAGGGCCTATATTTTCAGAGGGGGAAAAAAGGGCTCGGATCCTTGAGTCAGACCCAGCTGTTCTTGATACGGGATCCAAGGAAAAGGGGGACAAAAGTGGCTATAAACCCCAGTACCTCAGGGCTGCTTTAACTTGCCCTGATTTGTAATGGCTCTGAGGAGCCTTTATTCTGGCTAGTGATGGAGCAGCACTCCAGCCCAGCCCTTCCCACTGGTAGAGCATCGTTCTGTCTGGACCAAGGTGGCATACAGCCATGGGTCTGCCCAATGGTGTGGTTAAGGAAGCCTTTCAACACAAAGTGCCAGAGCATGGGCCCCAGTCTGGAACCAGATTATACACAAAGACCCTTAGAAAACTTATCTTTATAATGTCTTGTAACACCAATTATTTCCTCCCAAAACACAGAGGATTTTAAAGCTCCAAAATACAGTACCATACTTCCAAGCTCCGTTTTGGCCCTTCCAGTATCAATTAGCATATCTCAGACCTGAACCAGGGCTGTTTAGTATATTCAGTGGTTTGTAAAGTTTTGTCATTTTAATTTGACCTCTCTCACAGCAGCAAAAATCTCAAGACTGCAAATTTCCAGAGTCCTGTCCCGGGAATGTGTATATTCTTTCTCAGTGACCTGCTCCTAGATGGCTTTCAGATGCAGGAGTTGATTTTTAATAACAAAGTCTACAAATTAAACACGACGTCGGTTGTTTCTGGTTTTTCTCTCGATGTGTGTGTTGGTAGTGAGTGTCAATTCAAAAGTGGCAGGTTTTCTTAAATCTAGTCTCAGCATATGTTGCATGATTTCTCCTAAATGTAAGTATTGCCAGAAATGTGACCTGTTCAAACCTCCTTTTCTGCAGATCAAAGAAACCATCTATCCATTTTGAATACATTCCCCCCACCCCCAATATCTCATCCTTAGTTCAGTGTACACAATCTATTTGAAGACACTTAGAGTCAGTTCTGACACAAAGATCATGAATGAAGCTATGGAGTCAGACCTGATTATCTGGAAAGCTGTTAATCAAAAAATGTGATTATCCAAAACTCAGATATGTCTTCCAAGTTAAGTCTTACCAGTACATCACAGACTAGTTTCCCCAAAGCTGACTGCATGGGAGGGGGAAAAAAAAGGCAAGAGAAGAGATAGGAGATGCTGCATCAACGAGTAGTTGTCAGGCTGGCAGACTGAAGAAGACAAGGAAAGTATACTGAAACTAGTGCTTGGAGGAGAAAGGACAACACAGTGGGGAGAGTTGCAAAACATTTTTTTCTGCTTAACTAAGCTGCTGAACATCCACAGGCTGTGTGTCACCCTGGACCTTTGGCTAATCAAGTTTGACCTATATAACCCATCTACATCACTGGGCTGTTGGGAGGCTTACTTCATTCCTGTTTGTAAAGCTTTTTGAGATGCATCAGATGATGGGTATTGCAAACTGCAGTTTTATTCTATTTGTTGCATCAGTATGTTTATGGATAGGCTAGACCAGGGGTTCTCAAACTGGGAGTCGGGACCCCTTCAGGGCGTCGCAAGGTTATTACATGGCGGGGGAGGGCGGATGTTGCGAGCTGTCAGCCTCCATCCCTAACCCTGCTTTGCCTCCAACATTTATACTAGTGTTAAATATATTTTAAAATGTTTTTAATTTATAAGGGAGTGGGTAGGCGCGCTCAGAGGCTTGCTATGTGAAAGGAGTCATCAGTACAAAACTTTGAGACCCATTGGGATAGAATGTGATCTGTGAACTTCTCAGTCAGACTGCTATAGGCCAGTTCCACCTTTAGACTTAGTAGCTGAGTTAACGGTTGCAACTTCAAGTTAAGTTAGCACAAGGTGTTTTGTTTTGATAGCTGTTTCTTCACAGGCAAGTATATTGCCAGAGCAAGCCACAGAGAGGGTTAGGCATTAATTATTTTGTGATGGAGATACAAGTTCATTTTATTCCTTTGCTGATGGTGCGGGAGGAGGCTCAGGGCTGGAGGCAGAGGGTTGGTGTGCAGGGGGTGAGGACTACAGCTTAGGGTGAGGACTCTGGGATGAAGCCAGGATGAGCGGTTCAGGATGCAGGAGGGGGCTCAGGACTGGGCAGAGGGTTGGGGCTCAGGGGGGTAAGGGCTTTGGCTGGGGGTATGGACTCTGGGGTAGCGCTGGGGATGAGGCATTTGGAGTGCAGGCTGTCCCGGGGCCGCAGCAGGAAGAGAGGACTTCCCACAGCCCTCTCTCCTCGCAACAGCCTAGGGCCAGGGGAGAGTCACCTCTTCCCGGCCTCAGCAGTTCTGGAGCTGGGAGAGAGCATCTCTCCCCACCGCTCCCTGCTGTGGCAGCTCCATGGCTGGGGCCAAGGGAGAGGCACTTCTCCCTGCCACAGCCCTGAGCATCTGCACAGCCCTTGATAGGCTTCTTCGCAGCCACACAGCTTAGGGGAAACTTAGATTATGATTAATCAATATGTTATATCACAGGGGTCGGCAATCTTTCAGAAGTGGTGTGCCGAGTCTTCACTTATTCACTTAAGGTTTCGTATGCCGGTAATACATTTTAACGTTTTTTAGAAGGTCTCTTTATAAGTTTACATTATATAACTAAACTATTGTTGTATGTAAAGTAAACAAGGTTTTCAAAATGTTTAAGAAGCTTAATTTAAAATTAAATTAAAATGCTGATCTTATGCTTCCAGCCCACTCAGCCCGCTGCCGGCCTGGGGTTCCATTCACCTAGTTCGGCAGCAGGCTGAGCGGGACCTGCAGGACCTCGGCTGAGCAGGGCCAGCGGCCAGGACCCCAGACCAGGGGTGCAGGTGGGAATGTGGAGGGGGGTGCAGGAGCTCCCATTTGGTGCTCAGGCGTAGGGTGGGGATGTGTGGGAGAGCAAGAGTCAGGGCATGGGGTGGGGGGGGCTGGATATGTGTGGGGGTGCAGGAGTCAGAATGGGGGCTGGAGGTGTGTGGGGGTGCAGGGGTCAGGACAGAGGTGCAGGGGTCAGGGCAGAGGGCTGGGGTGCTCAGCTTGTGGGGGTGCTCCCAACTCCCTGCCATAAGCGGCTCATGGCAGGGGGCTGGAGGGGATATGCCTGATTCCACTCCTTTCCCCAGGTCCCTGTCCATCCCCACCTCTTCTCTGCCTCCCCCTGGAGCAGGGAGCATGCTGCAGCTCTGCTCCCCCTCCCCCTCACACAGGCGATCAGCTGATTGGCACAGGGAAGGAGAGGAGGAGGCACCGGAAGGCAGCACACTGAAGGAAGAAGCAGGGGAGGGAGGAACTTGGCTGCAGGCAGGACCAAGCTTCTGCCTCCTGCCCCCGCAGGAGAGTGCGGTGGGCTGGGGAGCTGAGTGGGGCTGGGACCCCAGCAGGCGGCAGGTAGCAGCGTGCCATTAAAAATCGGCCCATGTGCCATCTGGGATAAAGATTCCACTTAACCCTGGGATAAAGATTCCACTGGCCCTTATTAAATCTTGAGGACATAGGAGGCACAAAAATAGAAAACCCCTCTAGTGGGGACTGAAAAAGTGATATTGTGGTGAGATGAACCTTAATAGAGCTAATTAATAAACCTGATTTTTTTTAAATCCAGCAGATAAGCCAAGATGTCTTGAGAGCAGAGAAGATTCAGGCACAAAATGATGATGGTGACACCTGTGGGTTTAACCTTTTCATTTCTGAAGGCAAGTAATTTGAGATGTTTCCGTTCTACTGTTTAGTAATACTTGTACTTTTGTCGAGCAGGTGGAATCTAATCCTGTGAACTATCTAGGAGCCACACTTGGAGAAATTAACTTTGTTGCAAGCATATCCAATTGTTTCCCTTCAAAAAGCCAAAATCTACATGCACATACCAGATGAGTACATGTGCAAATGGTTAAGTGGACACCTAGCTACCTACTTTCATGAGTAATTATCCAACTTACATGAGCAAGTGCAGGGTCTGAGACATGCAACTGGAGGTGTCTGATAGTTTTGCAGACACAAATGAGGCCTGATCCAAACCTCATTGAAATCAGTGGGAGTTGGAGCAGATCCTTAAGAACAGTTTTCAAAATATAGGCTTTATTGTTTGAGAGGTCAAAGTATGTTTTTGTGAGTTCAGTTCAGTCCAGATCTACTTACAAGACTAAGAAGATGGACAGCCACTATAGCCCATTTTAAAATCAGTAGTCTACCTGAAGTAGCTAGATCAGGTCGTGCACTGATTGGAGCAGGAGCAGCTATGATTTGGAAAGTGAAGTGAGATCCCAGATTCTCAGAGATCTGAAGCAGGCATGAGAAAATTTTTAAAAAATCACCCTGGGCGCAAGCACAGACATCTTAAACCTGACCCTAAAATTAATGACATTTTGATAAGCCCATTTAAATGGAACATTTTCATTAAAAATGCACAAAGGCTAAGGGATCATAAATATCCTATTAAGAAACTTTAGCTTCTGCTTCTGTTTTAAATTTTCAGTTGAAATACTGTGCATGCAGATTGCCATGGTTACAGGCAATTTTTTAAATAACTGCATTTCATCAAAACAGCTGCAATATCATCATATACAGTCTAGGGAGGAGTGGGGAGTCAGGAGAAGATTAGAGGCCTGGAATTGTTCAATCAAAGGATGGAGTCAGCTGCATGAATGTGTTTGAGAACTTCTAATTCATTTTGGAGGGCGGGGGGCGCGGAATAGGCTTTCACTCCTTGGCAGTGACTCAGAACATGTCTACACTGCATACTGTCTAAGACAAAAGAAGAGTTTTTTGTTCATGAGGCAGAAGATAAAAATTTCCATTGACAACCATCTAAAATGGTTTCATTGCCCAAAATGTTGACTGCTAAGTGATGTTCTTTAGCTTTAGTTCCCTCTCTTCAGGACTTTTTTATCTGAATCTATTGCTCTGTAGTGTTGGGCCAAAAATACCATGAGAGCAGCCTTTATGGTGGTATTCAGGTATATCTCCTTCCAGTCTAAGCTGGAGCTAGAAAGTCCAGAGATGAGCCAACATGAAACATCGTTACAGTTATAAAATGTTTTCTGGAGTCACCACTAGCATTTTTCTTAAAATCTCCCGCCATTACAAATGCACTGGTTGGAGCACTAGCTTAGGCAGAGCATGGGAATTTCTACTCCATGTTATCTATACCTGTTTAGAGCAAATTTAACAACGTAGTGGTTAAAATGCTGGTCGTCAGTCTACACCAGCCCTTTGGCTGGTGAAATTTCCCAGACTGCCCATCCAGTGACCTTTTTGTGACTGAGGCCAAGTAACCTGCTTCCTAGTAGGTACCTCTGCTTCCTAATCAGTAAAATAAGAGTAACAATGCCCAGCTCAAGGAGTGCTAGGAGGCTTAATTAATATGTGTAAAGTGCTCTGGATCAGTGTAGGAAACTCACTGTAGAAGGTGAAAGTTTAATAACAAACTAATTATTATTGAAAGTTTGGTTCAGTTCTTACCCAAACTGGTTCAGTTACCTATCACCTACCACCAAGTACCAAATGTTATGACTAGCCTGAGCCATTGTTTCCAGGCCTGCTGCTGAGCCTATTTTGGAGCAATATATTAAGACTCATGCAAGGATTGTCAGTGGTCTCCACTGTAGCTAGATTACTGTGTATGCCTAAAAGGTGCATATGAGCAAGTCAAGAGCGAAGTATTCTTCATAGAGCTGGCTGGAAATGTCCAACCACATTTTGACAGAAAATGGCCTTTTTTTTCCTAAATGAAAAATTCTGTTTTAAAACCTATTGATTTCACAATAAAATTGTGGGAAAGAAATGATGTTTTTAGGAGAAAAGAGGGAAAAATTAGTGGGGAGTTTTTGTTGAAACAGAAAAAAAAATGAGAATTTTTTTAAAATTAAGTTATTTCAGCATTCTCCCCTCCCTTTTCCCCCCCAAAAAAGGGATTTTTGACCAGCTTCATTTCTTATTATTGACTTAGGGTGCTGTAGTGCTCCAGATCCTAGCACAGAGAAGGACTAAAGCTAGACCAAGCCATTCTGCACTATAGACTACATGCAGCGCTTTCTCCTGGCAATCGGCAATGCTTGAATGTTTAAATGAGGTAGTGAATGCCACCTGTTTCTGTTGGGTCTCTGACATTCCTGGGTGCAATCCAGACCAGTGAGGGGCTATGTCACCACTTGCCCTGCAAACTTGGAAGCCTCACAATGCATTGCTGCTGTAGCTACTACCTAGGCCACGCACAAACAGCATGGACGTCACACCCTAAGTATCTGTGGATAGCTTCAGCCTGCCAGCCACACATCAGGTACGCTCTGGCTTCCACCAGCCTTGATTACTACTTGCAGGGTGACCCCAGAATCTGCCAGTCTTTGATTTTCCCCCAAATTACATGTTCTGCACTGTACAGCCCTCTCCTAGACATCCTGATAATTAGGTCCACTTTGCCCAGTAAGGGAGCCAACAAACAACAGTTTGCTTCCCTAAATAGAGTTACCCACACAGTTCACAACACTGGATTAATTCTGATTAAATAATAAAATAAATTTATTTAATTACAAGAAGACAAGTATAAGGCACTTCCTAGTACTGAAATGTAACAAACTAGACTTGGTTCAAGGCGAAATCCCTTACCACATATTTCCAGTAGATTGCTGACCAAATTCTCAGCTCCCAAAGTCCAACAGTTATTTCTTTTGTCGTCTTAGGTGAGAGATGGATAGGGAGAAATAACTTGGGATCAAGGATCAGAGGGGTAGCCGTGTTAGTCTGAATCTGTAAAAGCAGCAAAAAATCCTGTGGCACCTTATAGACTAACAGACGTTTTGGAGCATGAGCTTTCGTGGGTGAATACCCACTTCATCAGATGCATGACGAAGTGGGTGTTCACCTATGAAAGATCATGCTCCAAAACGTCTGTTAGTCTATAAGGTGCCACAGGATTCTTTGCTGCTATAACTTGGGATGTTTTCCTCCTCACTTTTATAGTTCAGCCACTCTCTGAAATGCATTTTCCTAAGGATTACCCCTAGATAAAGTTCATTCCCTCTATGAGGACAGAGACAAATCTGGTGAGGGAAAAAGGTTCCATGATGATGTTTGCTAAAAATGCAAATCAATCTGTTCCTACCTCACTTTCTTGCCAAAGAACAGCCAGTTGGCAGGTGATTGTCCATCAACTTTGATGACACCTGGCTAGGGGCATCATCTTGTCCTTTGTCTTTGAGAAATAGGTTTACCCACTGTCCACACTGGTCTAGTAAACAAATTTCAGTCATAATTTAAGCTTATGTTCACAACTTTACATAGAATGTTTTAACGTATATGGCACCATGATATTATTGACCAGCAAGTTATTAGTCTCAAATGATACCTCACAAGGTGTATTTTGTACAAAGATTATTGCAATAGTGTATAGGGTGTGAATACAGGAGTGTATTTGGTTACAATCTAGCCAACAGTTCTTTAGGAAGAGAAAGTAGGGGGCTGTGAGTTTTCAGACGAGGGAGGGAAAAGATGGCATCCAGGGTGCAGAGCTAGCTAAGCTCCTCAGAATTAATATGATTTAATGTAAATTAAAATATGTCTTTTACAGTACAAAGATCCACGGGTACAGCAAATCCAGGGAGGGCTGCAGTTAGAGAGAATTCTGGAGTTCAGTACATGTACAATGTCAAATAGAGGGAATCATGAGATCTTCCAAGATCTCAGCTAAGAATTATCATTTCTGACAGACTATTTTTTAAAGAAACAAAACAAGTCCAACATGTTCTATAGATGGGTTGCCAAAAAGACAGATTGTGAGTCACTGAAATCTGGTGACCTCAGTCAGCAAACTGTGACTCCATAGCTGTTCCATTTCCAAGGCAGATGCCCAGACTTGTCAACGCTGTGGTTTCCATTAATAAAGAAATATATAGATGAATATGCCCTACAGTGCTATTTCCCTCGACTGTACGTGCATCAGGCTACTGAACCTGAAATAAACTCACCATTTTCCTGGAAGCAAAGAGAACGGTATCTGAAAAGATGGACATCAGGCAAAGGGCATGCTGCCCTAGGATACAGAAGGGTGATAAAAATTCAGCCCTCTCTAGAGGATTACTCAATGCACAAATATTCATTTTAAGGGCTCAAGATCATTTGCCTAAAATAGCTGCCTGCCTGCACCAAGTACTGTCTTCTATGCACTCATTGGGCAACAATGGCACAGCAAGTAGGAGAAAAAACAGAGGCTTAAAGAGGAGAGAACTACAGGGCATGAGACAGAGAAGGAATGTCCTCACTTCACTCTCCTGAAGTGCAAAGAAAAAAAAAGTGCCTGGAGAGCCAGAGTGCCATTATAACAACTCCCCCTCATCCAATTGGCTTTGCTCACTCACCTATTAACCTTCCTTCCTCCTTCTTATTATTTATCTAGGTATTTATATGGCCCCAATTACTGCAGTGCCCAAGCCATTCCAATCTCTTAAGTTGGTTTGTTTTCATCAAATTCAAGCACTATCTTGCATTGAAAAATGACCTAAAAACATGAACTGTGATGCTGCTGTCAAGTGAGTAGCTTCCCTCAACTCCACCACTCATTGCCTGTGGCATTGGAAGTGGATAAAGAATGGAAACACACAGAGGTGAAAGTAAGCCGGCAAGAGCCAGTACAATGTGCTGGACCGCACCGGCTGCAGCAGTGGGGATTTAAAGGGCTCAGAGCTCCCCGCATCCCCAAGCCCTTTAAATCCCATCTGCAGCTCCGGCAGCCAGGCTCGGACCAGGATTCAAAGGGCTCAGAGCTCCCACGGCTGCGGACAGTGCAGAGCCCTTTAAATCCCACCTGCGGCTCCAGCAGCTGGGCTGAGGCTGAGATTCAAAAGGCTCTGGGCTCCCTGCAGTGGCAGGAGCTCCAGGCCCTTTAAATCCCGGGCCCAGTCTGGCAAAGCTCGGGGTTCCCCGCAGCAGCCAGAGCCCTTTAATTTGCCCTGGAGCTCCGGGGAGCTCCTAGCCACCTCTTCAGCTGGGAGCCCCTGGTTAATTTAAAGGTCTTGGAGCTCCCAGCCTCAGCCGGTGCCCCAGGGCCTTTAAATCTTGAAAGGCCAGGCCTCTTCTGGTTGAGGCCATGCCCCCCCTCATGACTCCAGCAGTACCAGTAAGTCCTGTAAGTCACTTCCACCCCTGGAAACACACCACCTTGCCATGAGTAGGAAATTATCCCTGGCCTGGTTGGAAAAGCACGTGAGCTTTTCCAAAGCGCTTCACGTTCCTCTCAATTCTATTCTTCTTTAAACTTTTTCCTACAATGGCTGAATGAGTGCATTCTGAAGAGAACTCCTAACTTTTTCCAGCCGTATACATCACATTTTTTATTCTTCAGACAGTTCAGTTGGCAAGACAGGGGAGGGAAGCTACAGGAGCTGGTGGCAGAAGGGGAGAAACAGAGCTACACAAGGCAGGGGAGAGAAACATGAGTGGTAGAGAGGCAGAGCAGGTTATGGGAAAGGAGGCTAGGGAGAGAGGGCAAAGGGAAATGCAAAACATGGAGAGAAGAGACAGACACACAAAATATGGGGAGAAAGCCTGAGGCAAGGGAGACAGGAGAGGCAGAATACTAAGAAATGCTGAGGGGTGTACACAGTGACAGATGTTGTTGTAAGGGGAGAAAGTATGCAGCCAGGGAGTTGAGGGTGCTTTTCCTCTTATTTGTGGTGTATAATAACTGAGAAGCCATTTATAATGAAAATAGCAAGTATATAATTGACCTTAACAAGGCTGTCTGCTCCATCTTGGGTTTACTGTGGCATTTACTCTGCTCAGAGTCCTTGGTTTATATAGCCCTTCAATAGATTATGAGCCTGTGGCAACTTTGTCTAATGGTTAGATACCTGGATTCTTCTCCTAGACCAGCCACTGACTTGCTGTTTGACCTTAGGCAAGTCACTTAACCCATGTCTCTCAGTATGCCTAGCTGTAAAGAGTGGGCAGTCTAGTTGGCCTGTCTATCACGGGGCTGTCGGAGGATTAGTTAAAGTACTTTGTATGTGTAGAGCACTAAGTAAGCAGAGCTTCTATAGTTGTTAGTAAACATCAGCAGATAGCACACAGGAGCTTGAGAAACACATATACAGGTTAACCTTCCCTTTCCTCATAGGTGTAAGGGAGTGGCCATTACCAACACTTCAGCATACTTTCCAAGGACAATTCTTCAAAAGAGTTGCAGGTTTGAAGGCCATAAATCCCTTGGCTGCTGGCTGCTTAGTGCTTTGTGTACAGAGTAAGTGAATTGTTATTTTAAATTAATACACACACACACACACACCACAACTTCGTTTGCCACACACATAATATATCTTGCACAAATTTATGGAAAATAAAAGGTAAACCACTTTACAGGGCATAATATCCTGCATTATTTCCCCCCCACTGATACGTACATTAATACTGCAAGGTGATGGTATCTCTGTGGGGCAGACATAATGTTGTGGTGCATGGTGTGTAGTATATAGTACTCTTGGTAGTAGTAAGATCAAGGTGTGGGTGGAGGAATAGAAAGAGTGTACTACAAGGTGAGTACACTACTTGAGTGTGATGCTTGATAGTGAGTTTTAATCTGTATAATCCTATCCAGCAATACTTCACTTTAACGTCTGTAGAGTAGATGGAGGCCTTTGGAAGGAAGGGGCTATACAAATGTCATTGTACCCTCCTGCAGGAAACAATCCCAATTTTTGGTGGCTGTATCCCACTTACAATTTGCTAAATCCTTAACGTACAGCTTGAGTTAATTTCCGTAGTGTCAGCTTTTGTCCATGCACTTACTTTTTGTTTTCTGGTGAAAACATCACTTAATCCACACACACCAGTAACTGCACTTGAAGAAACATGACTGCAACAACTTTTTTGCATCAAAGACTATCTTGACTTTGTCAACCATCCTGTGTGGTTTAGCATTGCACAGTACATCAGCTGACCTGGCTCGGCACACAAAGCTGTGCCTGTTAGTGAAGGAAATGCATGCATTTTTTGCCTTCAGCTTTGAAAAAAAAGATTAATTTAAGTGTTGCCTGTGCATTAGATATTGAGTTAATAATCTTTCCTCCTCTGCTTTTGTAGAATCTTCTCTCATCACTGACCTAAAATTTCAGGTCCTCTGCTCGGCAGTATGAAACTTGAGAGAGAATGTGCGTGTGTGTCCTTACAATATAAATCTCTCTGAAAAGGGCATCAATGTGAATTCATGCATGTTTCCATGGCAGTAGTTACAGCCTCTTCTCATTTTTAATGTAAGTGTAATCCGTTAAAAGAAAAAGAATGCAATTGGATAGTTTTTACTATGCTTTAGGATGCTTATCTGAACCTATACCAAATTCTGAACGTTTAGGTTTCTGACACCACTGGCTTTATGCATGTGTACGTTTAAGAATGTTGCATGATGATGACAAAAGCAATGTCATGATCCACTGCAGAGAAAATATAATTTGGGAGTGTGGGGGGTGAGCTGGAAGATGAATTTGTTAGCTTGCTCCAAATCTATTTTCACTTGTGACCAAAATCATAATCTGAACTCTCATCTCCAGAGAGGAAAGGCCATGACCAATGGCATCCAACCCAGTGACTACAGTGGAGCTGCTTGTAAGGAAGTGGTTGCAGTACCAAGTCCGTAGATGCTATACACTCATTGATTTCACCACAGAAACTTTTCGTGCAGAACATGGCATGTGTTTTAAAGAGCACAACACCCTAATCCACATAAGACATGAAGCAGGGAGTATAATAGAATCAATCAGAAAAGATAAACATAGATCTCTAAGTAAGACAGAGTGGGGGTGATATGGTGAAGAGGCAATGAGGTAGAGGTTTCTTTTGGAAGATTCACTCTTCACATAATTATTTAAGATAAAAGAAACTGGCCCCTGAAATGAAACCTCTCTGCCAAAGAGTATCACATCATTTATTCTTTTTCTTTCCCGTTTTCTGCTACTGCCATCCAGAAAAGTCAATGAATGATCAAGTGGTTCTTTGATTTCCTGTGTATGTGAAGACAGAGATATCCAAGCTGAAGAACTGAGCCCCATGGGTCTGACAGATTCAATTACAACCTATGGAATTCAGTTCTCAAAGCTGAGAATACATGATGTTCATTTTAAGGATGTTCTGATGCACAGTAGTATTTCACACTTCTGTTTTCTCTCTCTGCTGCCTGGCATTCTTCCAAGGGCTGTAAAATATAAGAGTGAAATTTTCACTGCAGCCAGCACAATTCCATCCAGACTATGGGTCACAGATGCAATTATGGCTGTGGGACATAAAATAAAAAACTAGCCCATTTCTCAGTACTTATTTTTTTTACACAAGAGCAGGCCCCACCCATTCACAAGAGGTACCTCAATTCACATTATTATTCACAGTAATAAAAAGTAATAGTTATTACAATACTTGCACTTACATGGTATCTTTCATCTGAGGATTTCGAAGACCTGAGCGGTCATTATTATTCCTGTTTTTAGTTAGGAACACCTAGACACACAGGCTCTAATCCTCAAAGGTATTTAGGTTCCTTACTCCTATTGAAATCAAAGGAAGTTAGACACCTAAATATCTTTGAGGATCTAGGCCACAGAGGTTGTGTCTTGTTCAAGTGACACCTAATTAGGCCTATACAGACATAGGAAAAGATACTACCTTCCTTAGGGCTCATATGCAGGAGCCTGGACTCTTTGAGTACATCCTCTTCCTACAGGGAAAGGAAATTATATAAGCACCTGTTCAAAGTCAGTGGATTAGGTATTGTGTCTGGACAGAATTTCTTGCAAGAAGGCCCTTCTCCTGACTGGAGCCTCTAGGCACCACTATCAATTACATGGCACATAATGATCTGCCCATCTGTCAGTGTTCAAAGCTTACTCATGAGGCTGTAAACACTGACCAGTAAAACTGAGAGTGATATAGGAAACACCATGTAGGGAACCCCATTTAAGCACCCACAGAGCCATTATAGGATGGCGTGGACATGGCAAATGAGCCCATTATACATCCTATTCTATAGCGGTAGCAATTACAGGATGTTTTTCTAATTAACTTTATTTAGCTGGAGATATCATTTAAAATTGGTTTCTAACACCTGAACAACAAATGCCCTATGAAAAGTAAAATAAACTGTATTTAATAGCAGTCACTGTAATTTGCAGCTTTATTAGCGAAGTATGCACCACAGAATGCGGTATTCGGCACTCTATCCCACAACTTAACTGCTATAGTATCCAACAATGTATTTGTGTCTTTACTGTGTTAATTGTTATTTTAGGCTACTGAACCACTCAAGCTAACAAAGGAATTTAAAAATATGCTTCTTTAACAATCTGTCTCGCTGTGAAGCAGAGTTCAGAACATACAACCTTGCAAAATAATAGCCCTCTGGTACCCAATACTAACTCTGCACTGCTGATCTGTCTGCTCATTCTGTAAGATTTGTATGCAAAGAAAATAAAAAAGGGGGGTTAATAAAATTCCTTTTAACAACCCCCCTTCTCCATTTGTCAGTTTTAAAGGCGGCATTTGTCACTGAGTCTCTCAAGCAAATATCCTTCAAAAACTGTGGTTTCCTTCAATCAATAAGCAACTGAACACTTTATGAGAAGAACCCTGTTTTTCAAATGGGAAACTCATCCTTGAAAGGAACCGCGCCCTAAGACACATCTATGTACGCTGATTTAGTCCGTATTGTATTGTTCCCTGAGAAGATCAGTGTTCATTTTTAGCAAAACAGCACGGTCTCCAGTTGTCAGGAACGTGCTCCTTTCATTATTGCTGCCCCCATCATCGCTTTTTTCCCCCCTATGAAGAGTAGAAAAAATAAAACAAATTCTCTTCAATGAGGGCATGATATGATGACATGGACACAGGCTTTACTGGGGAAGAGTGCACTGATTTCTAATAAGTGCAGCTGTTGCTGTAAGTGTGAAATTCCTTAAGGGAAAATACTGACTGGTGTTTCTTTGCAGCCCCACACTTATTTTCCTGCACTGGGAGGTTTCTAAACCAAGGGCTAACAAGAAAGAAAAAAAAAAAAACACAATAAAATAATATTGTCCTGCCTTTGCAAGATCCATAAGGAGGTGAATCTTTCTTTGCAGTCTTCAACAGGCTGTGAATTTACTCTCTGTGGACACTTGTTTTATATTCCACCAGGACCACTTAGTAGCTTATAGCTGAAAATAACTATCCCTACAGGACAGATGCTTAACAGGCAATCATCCTATAAAATTTAACAGTTTTACATAAACTGCTACATCAAAAGGCAAATCTTTTTAGAGTGACAAAGTAATGTTAAGGCTCTGAAGACTATTCTTCCGTAAGGCTCATTTGAATTAAAATATGATGATATGTTTTACTAGTGAATGAACTTAATAATCCCAAAGCCATCCAGTTAATGATACATGTAAATTCTCAGCATTTTCCTTGTCACCCCATATTTTTATCCGCTGCGCTGTCATCATTACTACCTGGCTTTTGGATATAAATTGTAGGTTTATCTGCTACTGAACGTATAGTGAGGAGTGAGATTATTAGTGAAATCCTTCCTAACTAACCTGTGTTTATTGTTCTACAACAATTTCATGTAAGATTCAGACACTATGCAAATGAGCTCATCATGGGTGGTAATTAATTAGCAGTGATGTGGCACTTCCAATAAACTATGGTTACATACCATTAGGAACATAATGTAACTTCTTCACCCATCTTTATTTAAATGCATTGTTCTCACAGTAGGTGGGGAAAAAATATATCACAACTTTAATGACATCTGGTGAGTGGAAGCTGGAGGACAAAATGAAACAAAAGTCACTCTACAGCTCTTGATTTTTTAGCAAAGGAAAGTTCGTTTCAGACAGGAGCACAGTATGAAAAAGATTAGAAGAGGCAACTGGATATTTGTACCTTTTCAGCCTGCTTAAAGTTTGTGGATTTAAAGCATGACCACTGCATGGAATGGTTACAGGCCCTGGAAACTGGACTAGCTGAGTTTTTAGAAAAGACACCATGCTGTACTGTATGTTTTACAGCAGTGGTTTTCAAACTATTTTTCTGGAGACCCAGATTAAGAAAATTGTTGATGCCTGCAACACAACAGAGCTGGGGATGAGGGGTTTGGCGTGTGGGAGGGGCTCAGGCTGGGGCAGAGGGTTGGGGTGCTGGGGTGAGGACTGTGGGATGGGGCCAGGAATCAGGGGTTCAGGGTGTGGGAGGGGTCAGGACTCTGGGCTGGGGCCAGGGATGAGGGGTTTGAGGTGCAGGAAGGGGTTCCAGGTTTGGGGGGGCTCAGGGCAGAGGCAGGGGGTGTGGACTTACCTCCGGCGGCTCCCAGTCAGCGGCGTAGCCTGGGTGCAGAGGCAGGCTTCCCACCTGTTCTGGCACCGTGAACTGCACTGCACCCCAGAAGTGGCCAGCTGCAGGTCCAGCGCCTAGGTGGAGGCGTGCAAGCGGCCTCGGGTGACTCTCACCCACAGGCACCACTCCCACCTCCATTGGCCAGGAGTGTGGAGTCGGTGCTTGGGGGGGGGGGGACAGCGCATGGAGCCCCATAACCCCCCTGCCTAGAAGCCAGATCCACTGCTGGCCACTTCTGGGGTGCAGCACGGTGTTGGAAAAGGTAGGTGCTGGCCTGCTTTGGCCGGGCAGCACTGCCAACAGGACTTTTAATGTCCCAGTCAATGGTGCTGACCAGAGCAAGGCGACCCAGTGCCTGATATGCTGCGACCCACTATTGGGTCGTGACCCAAAGTTTGAAAAATGCTAAAATGAAATAGTCTGCATGTTTTGCTAGCTGCGTGCATCTCATTAAATGATCAGCTGGGCTACTACTGCAAGGTGACACAACAGAATAGATCGCATTATCGGGCTGATATGGCTATCTAGTGACCAGTGAAGTGCTGCCAATATTCTCACTCATTTACTTATTTATTTAAACCAGTGATAACTCCCATGTTATGGCCAACGGTGTGTGCTTGCAGAGAACAACTAGGAAATATATTAATCTCTTTTCCTATTTAAACAAAAATGCTCTTTCATAACCAACAAAGGAGGCAACACCACTTGGCAAACAAAATAAGATTAAGGTTTGAATTGGGGGAGAAACAGTGCTCCCAAGGTCCACTCACTTGTAATGTCTCCTCTGGCTCAGACCAGTTAGTTAACATGGTGCCAAAACTGCTGAAGCCCACACCTACATTACATTTCCCTCTGGATTACTTATCTGCTTTTGCTAGTGTAGGAACAGCCTTTAGGTTCCTTCCCTCCTCAACTCTCCCAGAAGCTTAACATGCCACCTCCATAACATTCTTAGCCCAGGAACTAAGTAAAACCTTTCAACAGTCTTGGGGGAGGTGATAGGGGAAGACGGAAATATATTATTTGCATCTGAAAAACTCATCATACCCCGTGATCCATCACTGTTGGTTCCAGCACTAATTTTGGATGTAGCATAGATGACTGTTTATTCCCAGTATATTATATGCAAAATCAATTAAAGCACTCAGGCACCCTGGTCATTTATTTCCAATGGGCAATTCTATTTTTACTGCCAATATCACCTACAGTAAAGGTTCAATTTCCTCCCATGTAGTATTTTCTACTCTGTTTACCAGGAGGCTCAAAATCCTTAAGATCCCATTTTTAATCACATTTTTGTAATAACATGATATTCTCTGCAACAAATTATTTTTCTTCACTAGAGATTAAGAAATTGCAAATAGTGTTTGATTTTTGTTCCACCTAAGACTTATTGATAGTTTTTTGTTTTTCACTGGTATTGCATATTATGAATAAAATAACACAAAGATATACAGACTGCATTTAAATTAATAGGTAGCACACAAAGATATTGTACAATATAGATGCATATGCCTATACGTTACAGCTGGTTGAAAATGGGGGTGGGAGAATGGAGGTGTCAAAAAAATATCTTTAAAAAGTTTCATTTTTCATCAGCATTTAGTTTTCATCAGAATGTTCTGATCAGCTGTAATATACATGCTGCACATTGCAGGTCTAGCAATAGTCCCAAAGGCCTCTAGTAATATTCATTTTTAGAGAATTGTGTGTAGACTCATTCATTTACATTAAGTCACATTATTATATTAAGTCAATAGAAAATCTGGAGAGGTAACTTTACCAGGGGGTTTCTTATGCACACATTCAGGTATCTAAGCACTGCTGATATATGTTATACATGTTCGGGTGGCAGGATATAATGCAACCGCCACACACGAAGGTATGTGAACACATTTTAGGTAGTCTAAAAGACAGGGATTTTGCATCTTGAAACACTCACAGAAACAGTTAGCTGTGTTAATGCTGGTGCTGCAAGAAACAGCAAGGATAATTGGGAGACTAATTTTCAAAGTGCTAATAAGGGATTTAGAAAGCAATTCCCATTAAAGTTAATGAGAGTTGAGAAGCCAAAAAAGCACATTCAAGTCTATGAAAATGCACTTCTCAGTTTTTCTTATATTTTCAGCAATAAATTTCCAATCTAACTAAACAAAAAGTCTCATGTCAACTGACTGTAAAAATATACAACAAGGAAGAGATTTACCTGGCAGAATATAGAATAGTTTCCAGTTCTAGTGACACCTTCTTACTCACTTGAACCTCTGATCACAACATATGCATATATACTAAAAATGGTATATGTACTCTCTACTATTATTATGTAACAATATAGAATAGTAAGATTAACCACAATTTGCACCAACTTCCGATAAAGATGGAATCAAAAGCCCTCAAAATCATTGCTTGATGAGTATCTATCAGAACTGATCTAAATATATTAGAATACAGGAAGGAAAAACTGCCCAACAATCCAGGCTAGATGATGTCCTTTTCTGCCTCCCTTCTAACTTCCAATATTTCTTTTATAATTCAGAAGAACTATTGTTTTTTTACTTGTTGAAAGTTACAAAATAATTACAATACTCATCATTGCACAGTTTTACTGCATTCATCTCATTAGCTCTATTAAAATTATTAAGTTCAATATGTTTAGTTTAAACAAACCATAATTTAATAATTGATTCCAGGCCTCTCATTATTTTAAACTTGAATTTGCTGTAACCCAGGACGTATTTTATTTTAACCAGCACCATATAGTAAATAACTGTAGAATTAGAATTCTAACTCTAGAATTCATTACAGGACAGAGAAATATTTTTCTTAAAACAGGTTCAAAATATGTTCATTTAAAAAAAATATAGATGACTCCTTTGTAAATAAATCTGTGTGTGTGTCTATCTGTCTTACACAATGCGCGTGCGCATACATACACATACAGCTTGTTTAATTAGTAATTCTTTGAGCTCAAATCCTGGGGAAACTGTAGTGAATTCAGATATAGTTAAACTCCATTCAGTGAAATGGAGTTAAAATGATAGGTTGTAACTTTATGCAGGGACCTGCTAGTCATTCCAAATCATGTAGGCAGACTAAGGTGGGGCCTGCAGCAGGCTTCCACTAAGGCAGACTTTTCTGTCAGTAGGAAATATAACTTTAAAGGGCAACTTTCCCCTTTTGGAGATCTGGCACTGAAGCTTATCAGTTTAGCCAAATGTTTGAATAAGTGTGACCTAATTTAGAGTCCAGTAAAGTATGCTTCTAAGTAGGAAAAATTAGCTGTCCTTGATAACAAGAAGCAAATACATTCATTGACACATGCACATATCTGACCATATGCAGACAGACATTTCACAGAGATTTTCAAAGCTTTGAAAAGCCCACCCTTACTCTCTATATACTCATACAAAAGCTGTGGACCTTCTCACACTATTTTTACTAGGACGGTACATCTAGCTCCAATGTCCTTAATAAGACTAACACAGGAGGCATTGCTTCTCTGCATACAGTAACTCAGTGTTTCTCAAACTAGGGTCACCGCTTGTATAGGGAAAGCCCCTGGTGAGCCGAGCAGGTTTGTTTACCTGCCCTGTCTGCAGGTCTGGCCAATCACGGCTCCCGCTGGCTGCGGTTCTCTGCTCCAGGCCAAAGGGAGCTGCTGGAAGTGGAGCGGGCCGAGGGACTTGCTGGCCGCTGCTCCCAGCAGCCCCCATTGGCCTGCAGCGGCAAACTGCGGCTAGTGGGAGCCGCAATCGGTCGGACCTGTGGACGGGGCAGGTAAACAAACAGGCCTGGCCCACCAGGGGCTTTCCCTAAACAAGCGGTGACCCCAGTTTGAGAAACACTACAGTAACTGCTGGGGTATCTACACCACAGTTCCAGGTTGTATGGATCTTGCCAGTTCTATCAGTGTAAATTCAGCATACATTGACATAATCAACAAAGTGCCTTCCACCAAGTCAAAAATCCAAAATTTGCTTCACATCCTAAGTTAGTCTCTTCACAGAGGGCACAGAAAGCTATTGTCATAATCAAAATCTTTACCTTAAATGAAGATTTCATTTTGCAGTCCTAGGGCCCAATCCCGCATTCCTGAAAACCCTGCAACCCCAGGAGTTCACAGCTCTAGTTTTCTCAGAACTATAGTCCTATAACTATTCTTCTCCCACATTCTCTAAGGGATCGGTACTACTGAGGAAGATTGGAGCTGCCTGGACCATTGCAGTAGGTCAGCACCCTGCAGGGCAAGGCTGCAGTTTCCTGATGCCCCAGACCCTCAGAAGATGTATCCTTTGCCTCCTTCCTGGCCAACTAAAGATATGTTAGAAATGCCACAAGGGGAACTTTGTGGATTTTCCTGAGATCCCTGACCTCCTCTTGCCAGTTTTGTTGCTCATTTCATAACTTAAGACAATTTTTTAGATGTCAGTACAACCACCCTATAACCAGGAGAAAGAACAAACAAATGAATCAACTACAAACAATAGCAAGTTCGATGACAAAGAAAAACCTGTAAAACCAGCTAAGACCCACTGATTGGAATTACTCTGTGCCCCTTCAAAATCAGTGGCATTTGTTGGAGAGGCAAAATTAAAATTCCATAGATAATACCTAGCAACCATTAACTAGTGTCACTTTGCTGCTCCTAATTAGAAAATAGGAATGAAAGGCAAAAATGTTTGCTATTTCAATAAATGTGCCCCTCAAATGCATAAAGCAATGCTTAAATATTTCACTATATATAGTATGTATATACACATACACTTTAGACTTACATTGCTATTGAAGATATAATTTTAATATCTAAATGAATGCACATAAATCATATCTCAAGGAAAATATTCAAGCCAATAACTTATCACCTCGCCCTGCTTATATTATAATTGTATGCAGAAAAAAAGTAATCATAGAACCATTGTGACTATGCAGCCAACTCATATATGGTGACAGAGGTACTAGAAAATGTGCAGCTTCCCTGACTTATTTATATTTATAAAATCAGTCTAAAAGCCTTATCTGCTTTAGCTCAAATAAAATTCAGTGTATCTTAAACTTTTTGGGATTGAATTTCCTCCCATTTAAACAAGTTTAAATCCAGAGAAGCCAAAAGATTTACACCAGTTTAAACTGGCAGAATTGAGAGGACAATCAGGCTTTTTGATTCTCTCTTTAATGTGTAGTTTACTATTAAATTTTCTTATATACGACACTTCCTGGCTATCAGATAGAAGATAAGCATGTAATAAATCAGCTTAGAATGTTTTCTAGATCTTACTCACAGTGGAATCCTAATATTCATATTACTTTATCTTTTCCCCATTCTTCAGCTTTTTTGCTTTCATTTTCTTTCCTCCTCTTCAGTGCATTTCTTATTTTCTATTTGACATCACTCCACTCTGTGCTGTACAACACAGCCTGACGAAGAAAGAAAGAAAGGTGTCCCAGGTAAAAATCTCAAATATCCACATTCCGCAGGATCTGTTTCACTCTCAAACATATTTTAACTTTATAAAGGGAAGAGAATCAAAACTTATTTGCATAAGGGTTCATTCCATTTATTCACCTCATATGTTTATAGCTCTGGAAAGTCCCTTTTTGATTCCTTGGTTGATAAAGAGCCAGAAAGGTAACACAAACAAGGGGGAGAGGCGAGAAATGTTCTGCTGACCTTGCAAATGGAGCTAAGCTAAACTGTTCCATTCTCCTTCTATCCAAGATCCAACTGGGAGGCTAGGGTGCTTTTTTTCCCTGCAGATTTCAGGGTTCAGACCATGCATTCAGAGCTAAAAATTCAATTTAGAGAAAGCCCCACTTTTGCACAGGAGGAAGGTCTGGTCAGGAGCTCAATACTTCAGCTTCCTGTCTGTACACTCCGCGGTCTAATCTGGGGAAATCCTGAAAACATCAGATGCCAGATAAGCTCCTTAGCTTTCAAGTACCTAGTAATTCAGTTTTGGCCAAAACCTCATTTGAATAAGTTTAAACAAATAAATAAAAAGTTAGACTCTGATCAAGAAGAGATTAGACTTTGAGCCTAATACAGTTGGTCACCAAAAATATTCACTTGTTATTTAAAATTGACATCAAAAATTATTTTTCCATATCAGTATTAGTTGCTCTGTGTGCATGTGTGTGAATTTAATGCTTGTAAAAGATGCTGAAGTAACAACCCTGCTTAAATAAAGGCCTTTATTTATCAGCAAAGAGTCCTGTGGCACCTTATAGACTAACAGACGTATTGGAGCATGAGCTTTCGTGTGCGAATACCCACTTCATCGGATGCATGCATGTCACATGCATCTAACCAAGTGAGTATTCACTCACAAAAGCTCATGCTCCAATACATCTGTTAGTCTATAAGGTGCCACAGGATTCTTTGCAGCTTTTACAGATCCACACTAACACGGCTACCCCTCTGATACTTTATTTATCAGGTACAGCATAAAGAGTAGTAGTGTAGCTTCCTTACTGCACTTTCACAGCACTGTCTTGGGAGAGATCATTTCTAGAGAAAAGAGATTACTTGAGCCTTTGTGGCCTGTCCCCATCAGTCTTTCTGCTATGGCTCACAATTGTGGTGGTGCTGGTTTGAGTGATGTGGACACTTATCTACCGGACAAAGTCCACCAAATCTGTTTCACATACAGCAGTCACATGGTAACAGCTGTCAGTTACTACTGACATGAATTTGACCCAGAGATCTAGAGGTGAAAGATTATATATCCCTAGTATTGATCCCATGAGCTATCTAGTCCCTCATCAGCACTGCCTATTTCAAATCAGTACCAAATCAATGTTAATGCACAGGATATTTCTCTTAATCCATAGCTAGTGGCTCCTCTAGATCTTACTAGGTAGTGACTTTTTCCACTGATATTTCACAGCACATTCACTTGTTAGTACAAATGGTAGAAAATCTCAGAAAAGGTTCAGAGAGGCAGCTAAAAGTTCAGACACATCTGGGAACATATTCAAAACCCTTCAGCCTGCAAAGCCAAGCAGCAGTGGCTTGATTTTTAAAGGTACTGAGCCCCTGCAGCTCCCAGGCCATAAACCAATACAAAAATGAGCTCTCTCTCACCAGCGCTCTGCATTTTCCTACATTGGTTGGGTCTAGGTTTACCACAAGAACAAGCTTACGCACGGTATTTTAAAAACACTTCTGGTCCTGAGCTGATTAAGGCAGTTCAGAGAGAAGGGAAAATTAAGAGAAATTTTTTCAAGAGTTGACCAAATTCTCTTGAATTCAGTTCAATTTGGTTCATATTTTGGACAAAGGTTTGTGTTGTCTCTTGCTTTATCACAGCTGGTTTACATGTCTCTAACTAGGACCATCCGTACATCTTGCATGCATGTTGCAGAGACACAGCAGAGAGTGCAGATAAACCACCAGCCCAAACTCAGATGCTTAAAATGGTCTGTATTAAAATAGATAAATAACAATAATAATTAATATAATTTAGAGATGGTCCCAATGCCACAAAATTCAAATCCAGATCTGAAGTGTCCCAAAGTTTGGGAAGAGTTTGGATCTAGGATTTTGGTTTAGTTCATTGTAGATGGAAATAGGGAGAGAGATTTAGTGTTCCACTCCAACAGCACAACATACCCTATCACTGGCAGAACAAGCCTGCAGCATAATAGGCTTCCCTGGGCAGCACAGAGCTACCAGAAGTGCTCAAAGGTAAGCATATGGTACGTGCTGGAGACAAGTTAGGGGAGGGAGATGCAAGCCTAGTCACTGTTGTCAACTGCCCATGGCCCACAGAGTGTGAGTGCAGCTCTCAGACTGCTGTGACTTATACAGAACATTTTGATATGGAAACAATATCAGTTCTCATGCTTCAGGACATAAAAGTATCACCAGCTGGGTCAGGAAGAAATTCCCACTACAGTGTAAAGCTCCATAATTAAATACAGTTAGATGTACGGTCATAAAGGATTTACACCTTCCATGGAAGCATCTAGTATTAGCTGCTCTGTTAGAAACAGGATGAAGAACCATTAGCCTGCTCCAATATGGCAATTATTACATTGCAGTATATAAAAAATATTAAATGCTCTGCAGTTCTCTAGTATCATTCATTTTGTCTGCTTTAAAAATACTGATCATTTAAGCTTCATGGCAACCCTCTGAGTCAGGTATTATCATCATCTCCATTTGACAAATGGGTAAACTGAGGCACCAAGTATTTAAGCCACTCATCCAGGGGTACACAGTGTGAGAGCCAGAATACCCCATTTTCCTCCTCTCAGCACACCTACCACCACTATACATGAGCTGGAAAGTACCCAGTAAACATGAGCATTTTGGCAAGCTCTTAGAAAATAAGGATGAAAGCATGAGTGCTACAGTTTGCTTCATGTATCAAAGGGGTAACCGTGTTAGTCTGGATCTGTAAAAAGCAACAAAGAGTCCTGTGGCACCTTATAGATTAGCAGATATATTGGAGCATAAGCTTTCGTGGATGAATACCCACTTCGTCATGAAACTGAGGAAAGATACAAGGAAAGGAAGGATCACATGCACGGGATGACTGAATGGGAAAACAAAAGATAAACACTATGCATTGTTCTCAATAGCTTACATCAGTCAGGATGGTTATTATCAATTTGCCATCTCATCTGGAAAGTTTTGACTTACAGGGTTTATTTTTTGACAGGAAGTCTAGATTTTACCTTATTCGGAGATTGGAAGCTCTTGAGGCAACATTATGTTATGTTATGCCAAACAAGATAACATTACAGCCCTGTTTGAAGCACCATCAGAAAGACAATGGATGGCCACACAATGCTTTGCGAAGGCAACACATCATAGTCCAAGTCATAATAGATATATCATTGTCAGCTAGTACTAGCTCCACCAGCTTATTTTACTGCTGCTCATTGCACTCTGAGCATAATGGACCTGATTCTCTTCTTACTTTTAGGGGAATCTCTCAAGAGTAATGCTACAAAAGCCAATGGAGTTACACTGTGTAAAATGTGTACAAGAAAAAGGTAAATCAGACCCACTATCTCAAATATCTTTCACAAAAATATATCTTCAGTAAAGAACAGTGAACACGCTTGCAGTTCTCTGGTAGTTTCATAAATCTCCTATTGCTGCCTAAATGTTTTGCTGAGATGTACCGGGAGATAACACCATGAGATAGAGTTATGAATAGTACTAAGGGCCAAAGCCTGATCCCTTTGAAGTGGATGACAAAATTCTCATTATCTTCAATGCAACTTGAATTTCTCCCTAATTACACTGTTAAAAAAGATTTTCTTGCTTCCTTTCCATACGAATTGATCCCTGAGGCTTCCTATATCTTTCCATCCTAAGATATGTCATTCCACATGATTATTTAGAGCAGTGGTTCTCAAACTGTGGGTCAGGACCCCAAAGTGGGTCATGACCCCAGGGCTGGCTTAGCCTTGCTGGGTTCCAGCACCAAAGCCTGAGCCCCACCGCCCAAGGCCAAAGCCTGAGGGTTTCAGCCCTGCATATTGGGACAGGCCCCCTGCCTGGGGCTGAAGCCCTTGGATTTCAGCTTTCCCCCACTCCACCCTCTTCCAGGTCAGCGGGGCTCAGGAGAGCTCAGGCTTCAGTCCCCTGTCCTGGAGTCAGGTAGTAATTTTTATTGTCAGAAGGGGATCCTGGTGCAATGAAGTTTGAGAACCCCTGATTTAGAAATTTATTTACTAGTCAATTTATTTTAGTGCTGAATTAATAAATCTCTCTTTTGATTTACATATCATAAGAGCTCTGTTGTTGATTTATAGGCCATTGCATTAATATTAAATTTAACCAGCTGATTCAAAAGACATTCTGTAGATTTAAAAGCCTGAGAAATTATTTGCAAATCATGCACTTCCTGCAGATCCTACCGTACAATTACAAAACTTACAGTCAAATCATAAATCAGTTAAGATTTGATTTGGAAATTGTTACTTTGCTCATCACAGATTTATAATTTAAGACCCAGTGCTCCCATCTCTTAGAGACAGCAGGTGTGTCTGGGGAGCAGAGTGCAGAAGTGGAGAGGAAAGTAACCTTGTTGCATACTCCTCTCTCCCTTTTCAGCCCACAAAAGCCCCACTTCATTGCACATAGATATGGATCCATAAATGAGAGGATGATCATGCCAAGACAGGGAAGGAGAAGCTGAAGAGTGGCTGTTCTCTATAGTATATTCTCCTCCTAAAATGAGAAATGTTTTCATTAGGAAATTACTACAGGATTAATGCAGAAACTTTAATCCTGTAGTAATTAACCCTCCCCTAGAGCTTCTATCTTCCAGGGCATGAGTGTATCTGTGGCCAGTCCTACTAAAGGAGGCAATAGGGTGACCAGATAGCAAGTATAAAAAATCTGGACAGAGGGTGGGGGTTAATAGGTGCCTATATAAGAAAAAGCCCCCAAAATCGGACTGTCCCTATAAAATCGGGACATCTGGTCACCCTAGGAGGCATGTTGCCATGGGAAGGAGAGAATTGCGGAGGGGAGGGTGTCAGTTAACGCAGAGCGTCTCGCCAAGGACCCATATAATTGTGGTCTGTGGATTTTCCAGCCCTTTCCATTGGAGAACAGTCAACTGTCTGGCCCTATGAACTTAAAGCCCTGACAATAGCATCCTGCTTAGGTTCATAAAAACTATCTCATTTGTTCTACTGTGAAAAATACACGAGTGGATTTAATATCTATGAAAGCAATATGTTGCTAATAGCATTGGAATGAGCCAGGCATAGCGTAGTCAAGATCTGTGCAAGCTACGATGCCCAGAGTCCTGACCTGCACCTTTGCTATTTCACTCCTGCCTGGAGGCTGCTATTGACTGTGGTGTGCATTGGTTTGTGATGTCGACAAATGTCTCTTTGTAAAAGAGACTAATACAGTAGGTCAAGTGGTGCATAAAATAGATCCGTGAATCAACTAATCCCCTTTCTTAGCCAGCATGAATGAAACAGTTTTTTGCAATGGGCAGCACATATCAGCTAGCACAATATAATTTATAAAACATCCTTCAGACATGGCTTCACTGAATATTGTATAGTCATAAGCTAAAGAAAACAGGAAGGTTGAAAAGTGAAGACAGGAAGTGACTCAGTGGAAAGCAGTTCTAAGCAGAGGGGGCAGCTAGCTGAAACTCCTTCAATTACCTAGAATCAAGGGGGAAGAGAAGGAAGAGGAGGCCAGGACTGGAGGAATGGAATGAGTGGGCTGTTGAAGTGAATACATGGAGATCAGATAAGAGGCATTGTAAAGTGTATCACTGGGAGAGGAAAATGGAGGGAAAGAGGAATTCTTAATTAGACAGGACCTAAATAGTGGTGACAAAGAAGTGTCTTCCTGGAAGCTCCGCACAAACAGGTGCTCATATTGCCTGCGTGCAAACAGAAGTGAACTGTTGCCAACTCACACAGATCTCACAATTTGGTGTTTTTCTTAAAGCTCGAGCTGCCAGAAACAAGAGTTTGCATGAGAATCTCACCTCACATTGTTAAAAAATGCAAATTTCTCACCCTAATGATTGCAAAGAAAAGCTTGAACACATGATCCCAGTACCCTAAGGGCTCAGACACCAGATCAAAGAAAAAGGGCCCAACATTTACTGTGATATACAAATCTCATGATTTTTAAGCCAGGCTTATGATTTTGTAGGGGTCTGATTCATGATTGTTGAAAGCTTGGGGTTGGCAGTGCTGAAAGGGATCCCACTTGACTACGAGCTTGTTCTTACTACAACTACAGTCATATTCTAGCCCAGTTCTCTACCACAGTTAGAAGCCTATGTTCTAAACAGCTATGTTTATTCCTCATGTGAATGGGACCCTAGGGATAACATTTTCAAGGCATCCCAAATGACTTAAGAGTCTAATTTCCATTTTTAGGTTCCTAAATGCCCAGATCCCATTGAAAGACTTAAGGTGGCCAGCAATGCTTTATTTGACCTGAGATCTCCCCGCACTTCAACCACCTGTCATCTTTCTATAGTCCAGAAACATAGAAACCAATGAAAGTTAGGTGCCTCAATACCTTTGAGGATCTGGACCTAAGTCACTTTTCAAAATGGAACTTAAATCCTAAGTCATACAGACTCATTTGAAAATGTTACCCTAGAAAAATATTGCCTAACACATAGAGCTGTTGTGGAATCATGTTGTTCTCTCCACATGAACAATAAAAAGAACACGTTAGAACACAGGTATCCCTCAGCATGGTAGACGATCATGTCAGCACATAGATGGACTCTAAAATATTGACATCCCCCACTCCCTACTATAGGCTCCTTGGTGGGAGAAAACAAATAAAACAGTGAAAGCATATTAACCACTGCTACAAGTACCACACTGAGGTCTCACTGCCTCAGTCTGTGATGCACTAGGCTGCTAAGGCTCAGCCAGTAGGCCGCACAGCTGCTAACTTGGCTGTATTTATCGATCCGGAGAACTGCAGGGTGTTAGTTCTGTTGCCAGTCTGACAAAGCTAAAGCAAAACCAATGCTGAACATCTGCAAGGGCCCACAAACCCTGATAGTACAGCCAAAGTTGAAACCAGTTGGGGGTGGCAGCTGCCTACTACTGCACAAGAGTTTAGGACAGGAAATGAACAGGGGCTGCTAACAGGGAGTTTCACAAGGGAGTTTGGAAGGGGAGTAGAAAGGGAGCAGGGGTCCCTTGTCGGTCCTATCCGTGACCCGTTAGTCCCTTGAAAACCTATAAACCAAACTACATCCAAAATCTTTCCCTTTAAAGCAGAGCAGAGCGGACAGGGAGCTGCAGACAGGGGAGTCTGAGAGGGAGTTTGACAGAGGGAGGCTTACGATGGTTAGGAAGACCCGCAACACATGTGCCAGCACTGCTTCTGTCTCCTCCACCTGCACCTGTAGCCAGACAGAGCACCAGAGCACGGATGCTTCTACCCAGATTCTAGTGTGGTTTTGCAAAGACTGTAACTTGCAATTTCCACTTACTGATATCCAGGCTGGGGGGGGGGGGTGGCATCCATGTGAAAGGTGCCTACTGGTGGAATCTCTCAGGCAGCAGGTGGGAGAGCTACAGGAGGAGGTGGCTAGGTTGAGGAGCATCTGTATCCACGAGCAATTCCTGGACAGTGTCCATGTGGAGACAGCTGAGGTAGCTGTCCTAGTTCACAGGACTGCTGACACACCACTGGTGGAGGAGGAGATGGCTCAGGGTGGACACTGGCAGCGGGCAGTGCTCCACCCCTACTGCAAACCCTCCCACCGTGGTAATAGGTAACCGTTATGCTCTTCTTGATACAAGAGAGAAGGAATCACCCCCTACAGTAAAGGAGGAGAAGCCTCGTACCCCTAAGGCTGAGAGGTCTGCTGCCACCACTGAAAATAGGAAACGTAGGGTAGTGGTGGTCGGAGACTCTCTGCTGAGGGGGATGGAGGCGCCCATCTGTCGCCCTGACATTTCATCTGGGGA